>NW_025318667.1:10627500-11010000 GCF_018153725.1 Drosophila mojavensis
GCGGACAAAGCTGGCGTAAAATGCAAAAGGCAAACGTGAATTGGCCAGGGACAACGGGTTGGGGGAGGGGAGCCCAGAATAAGTGAAGCAGAGCAAACAACAAGCTCAATAACTTGCCTAAAATATATGCATTCTATGTCTATATATGTATACCCTCTATATCTATATCTATAGCACAGCATATATATTGCTGCAGAGCAGCGCATCAATTGGCAATCTTTTCGCACGGTGCATAAATCGAAATACAGTCTGAGAATGAGTAAAGCGAAAATGGAGCTAACTTTCTGTGAGAGCCTAGGAAATAGGAACTTTTGTTTGCCAATTTATATTTCTGTTTCCACCTCTTTGTTTACTATTACCTACGTCTGTCTATGCCTCTATCTCTACCTCTGCCCCTACCTCCGCCTATGCCTCTACCTATATATCTTATTTCACCTCTGCTTCTACTTCCACCGCTACCTCTACCTCTACCTCTATCTCTACTTTCACCTCTGCCTCTACCTCTGCCCTTGCCACTCCCCCTATTTCTACTCTGCCTCTACTTCTGTCTCTACCTCTGTCTCTCTTCTTCTCTCTCTCTCTCTCTCTTATCGCTTCTTCCCTTCTTTTCTCTTTACCCTCTCTTAGATTCAGCCTTTCTCCTCTTTCTTTATGTTACTATTTTTCGCTCTTTCTTTCTCTCTCTCTCGCTCTCTCTCTCGCTCTCTCTCAGTATTTATTCTCCCTTCTTTACTATAATACTCTCATTTAAAATCGCCTTTATATTCGCTTCTCATAGCCTATGAGAACTCCATTCCTCGATCTTTGATTGTGCATAAATATTTCTACTGAGATTCAGAAAGGGTTGCTCAAGCTGCTATCTGTTGCTGTGCTGGACTGTGTGGACATCCCACAGATTGGGTTAAGCGCCTCCAAAGAACAACAGCAACAACAATAATAATAAATACGAGAACAAGAAGAAGCAGAATCAGAAGCAGAGGCAGCAGCAGTAGCAGAAGACGAGGAACAGTTGAGCAGCAGCCCACATATCAGCGGCACTTCATCTTGATTGACATGCGCATTCAGCGCGTTGACATAATGATGGACAGACTTGGGACAGTGACTGCGCAGGCGCAGGCGCAGCCCCAGCAACTGGCAACTGGCAACTGGCCTCTGGCCATGTGCAGCATGCAGCGTGCAACGTGCAACAAGAGAGCGTGACAACATTGCCGCTGGCGATGCGTTTGCGATGCTGTGATGTGACCGCTGCTATCCGGCAACGAGATACGACATTGGCCCCGGCAGCAGTCGGCGGGGGGAGTGCTGCGGAAGGGGCGCAGCGGCAAGGTGTGGTGCCCGGTAGGAGCGATCGCATGCAAATCCCAGGCGCTTTTCATATGCGTAATGAGCGAGGCAAACTTTAATGAAGTCGAAACGAAATCGGCAAACGAAATCGAAAATGGGAATCCGATTTGGATGCGGATGCGGTAGCCTCCGCTGGCAGCGCCGGCTGATCCCGCCTTTAAGATTTCCAGCGAGCCCAATTCGAAATTTTTCAATATCAATTTTCATTGTCTGTCGCTGGGATGGCGGCGGCGGCGTTGTCGTCACTCAGTCGGGGCACGATCTTAGGATACGATGTGCTATCTGGACATAAATAGACGCCAATTAAATGCTTGATGGCCATGTTCTGCCCGGCAGTTGGCCAAAACGGAGGCAAACACAGTTGCACCGCACCGAAGCGGAAATAATTTCACAATAAATTATATAGATGAAATGCATATATACATATATATGTTCTCAGTCTTTAGCGCAGCGAGACGAGCTCAATAAAAATATGACACAGAATGTTGCAGAACCAGTTTAGCAGTAACTGTTCCTGTTCTCGATTGTTGTTGTTGTTGTTGTTGTTGTTGTTGTTGCAACAAAAGTTTTGCGAGACATAACGGCGTCTGGCAGGCAATGGAGAAGCCTTTTGCCTCGGGGATGAGCCGCCAAAGATGTCGAGGGCGAGGGCGGGGCGAGGGCAAGGGCGCAACTCGATGTTGTCGCTGGTGTTTGGCAACTTGACTTGGAGTCCCTGTTGCAAATACCAGAAGCCACGCAGAGACAGCACGTCTCACAGAGCTCGGCGAAGACGACGCCCACGACCATGTCCACGCCTACATGGCGCACCCGACCCGGCCCGCCCCTCCCTGGCCGGCACACGTTAATATTACCGTTACCATTAGCGCGCCCATTACCGCCGCAGTTTGCGATTCAGGACGTCGGAAGGGGGGGAGGGGCGATGGCGCTGGAGTTGCCCCTTGACAAGTTCTTTTCTTTTTTTTTTTGTCGTTTTTGTTTGCTTGCAGCAGCGACAATGTTGCTGTTGTTGCTGTTGTTGTTCGAGTTTTTGTTGCATTGTTCGCGGCCTAAAATGTGAAACCTGTCGAAACTTTTTCATCGACTTGCCTCTCTCGACCTGCCGCGTCTCGCCCGCACCTACGCGAGCCACACACAAAGCATCGCGAGGACTGAGAACTGAGAACGGAGAATCGGCCGCCAACGGAAAAAGCTGTGACCTCTGACCCGTTGCAGTCATGGCGATTGTTGCTGTTGTTGCTGTTGTTGTTGTTGCTGTCGTCGATTGACGCCAACAGACAGAAAGTTTCTTATCGCAAGTGCACTGAAATTCTATGTGGCACTGGCCGCATTCAGGAGCCACCGTCTTACGATAGCTGAAACTGAAGGAATGAAGCGAATGAAACACTTTAATGTGTTGGATTGCAGCTGGATCCCTTGGGTTATATAATAACAATAATGATAATTGGTGTCATATGCATTAAGCGATTATCGAATCATGTCGTAAATTTCTTGTTCAAGTGTATGAAACAGGCAGAAGTTTGCGTCAGTAGCGTCAGTGTAATCCCGTGTAGTCCCATACGTGTGGCAGCATCTGCAAGCCGGAGCTGTCCCTGCCCCGAAGATCATCCGATGTGGACGTGCAGCTCCTCACAAGGCTCCCTCATCCGGCGGCAGTCTACGGCGTATCTGCAGCAGGGCAAGTGGAGGCCGGTCTTGCGCAATTCCATTTACCGTTATGGGGTAGCGTAGGTCACTTCTTTATGAGTATATATGAAATCTGTTGTAAAAAAGCAACAATAAAATAAACAACAAACAATATTTATTTTTTTTTTCTGTGTGTGAAGTAAGGTGTAAAAGTGTAAAATGATTTCTGAAATACTACAATTGAATGGCATGTGTGTCAGAAATACAAGGGAATTAAAGCCGCAGTAGAGCCAGTAGGCCGCTCTTTATTTGTCAATTAGTTTCCATTTTATATGTCAAATAAAAGCAAGTAGGAAGGCTCCAGTCGAGACTGCTCGACTGGGAGATACCCTGAACCCTCTAAGCTGATATTCTACTCATTCTGCACTTCTTTAATGCACACACGCATCCACACGCACGTATAATCACGCGCTCTGCTGACTGCGCAGTTAGCAGCGCTGCAGTGTGGGCAATATTATGAGAATTTATTTGTTGATTAATTTCTTTTGTAGACGAAACTTTCAGAGCGTAATTATATGCTAAAAATGTGTTCATTCCAAAGCACAAGTCTCTAGTACGTGAAATTTTTTACAAATTGAGGGCAAAGCGGGCGTGGTATCCAAAATCTGTAAGTTACAAAATCCTTGTATCGATCAACTGTATTTACTGAAGTCTCTAGGTCTAAAAGTGTTCAAATTAGGCTGAAAAAACGAAATCAATTTTTCGATTATTCTCGATAAAAAAGTTATCGGATGAGTTATCGAAAAAAAATATGATAAACCTGTACTGCGTATGGTACACACGAGTATGCATGCCAAATTTCAGCTCTCTAGCTCTTATAACTTCTGAGATCGACGCACTCATACGGACAGACGGACGGACGGACAGACGGACAGACGGACAGGACTATATCGACTCAGCTCGTCGTGCTGATCAAGAATATATATATATTATGGGGTCTGCGATGATTCCTTCTGCCCGTTACATACTTTTTCAGAATACCATTATACCCTGATTTCCCATTTTCAATGGGTTCAGGGTATAATAAAAATAAATATATTTCTTAATGTACAAATTTAAGATATTAAAAAAGAATGTTGAATTTGATTGTATTTAGGCAAGTTTTTCAAGCAACTAAACGATTTTGTATGAGCTCAGCTCAATTATGTCAAGAGCTATGATTGCTATGGTGATCATAGAGCTCAGGTGCTGCCCTTATGAGTGCCCTCTAATTAGAAGCAACAACAGCAGCAGCAGCAGCAGGAGCAGCAGGAGCAGCAGGAGCAGCAGCGGCAGCGGCAGCGTCAGCAGGGAGCTCGCTGTGCATGCAGATATCTGTCGGCTGTCCATCGATGTAGCTACGGATGGTGCTCAGCATCCATATCCTGTTTAATTAGAATTTTGCTGTGGTCGCGCAGCGTTAAACCGAACAGACCCTCAGTGACCCAACCGGCGCCTCCAGCCACCGCTGCTCGGGCTATGCTTCACTTTTTCCAATTCAATTATTATGAAGACGTGGCAGAGACGTGGCCAAGGGTGGGTGGCCCAGGGGGTGGCTCAGGGGGTGGCCCGGGGGGGGGTGGTCTATTTCTGTGCATAGTTCGCTGACTGTAGACAAAAAATAGAAAATAATAGAAAAACGTAAAAACTGAAAAAAGTAAATGCCCGCGACATTGGCACATGTGAAGCATATTGGAAAGCATTCGTGCTCCGTCCTGCTCGCACACTGCATATGGCTCTCTCGCTCGCGCGTGAATTTCATTTTTTTCCACTGCTGCTGCTGCTGCTGCTGCTGATTGAGACTTCACTTTTGCAATCTATGGCAAATTGATGAACAGCACACACACACACACACATACACTGGGTATAGCACTCCCACACACACACACACACACACACACACTGCAGTAATTAACGTGCATGCGGCACATAAGCAAAAGGCATCCAATACAATCCTGCTCAGCTCCCCTCCTCCTCCTGCTGCTGCTTCTGCTCCTGGCACATATGTATATGTATGTGTATGTGCATGTATATGTATATATATCTGCGGATGCGACGCATGCAAATCGCAGCGCGACGCCCGCCTCGCACATGGCCACGTCCGCCGTCCAATCGTCCGCCTGCCCCCCACACCAGCTGCCGTTGGCTGCGATTGTGGCTGGTCAGCGTGTCCCTGGCCTGGTTGTTTCTTTGGCTGCGGCTGCTGCTGCTGCTGGTGCTGCTGTTGCTGCTGTTGCTGCTGCTGCGTTTTTTTGCACGCTGCATTCGCCCTGCGATTGGTTGCGTCCATCGATGAGCCAGCCGACTCGATGTAAATGTGAATGCGAATGCGAGTGCGAGTGCGAGTGCGAATGCGAGTGTGGCCTGCCGACTGGCCACCCAGCGCACAAAAGAGCGACGAGCAATGGCGACAAGGGGCACATTCATCAAGCCAGGACACAAGAATGGGCACGAGCATGGGCTTTGTTCCCATGCGTTCGCAGCAGGAGCAGCAGCAGGAGCAGGAGCAGGGGCAGGTGTGGCAGCAACTGCAGCAAGGGTTGACACTGCACTCGGCGCATAACCACCCCAAAGCATGCAACAGGGGCCCAGCCCAGGCTAGCTGCGACCCAGCGCGACCGCTGATAGGCTCAGAAGCTCATCCCAATCGCCAGCCCTGCCCTCAGCAATTTCTATTAGTTTCGATTCCCTTTTGAAGACTTTAAGAGCCGAAAAATCCGTGCCAAAGGCTCAGACTAGACACTAGCCAAACAAAAATAACCAAAAACCAATTGAGTAAAAAGAAAAAGTCGAGTAAAATGAATTGCAAAATTGTGCAATTTTTTTATGAAAACATAGGCACGTTCCTGGCTGGAATTTAATTTTGATAAAGGTACAAAATATTGTCGATACATCCATAGCTTCACAGTTAGCCGAGCGACGAGAGTCGGAGCTGGTAGAGCGATGTCTGCGACACAAAAGGCAACATGCAAATTGTAGTGGCTGCTAGAGTAGAACCTGAAAATACCCTAAAAAATATTTTTTTTATTTTCAATTGAAATTATGTGTGAGATCAAATATACCAAAAATCTAGAACTAACTGGTGTATAGGGCGGTAGAGAGGCTGTAGAGGTGCTCTAGGAGCGCTGTAGAGGAGCCTGTAGAAGTACTGTAGAGCGTCTGTAGAGGAGCTGTAAAGTTAATGTAGAGGCACTATAGAGGTGCCTGTAGAAACGCCTGAAGAATGACTGTAGAGGTTCTGTAGAGGAACTGTAGAGTTAATGTAGAGGCATTGTACAGGCACCTGTGGAAGCGCCTGAAGAAAGACTGTAGAGGCGCTGTGTAGGCTCTGTAGAGTTAATGTAGAGGTAATGTGGAGCTTGGGTAGAGGGGATGTTGAGGCCGTTAATATGAGCGTGATTAAAAATTCGCAATACAAATTTCTCGGAAGGTATTCCTTGAATATTCAATAATTGAAGCTCTAATAACATTTGAAAGTCTCGGGTGCAGCAGGTGGCGCCGGTGACAAAAAGCAAGACCATTCACCTCCACCCAAATCTGCCTTAATTAAGAGATAATAATTCTCTAAAATTATTAAAATTGATAGCATCTATCAGCTTAGTTAATGTTGTTATTAATATAATTTTATTTTATTTTTATTTTTTATTATATTTTATTATTTTTTTATTTTACTTTATTCTTTTTTGTTCCATATTTACAATCACAGATCAACAGCAATACTGTTCAGGCCGTTTGTTTAGGGTATTATTATTTGGCAGTCTAGGCACATGGCTAGCATATTTTTATGGAGCCATCCACAGGAACAAAGAGACGGTTTTTTTAACGTTAGCCAAATTTGAATTAGGAGAGATTGCCGGGAGTGAGAGAAGAGAAAGACAGAGCGCGAGTGGGAGAGAGAAACAGGAGGAGCCACACATAAAGTAAAAGCAAATACGGTAAATATACGAAGAGACGGAGTAGGATCAGGAGTTGGAGTTGGTGCCACATCCAAAAAGTCGTGGCCAAAGCCGATGCCAGCAAAAGTCCGCATTCGCGTTTTTTGCCACACACACACACACACGCGTACGTTTGGTTAACGTGGCAGTTGAATGTGTGAGAAGTGGACAGCAGCAGCAGCTAAAGCTGTTCTTTGTATACGTATGTGTGGGTGTGTGTGTGTGTGTGTGTGTGTGTGTGTGGGTGTGTGGGTGTAAGCCCACCCTCTGTAAATATCCTTAAATGTCAGACGACATCACGCTTCAGTGGACACACTGACGATGCTGCTCCTGCTGCTGCTCCTGCTGCTGCTGCTGTTGCTGCTGCTGATGGCAACCGATGGAGGCGCCTCCTGCGCCTGTCGCTGACCAGCAGCCAGCAACGTTTGGCCGTTTCAGCCAACATTTACCTGCCCGCAAAATATTGGCGCAGGCATTAACTGTGGCTCGAGCTGATGTTCGGGCTGGGGCTGGGGCTGGGTTAGGGACGCGGCCTGCTGCTCCTTGCTTCAGTTTGAATTATTTGAAACAATATCCTTACAAAAAATGCGATACAATTTCAAACGATGATGACAAAAAAAAAAGAAATCGGCGAGTCTCGAGCCCGTTACCGTGCCCGTTCACGTTCCTGTTCCCGTTCCCGTTCCCGTTCCCAGCGCTGCTCCGACGCCTGAGGCAGCATCTAGGGCCAGGGCCAGACAGGTGTTTGTCAGCCAGTCAAAAAGCATGGGCCAGGAGCATCGTCTGCTCCGCTTATCACCGAAAGTGGCCATGTGTGTGTGTGTGTGTGTGTGTGTGTTAGCCATAATAACAAAAGCAATAACACAAAGCCTGCTGCTGCCCCACCAAATTGTGGTGGGCGGCGGTGGGGCCGAGTATATGTAACAACAATGTCATTGACCGCGTCTACCAGAAAACCACTCGCAGCCCCAGCCACCAGAGCGCGACCAGGTGGGCAGCAGCATCCGCCTCGAGTGGCTATAAAAAAATATAATTTTTGAGTCTTAAATTGGCAACAACAAAAATATCGAGAGCAAAATTCGTTCGTTCGATCTATGCTTACAGAGAATTTCAGTATGACAAGAGAAAAGCTATTGGAAATGGAAAATCCATAGAGGAAATATAAGTCGATTCAAGCACATAAAGCTATTGTTTAGGTCTGCACAGGTAATCCGATTGATATTGTTCGTTATTTATTCATTTGTTGTCCTGCTCTGAGTAATTTGAGTATGAAAACTTTTATTGAGGCCAAGCACGAAGAGCATCAAGGACTTTAAAAAACTGGACCTTCTTCACTTGATTGAGAGTTGAGTCTGGTTTTATTTTTACATTTCTAAAGAAAATTTAGAGCAATTATGATTTAGATTTGTTTTATATATTCGTATATCACATGGCTATTTATCTCATCATACAGTCAACACTGTCTTTATTTAGAGAATCTCTTTGAGAATCACGTGCTTACTGAGTTTTTATGGTGTTAAGCTGAAAGTTTTGGTTGTTTCTAAATCTGAGTGATGATATTTATCGCTTCTGTCGTCTCACGTTTTCCCAATGGTGACTGGTTTAATAGGAAACTCAAGCTGAAGACATAGGAATATGGAATATACATACTTCTTTATGAAAAACCAAAAGTTAATAATTTGCAAAAAGACCCATGTTTTCTGTTTTTTTTTATTTATTTTTTTTTTTTTTTAATAAAAGACAAACTCAATTTTCTTTTTATGTAGGCGATACAAAATATTTTATTTGGTGAAAAACGAATATGATATCTCTGGAATGGCCGCCTTGTGCATGCACGGCGTAATATGTCCGTCTGTGTTAAATGATATAGGGTTGCCATCGTATATCGACAGCCCTGTGCATATATTACAAAATATTTGAAAAATTAAAAAAAGAAAGTGAGCTAATATTTTATAGATTAAAGCATTAGACTACAAATTGACGTACACATTTTTCCGATATCTCTTTTAAGTTATATTTTATATATGACAAAAGATTTTTTTTCATTGAATGCAAACAACCCAATCTTCTAGCTAGAAATTCCGAATTGATGTAAGTTACTATTGATTTCCTCTATGGACTTACTACAAACTATATATATACGAATGGG
The DNA here is from genome assembly GCF_018153725.1 of Drosophila mojavensis. Taxonomy (NCBI): domain Eukaryota; kingdom Metazoa; phylum Arthropoda; class Insecta; order Diptera; family Drosophilidae; genus Drosophila; species Drosophila mojavensis. The sequence goes on from NW_025318667.1 coordinate 10,636,594, forward strand.
CATATACTTATGCCTATACATACATATGTATATATTGTACAATTGGTACAGTAGAAAAACTATATCATCAAAGGTTATGGAACCATGGCTATTATAGTTGACAGACTCCCAGTGGAATTCTCTGCAAAAATACCAGACTAAAAGCGAGTATTAAGCAGTCAGCGATGCTCTACACTCATACGTGTTTTTGCTTGTCAAGGAGCTGCAAATCAGAAACTAATTTCAAAGCCCAAATAGAGCTTCTATTGGCAGTAGCTATAATTAATTTATATAAATATCCACAGCATTTCTAGCTTGGCAGCTTATATGTGAAGTCTCTGAAATGGCTTGCTTTAAGCCAAGTTAACAAAAGCGAACCTCATACGAAATACATTATATAGAATAATCGTTTAGAGCTCGAGAATGTTGTAAACAGTCAGCGGCTGGCACTGGCTGTGTGAGCTCGTCTTCAGAGTCTGCCTACTGCTGCTCCTACTCCTGCTGCTGCTGCTTCTCCTGCTGCTGCTGCTGCTGCTGCTGGTTATCAATATGTTGTTGGCTGTTGGCAGTTTCTTGGAAAGCCACAGACAAGCAGGCAGGCAGGCAGGCGGGCAGGCAGGCGGGCAGGCAAGTAGTAGCTTGGACCGCTTGGGCTGCCGCCCGAAGTGCACTTCTAATGGCCATTCATTTTTCTTAGATGGCGTCAGATGGCGCTGCCCGAGCGCGCAAGTTCCACAATCAATTTGCAGCTTGGCAAACAGGCGACAAAACTGACAGGAGCAAAGGAGACAAAGCCAGAGGGTGAGGCTGGGGGCGGGGCGCGCGGAGAGGCAGATGCAACTGCTCAAGTTTTTGGGCTGTGGCCAACCAATGAAATGGCTCAATCAATTAGGGCCTGTCATAATGCGTCGTACAGCAACAACAACAACAACAACAACAGCAGCAGCAACAACAACGACAACAACAACAGCTGTGAATAGCAGCTTTATCAACGTTTTTCTTGGGACTGAGTTTGGGCTCTGTGCATGTTGCTGCAACATCAATAAGCTGCAAGGCAAGACAGCAAAAGAGATGCGTGCCTCACTTAGCTGCCTCGTATCTTATGTGATGAAATTTATGCTTAATTAAAAGCGACACAAGGCCTCGGCCCCAGGCCTCAGACCCCAGACCCCAGACCGCAGACCACAGTGCCCAGACTGCAGATCTCAGCCATGGCTGAGACTGAGAGTCAAGCTGAGGCTGAGGCTGAGGCTGTGCTGCACAGACGCACAACGCGTTGCCACAGAGAGATAACAGTCGAGTCAGATTCGCTCACTTCGGCTGACAATTAATGCGCTTTTGGAACGCACAGATCGACAACTGTTCGCATATACACTCTATATGTGTGTGTGTGTGTGTGTGTGTGTGTGTGTGATAATACTACCTGCACCGCCCCTCTGCTCCTGCTGCTCGCCTCTAATTCAATTAAAGTCCCCGCACGCATGTTTCCTTGTCTACCCAACGTCCAGGCAGCGCGCCTGGACTGGATGGATGCACGTCGTCGTCTGCTCAAGTTCAACTGCAACGCAAAGCTGAAGCTGCTGCAACTGCTGCAACTGCTGCTGCAACTGCTGCTGCTGCGACTGTGGCATGCATCGCTAAGAGAGAAAGGCAGCACGTTGGCAACTTTTGCACTCATTAGTCTCCCACAACGTGAATTAAGATAATCTGCAAGGCGCGACGACAACGTTTGCGACTCTCGGACTCCATTTGGGATTCGGATTTGGACGGTTGTTTTTTTCTTTCGTCGTCGTCGTCGTCGTCGTCGTCTTCAAATTGGACCTGGGCGCTTGTTGTGCAAATGAATTGTTGCTGATTTCGTTTGAACGATTAGCGCCATGAGCATGCCTACCCCGCTCGATCTTGCCTCCTCTTTCTGCTCCTGCTGCTTCGCTCAACTCCTGCTGCTCCCCCGCCTGCCTCGCCCTGCCAAATGCAAATGGCAAATGGCAAATGGCCCCGGGCATGCTTAGCAATTAGACTAATTGCATAGCTCAGCTCGCCCAGCTGCTGCAGCGAAGGCGTTGCCCATGCCCCAAAATGTTGCCATTCAGTCACTCACTCGGCCATCAATGCCTAATCCGTTGCCCATGTGTGTGGGCTACTCCAGCTCTCTCTCTCGCTCGCTCTCTCTTTCTCTCTCTCTCTCTCTCTCTCTCTCTCACTTTGCACATATGTACTTCAGCTGAAATGCACATTGCGCATACGCACTGTGCGCGACGGGCCTATTGCAATATATGCCTGCAGATTGGCCAGCCAAACAGCAACACCAACAACGGCAACAACAACAACAGCAATTGCCGCCCTGTGAATGCGTTCGGCGATTCGACAGCCAGGGGCAGGTGCCAGCGCCATGGACCTGGACGCAGTCGTTGCAGCATAGAGCAACGCCTACACCCACGCCAACACCCACAGCACACAGCACACAGCACACAGCACACAGCACAGCACAGCACAGCACTAATTCCCATTCGGATAAACACACAACCACACACACACCTGCACGCACACACAGCTGGCAGTGTAGAGGCCTCATGTAAGGGCGGGCATTGTGATTTAGCCTTGCGATTCGCTACAGCTGGAATTTTAATTATTATTAATAATTATTATTAATAATTAAAATAATTAAAAATAAAATAGGCATTTATAAATGTATAAAAAATAAAAAAAATAAAAGTAAAAAATTAATAACAGACATGAAAAAATCAAATTAAAATATTTATAATAAATAATATTAAAAAAAAAAAAAAAAAAACAAAATATGTATAAAACATATTTATTTATTTGTTTATATAATTTATATAAAATAATTTATAGTAAAATCAATAATTATTAATAGAAGAAAAAAAATTTTAAAAATTAAATAGTAATAATAACATTTAAAAAAAAGCAGAAAAAATGTTGTATTGCATATATTATAGTATAACAAATATTACAATAAGAATTCAAAAAAAAATATATATATATCTATATATTGTATTAATAAAAAAATTGAAAAAAAAAAAAATAAAAACAAAAAATAGAAAAGAAAAATTTATTATAATATCCAAATAATGTTAGGAAATATATAAAAATAAATATAAACATAAAAAAAAGCACAAAACAAAAAGAATTCATAAATATTGTATTTAATAAATTTTATAAAAATAGCAGTGAAGAAAAAAATTTCAATTTATTTAAAAAAGCAATATTAATAAATGACAAAATGGTTCATAAAAATAAAGCAAGCAAAAATGGAGAATAAAATGAACATCGAATTTGAATTAATATAAGCAGTGAGGAAGCGTATTTATTTATCTGTGTGGCTGCTGGCAGGACTCGATATCCTTTTTGGACAGTCACTGCGGCAGCAACAACAACAGCAAAACTCTGGCCGAGGCATCAAACGGCAGCAGAAACGCAGCACCACAACTGCAATGTTGCATGTGTGCGTGCGTGTGAGTGTGTGTGTGTGTGGACGAAGTGCTCTTGCTGCCTTAGCCAACCAACAGCAGGAGCTGGAGCTGGGCAGGAGCTGGAGCTGGGCAGGAGCTGGGCAGGAGCTGGAGCTGGAGTCCGTGTGCCTGTGCCAGATGATTAATCGAATTAGTTTTTCTTTTTTGCGCTTTCACTTTGCAGCGAACTCCTTTCATTTACATTTTCTTTTGCACTTTGGGCACGTTGTGTAGTTTGTTGCATATTTTTGTGCGCACCAGGATGCGCACACACACACACACATAGACATAGAAACAGACACAGAGAGAGAGAGAGAGAGAGAGGCTGAACGACAGACAGACGCGCAGTGGAGTGGCAGCTGACCAACTGCGTCCGTGCCGGATTTTTTGGCAATGCCTGACCCACGTAGCCCCCATCGACTCCGACGCCGACTCCACAGCCACTTGATGTGCTGGCCGGGCCAACGTGCGCTGGCATTCATCCTGGCCAAACGTCGTTAGCATGCAAAGGGCGCAAAAAAAAAGAAGAATGAAACGAATGCAAGGGAAATAAACTTAAAAAAAATGTAGAAAAAATAAAACAAGGCAAAAATTTTACATTTCGTCAGATGAAATGAAAGCCTCGGCTCGATGCCAAGGGAAGGGGCTGCCAAAGAGGTGTGTGTGCCGGTGTATGTGTGTGTGTGTGTGTGTGTGTGGGTGCGCAATAACTGCAAATTGCATGGGCGGCTCGAAGGCAATTCTTTCATTCTTTCTTCCTTTCATTCCCATTTGTGTTTGTGTATGTGTGTGTGTGTGTGTGTTGTTGTCTGTGGCATTTCATTTGATTTGCGCTTGTTGTTGTTGCTGCCGCTGCTGCTGCCATGTGAAACGCAATAAGAGCATCAAAGTGCAACACACACGCACGCACACACACACACACACACACACATACACACTCGGATAGAGATGGCAGCGTGGCATGCAGCTTGGTAGGTTTTCATTTTCATTGCGCTTGCTTTTGTTTTGCTCCTTTTAGATTTTTCGCTTTTTTCTTTTTCTTTTCACTTTATTTGTATTTTTTTCTTGTAATGTTTTATTCTCTTTTGTTCGTTATCTTTGGCCTGAGCTGCCATTTTCAGCGAATGATTGTTGCATAAACGTCGTCTTTGTATTGCTGTTGCAAGTGTGTGTGTGTGTGTGTGTATGCATGTGTGTGTGTGTGCTGGTTCGAAGCATTCATTTGCCGCCCTGTTGTGCACTTTGTGCACTCCTTTGAGTGGCAGCTGCCGCATCAACAGCAACAGCAGCAGGAGCGGGAGCAGGAGCAGGAGCAGCAGCAGGAGCAGCATCAGCAGCCGCTGGTCGATTGCCATTGGCGACTGGGCCCACATGTGGTATGAGCGATATGCGAATGCCAACTGAGTTGGATTGCACATAACTAAGCGCAAATCCAAAATGAAATTCAATTAACATAAAGTCGCAATATTTCTGAAGAATCGCTTTCCCCTTGATGAAAGTTCGCTTACTTCTTTATTCATACATTTTTCATACATTCTTTGCCCCTTCAAAGTTTTATTCAACGATAATATTATTTTACCTCTTATAACTGTCTTATATGATTAAACATTTTTCTTCAGAATCGTTTAGTGAAAGTCTCGACAAATTCGTAGGTATTGCTGATCCCTTCACTGAATAGAGAACCCTCTACAGTCTTGAATTGAGTTATTCACTTCAAATGCTGGCCTCTCATTTCATTTCATTTTTCCGCTTTTACGAAATCAAAGCAAATCTCTGCTGAAACGATCAAAGAGCGAAGATCTGAAGCCGACATGTACATATATATGAAAGGGTTATAAGCAAACTGCATAGAGTAACCAAAGCAAATAGACGAAGAGTCTAACCAAGTGCCCATAGGATCCCTTGGATCTATATGTAATTGAATGGGCTAAGTATCCATAGGATCCGTCGCACCTACATATGTATATGTGATTGAAACAGTTATAAATAAACTGCCCAATGCAAACAAACGAAAAGTCTTACCAGGTACCTAGAGCATCCCTAGGATCTCTATGCCATTGAAGGGGCTGCAGACAACCTGCATAGAGTAACCAAAGCAGATAGACGAAGAGTCTTACCAAACACCCAGAGGATCCCTTGGATCTATATAACTGACGGGATTATAAACAAACTGCATAAAGCAGACAGACGAAGGGTCTTACCAGGCACCCATAGGATCTCTCGGATCTACAAAAGATCCAGGCACAGAGTAACCAAAGCAAATCTTACCAGGCACCCAGAGGATCGCTCGGATCTATATAACTGACGGGATTATAAACAAACTGCATAAAGCAAACAGACGAAGGGTCTTACCAGGCACCCATAGGATCTCTCGGATCTACAAAAGATCCACGCACAGAGTAACCAAAGCAAATCTTACCAGGCACCCAGAGGATCCCTCGGATCTATATAACTGACGGGATTATAAACAAACTGCATAAAGCAAACAGACGAAGGGTCTTACCAGGCACCCATAGGATCTGTCGGATCTCGCCAACAAAGCAGAAACCAACCCAAATGCAATTCATATAATATGCAAAGCTTCTCACCTAATAACACTTGGATTAGTCTATTTCCAATAACAACATTAAATTCAGCTCAGACTCTGAGCAAATGTGAAGTGATGCAGTGGGTCAGCTTTAAGCCCGGGAGTCAGCGAGCTGGCGGCGTGGTCTCTTGGCTGTTTGGTATGTTGCTTCTATTTGTGCAGCCTTTTCAGTTGTTAAATCGTTTAGTTGCTTAAGTAGAAAACTCTCAGAAGCTGCGCTAAGCACTTGCTGAGGCTTTCGGCTCGGGCAGGTGCCCAGACACCTGCATGGCCGAACGGAACCACATAGTTTCTAGGTGGAAGCTGGAGACGCACCAGACGCTGGAAAGTGGAAAAACGTGCCAAGCACAATTCATGCAGCTAAGTAAGGATATTAATATGCGTCCTTGCGTTGCAGATGCCGGCGACCGACAGACGCATTACAGCGCTCACGAACGACAGGGGGGAGGGGCGTGAGTGGAGGGTGGCTAGGAGGACAGAGGAAGGGGGTAACTGAATAGCCACTTTGCGTCGCGTGTGGCAAGCAAATGAAATTGCGAAGAAAATGAAAATCTAACGCACTGAAAAGTGGGGTAAACAAAACACAACAAAGCGCGAGAGAGGGAGAGCAGGAGTGGGGGACGAGGGGGAAGGGAGAGAGAGAGAGAGGGAGCCGATATCCTTGAAATGTAAAACGTAGCTGGAGCTGGGCTTGGGCTTGGGATTGGGATTGGGTTAATGTGCAAATGCAATGCCAAAGGAATGCACTAGCCAAAAACTGAGAGGGGCAACTGTGGGAGAGAGAAGGAGGAGCGAGAGACAGAGCGAGAGGCAGAGCAGGAGGCAGCGTCGCCAGCTTTGGCGTCGTCGTCTTATAGACATCATTCATTTTGGCCCCTTGTGCTTGGGATTAAGGTTATTTCAAGGATGCCGCTGCTTGCCAAGGAAACAACAGCAACAGGAGCTGGAGAGCAGGCGAGCAGGAGAGCAGGAGAGCAGGCGAGCAGGAGGCGCGACGGGAGCTGAAGATAGAAAAAAAATGCTTCTTTTGCGCGTAAACATCATCAAAATTCATCAATCTCTGCCAAAAACTTGTGAAAAACTTCGCTTTTTTCAGCTGCTTCTTCTTCCACTTCTTTTGGGCAGGACGAGAAAAATGCCGGCAAGGAAAAACAAGCAAGTGCCTGCCACTGCGTGTGCGTCTGCAGCTGCGTGCATGTGTTAGTGTGTGCGTGCGTGTGTGTGTGTGTGTGCAGGAAGGGATGGGAAAAATGCACAACGGGCAGGACAAGCGAGGGGAGAGCGAAGGCGAAGGCGACAAGGACGAAGGCAATCGGCGCACATTTTGGCATTTGAGCGCAGCGACGCGTGCAGCACGCAGGACGACGACGACGACGACGACGACGGCGACGATGACGACAATGACGACGAGGACGACGTAGATTCTGACTGCCGGGCTGATGAGCCTGACTAAGGGCCGCCCACGCGTCGCAGCCTGGCATTTGCAGCACTCCAGCCACAACAGCGTGGAAATTTCGTCCTGCTGCTTGCTTATTATTTTGCTTGCGCCTTTGGCTGCCGCCAGCGTTGTCCTCGCAGCGATAACCTCAATTTTTGGCACCCTGGCCAACAACATTGCCCGACAGCCCCATCAGCCACTCCACCCGCCCCCTCGACCACTCCCTGCGACCTGGGCCAGCCATTGCATTGGCGCCTGGCGCTTGCACAGATTTCATGCCAGCGTCTTGCATTTTCTTACAATTTTCTTTTCTTAGTGATTTTTCTTTTTCTTGCCTTGCATTTTTATCTCTTTGCTTTTCTTTTTTATTTAGCCTGATAAAACTCTTTTCATTTCACCGTCCGGGTCCTGGTCGTCCTTGCGCTCGTCCTGCTCGTTTTTCTTCTGGCCCATTCGACGCCTTTCCTTAACGCTTTTAACAGTAATGACGAAAAAGTGTCAGCGTCCTCGACGAAGGATAATAACAAGTATGGACAGGCACACCAGCAACCAGGCAGGGCAGGACAGGGCAGGGCAGGGCAGGACATCGGCATGGTCATGGACGGGGGACGGGCTGGGGATGTGGGACAGCAACGACATTTTCCTCATTTTGTGCCTGCTTTGGTTTTTATTTTGCTCGATTTTCTTTTCATAGTCCATGTCTTGAATGCCTTTCTTACATTTTCTTATATTTTTTTTCTCATTCTCATTCTCCTTTTTTTTTTTTTTTTTTTGCTCTGTTTTCCGCTTTCAGTTTTCTTTGTTGGTGGCTGCGACAACGAGTTGATGTTCTTAATTGATGAAGAAATTTCGGCTGTGACAAAAACGAGCAGTGAAAGAGAGCGAGCGCACAACATGAAAGAATCAATGAGGGTAGAGCATATTTCGGCCATGGAATACCCTTACTATTTCTATTTACTATTCGAAAGCGACTATAAATATAAATATAGTTTGCTATGGATCATATGTGGAAAAAAACTTTAGACTAGGCTAATATCCTGCCTCTCTTCAAGTGTCTCTCTTTCACTCTTTCCTTGATTCTCTCCCTTCCCTGCGTCTCACTGCGTTTGTCTTTCAAGGCATGTCTATCTCTCTCTCAGAATATTCACTCTATTCCTTTGTCGTTGTGAGTTCATTTATTCATTCCTCTTAATTTTTCTCGATTTCTTTATCTGCCTCCGTTTCTGTATATGAGATATCTAACGATCTATAGTTATCTCCCTCTCTCTGTCTCTCTTTTTCTTCTCATCTCTCTAACATCCTTCTCCCAACTTTCCAATTTCCCAATTTTCTCTCTCTCTCTCCCTTTGCCTGTCTCGCTATCTCTCTACAATTCTATATCTACCTCTCATTCTTTTTCTCTCTCTCTGTCTCTCTCTCTCTCATTCTGTTTTTCTCTCTTTCTCTTTTTCTCTCTCCATCTCTATCCCGTTCTCTCTCTTTCTCTCTCTCTCTTACTCTCTATCTATCTCTTTTTATCTTCCACTATTTCTATTGCTCATTCTGGTCTCTCTCTCCCTCTCCTTCTCATTCTTTATCTACCCCCTTAATTTCCATTTTCTCTCTCTTCCTCTCTCTCCTCTCCCTTTCACTCATCGAAATGTGCACTTCCCTCTGCGAATAGTAAACGCATTTGCATAGCTAAATAGCAAAAAATGTAAAAGTGAAAAAGGTGGAAAAAAGGCAACTGAAGAAGCCTTCAGCTGCAGCTCGTCAAGCATTTAGTTATGCATAAGCCCTAATGGCTTATATTTCACTGGCCAGCATTTATGTACTTATGTATGTATATACAAAAATATTTATATATTTATTAAAAGCCTGTTTCACTTCAGCACGCCGAAATGGATTAAAAGACAAAGCTCGGACAACTGGAGCTTAAAGTCTCGCCGGGCTGTTATGATAACATTCTCCAATTATTCACTCTCCCCCAATTATTCAGATTATGATGTCACAATATTTTGTTTATGAATCAAATTTCCGCATGCTTTACTGATTTATCCGCCGCTGTTTAGACAGCTGAGCGTCCAATTGAGAGGCTTAGAGTTTTGTTAGTGAGCAAATGCCAGCTCAAACTTAATAAGCGAAGAGCTCATAGCTCAGCCAACTGCAGTTGTTGCATGCGTTTGTGTGTGTGTGTGTGTGTGTGTGTGTGAGTGTTTGGTGTAATCTTCGCACTTTGCACGCTTTTTTGCAGTTTCAATTTCACACAAATTCTGCCTAATCTATGTAAATGCGATTAAACGCTTTCCTAAAACTGCCAACTGCAAGAAGCGAGGCAAGGCAGAGGGGCTGGTGTCAGAGGGGGTCAGGGGTGTTGGGGGCATGTGCAACCAGTCGACGACCCATCAAGTCGCTGCATCAAGTTTAATGGCCAAGCGTTAATGAACACGACCAGCATCCGATTTGGAGTCGCTGTTGCAGACGCTGCCAGAGTCTCCGACTCAGACTCAGTCACAGTCTGAGTCTCAGTCAGAGTCAGAGTCAGAGTCAGAATCAGAATCAGAGTCGGAGTTGGAGTTGGAGTTGGAGCAAAGGATAGTCGACTGTGTGCTGTTGCGTGGCTGCTGCTGTGGCAAACACTCGGCGGCCTGCCACACAGTGACGCGTTTCATTGCGCATGCGCAACGCATGCGTCTTGTTTGATTTGAAGATTTCAGGGAAATTGCGAGCTCGATGCGCGAGTATCCTGCGCCTTGGCCAGCAGGCGACCCCAGCCGAGTCAATTTATGTGCCCCAAACAGGCCAGCAGCTCTTGTTGTTGATTCGGTTGCTGTTGTTGTTGTTGTTGTTGTTGTTGTTGCTGTTGCTGCCACATCCATCGGCCACAACTTAATTACACATTCGTCCAATTAAAGTGTGCAAAAAGCAATTCATCATCGCGAGCCGTTGCCCCGTTATTGCTTGGCCAAGTTCTAACAGCAATTAAATGAGAGGCGCTGAGACGCCGATGTCCCAGTCCCAGTCGCAGTCGCAAGTTGCAAGTTGCAAGTTGCAAGTTGCCAGCTCGTCCACGCAGGTGCAACCGAGTTTCTCAGTTATCGTTTCACATGCAAGCAGCACGTTAAATGGTCAAATGGGTGTACACACACGTATGTATATTGAAATGCCATCATCTTCCGAGTTATTAAAATGAACTGGTCTCGGCTTACCTTCCCCCCTCTCTCTCCCTCTCTCTCACTCGGTCAGAGCGTGCGCCATTCAATGTACCGATATACATAAAGCGCAATTCGGGCTACGGCTGTGCCAACTCAATCAACCGACCCAAGCATCCAGAGACAGCTGCCAGATCCGGAAGTCTTCAAGCACCGGAAGGCCAGCCGAAGAAAGCACACCGCACGGAACTCTCCTTCAGTTGACAAAGGCTCTGCATGGCATTAATGTCATTGATTAGGCTGACATCCGAGCCTAATATAATCACCAGATAACTCCATTACTTGGGCCTAACTCAGCTTGAGTGAATGAATTAAGTGAATATGTAGTAAGTATTCCCTAGAAGCAATACGAACTTGAACTATGCGCATGAGGCATGATGACTTTACTTACGATTTAGCTCTAGTTTCAGTCCATTAGAGCGCTCTACCCCCGATTTCTAATCATATCTAAGTACACTGGAGCTTGATAATAGTCGGGGGTAAAGCACGCCAATCCTATATCTGAGCATACAGCTAGGCTAGGATATCTGAATTGCTCTGAACTCATTTGTTATAGCATAAATTATAGTTCGTATACTACAACTACTACTATACTAGATGTAGAGAGAGGAAATCTTAAAACAAAATCTATTTATCTGGCAAAAGCCTCTGCTGTAGCGCTTGTAGTATATAATGGAGATCTAGATCTGCTCGAATAGATCTCGATCAGAATTTGAATTGCATACAAAGGAAATCCTATGTAAATCCGGCTTGGACATGAATTTCTTCTACCTTTTCTTTCTCTCTCTCTCTCTCTCTCTCTTTCTCTCTCTCTCTCTCTCTCTCTTTCTCTCTCTCTATCTCATTCTTTCATTCCTTCCCCTTAGCAAATATTTGTCATTTTTCCGGCCCTGCAGCATTCTTTGACATTTATTGATTGATCCAACCCCCTGGGTTGGATCCTAAGCGGTCGCCGACCTACCCACACGTTTTCGCCGTTTTCGTCTTGGCTGGCCGCCCTGGAGCGGAGGCGATCGAGCTAATTGGCAAAGTAAACAGAGTTCCTCAAAGTGTGTCTTTAAATGGTCGTACAGCGTTTATGATTGAACAATCAAACCCGCCCACTGCAAATGCCATAGAACGCCCACGGCCCAGAGGCTTCGCCTGGCTTCGCCTCGCCTGGCCTGGCTGACAATGCGCGAGCGGCCGTTAGACGCACTCGGCGCTAATTACAGTTACAGATGCATTTAACAGATACCGCCCCCTGCCAGTGACCCTCCTCGCGCCCGGGGAGCAATTGTTGCGGTGCGTCTGAGCTGGTTGACTATTCATTAACTTAATTACAGGTTGGCAGTGCGTCAAAGCCCGGCCAGCAGCAACAAGCTCCAACTCCAACTGCAACTGAGAAGCTAAAGCTGAAGCAGAGGCTGAAGCTGGAGCTGGAGCTGGAGCTGAAGCTTCCGCCTGTTGCGATTGCATTTCGAATGCAATTTCAAGTTGTTGCTGCTGTTGCTTTAATTGCAGCCCTGGCAGCGCACGCACTACATCAAAACACACTCACACACACACACACACATACACTCTCAGTTAATTGTCTTAACACACACACACACACACACACACTCATACAGTGGGCGAGACTGCCTTTAAGATTTCCGCTTGGATTGAGTTATTAATTATGTGTGTCCTACAATACCCAGAGTCCTCCTCCTCCTGCTCCCCTGCTTCCCTGCTCTCCTGCCACCGCCCACGCTTGGCTGGCTGCGCTCAGGGCCAAGACAGTGTCTAATGTGTCCATGTCTGAGCCGAGTTGAAATTAATGTAATAACCAAAACATTGCGTTAAGCAAACTTTACCCAAAGCCACGCAGCCAGCACAGACCAGTTTCTAAGTGAGAAAAATTGCAATTTAATTATGATGATGAGAGATGTTGTAGCCGTTGTTGCTGTTGCTGCTGTTGCTGCTGTTGTTGCCGTAGTTATTGTTGCTGTTGTTGCTTGGACTGTTGTTCCTTTATAGCATTGTGGCTGAGGCCAAACGCGTAAATGCGTCTGTCTGAGTTACAGCTTGTTGAGCAAATTGCATATGGGAAAAACAGAAACACATTTGCCTCAAATGGCACTTAATCATTCGATTAATCCAGAGCAGCCGCAGCTAATTAAGTGGAAGTTGAAGCAGAAGTGTCAGTAGAAGTGTGAGTAGAAGTGTGAGTAGAAGTGTGAGCAAAGGTATGACTAGAATGTGCGACTATATACGTGGCACTGTGTCAAGCATTCTTGCGAGTATAGAAATATAAGCGATAATAGGCATGGCGTGAGGATATAAGTGTGAGTATGACTGATATGATATGTATAAGTTAAAATATAGATAAGTATACAAATAATAATACGCATACCTATACTACTCATACTACACTTATTCTCAGTAGTACATTACTGAATCTTTTACCTTTATTTATACCTATCTAATAGATAAAATCGATGTATATATTCACAATTATGCATAATCTCTCAGTTATACTAGCACACATACTTATACCCTCACGCTATACTTCTTAGTAATACATAACAATAATATTTGCTGAAGTATAAGAGTAATCAAAAGTATAAAAGTGAGTATAAACTCATAAAAGTAAAGTGCGACCATGAGTAAAAGTACGTATATTAGTATATCTGTATGAGTATAAGTATAAGAGTATAATGTATGTAAATGTATGAGTATAAAAGTATTAGTATGAGCGTATATGTGAGTATAAGTAAAAGAGTATGTATAAGTATATACTTAGAGTATAAGTAAAAGTGTGTGTATATGCCAAAAAGAGTGTGTATAAGTATTAGTATAAGTAAAAGTAAAAGTAAGTAAAAGAGTATGTATAAGTATATACTTAGAGTATAAGTAAAAGTGTGTGTATATGCCAAAAAGAGTGTGTATAAGTACTAGTGTGATTATGTGTAGCTATATTCATTTGATGATAACTATAAAAGTGAGTATAAGTTTAAGTATAATGATTAGTATAAGTATCCGTATAAGTATAAACGTCAGTATAAATATAAGAGTATGTCAATTATGAGAGTGAGTATAATTATAATAGTGAGTTAAGCTCAGTTAAGATCCAGCTTAAGAATCAGTATAAGTATAAGAGTGTGTATAAGAAGAAAAGTGAGCATAAGTTGAAGTGCTAGTTTAATAATGCAAATAATTACTACTACAAGTATCAGTATAGTATAAGTGTGAGTATAAGAGTATGTAAAGTATGAGAGGGAGTATAATCTTAAGAGCCAGCTTATGCAAGAGTAGAAATATAAGAGTGTGTATAAGAATGAGAGTTTTTATAAATTTAAGTGCTTGTTTAAGAATGAGAGTAATTATTAGTACAGGTGTTAGTATACTAAGTATAAGAGTGTTTATAAGAATGAAACTAAGTAAAAGTTTAAGTGCTCGCTCAGTATCAGTATAAGTATTAGAGTCTATATGACTATGTATAAGAATGAGTAGACGTATAAGTGAGAGTATATATGTGTATGAGGCAATTGTACGTACAAGTATTAGTACAAGTTTCAGTATTAGCATACTTAGTAAATCTTGGTGACGGTATTTAGTGCAAAAGTTAATCGGAATACAACAATTACAATATGATTTGCCATGGTAGTCAAGTGTAAGCATGAGTGTTATTTGTATAAGTCAACTCTATGTGGAATTAACAGAGTCACTTGGCCCAGCCCCTCGCCTAATGATCTAATTAGTTCCCCTTTGCTTGCTGCCCCTCACAGCTAAACACCTGGCCGGGATTGCTGTTCTCCTGTTGTCCTGCTGCCATTCTTTTGCACAATACCTCCTCCCCTCCGCCCACCCTCGTCACTTCTCCACGCTGTTGTTCAGTGTCATGCAGAGATCCCCCGTTCCCGAGTCAGTGCGTTATCTAATTTAACTTTTTCTATTACATTGCACATTGGCCCTGCTGCATTTGTCACTACGGCAGCCAGCTCTGACCCTCCGCATCCTTCAAGGACTGACAACTCATTTCGTATTTTTTCCCCTTTTTTTTATTTTATATTTTTTATTTTTATTTTTATTTTATTTTATTTCATTTTTTCATTTTTACTTATTTTTTATAAGTTGCGGACGCCATTTTAACGCTGTGTCATTGTGTGACATTTTCGCGTGGGCGCCAAACGCGTCACACCGAGGGAAAACGCAGGAGGCGAGGGGCGTGCCAATGCAGAGGGAAAAGCGTTTTAAGTTTGCTCAGCTCAGCTAGCAACTTAACGCTAACCCAAAGCAGCGACTGCCGAACCAAATGGCACAGAACTTTTAACCCATTTTACGCAAACAAACAGAGCGAACGAGACGACAATAGATAAGAAGAGAAAGAGAGAGAGGGAGAAGGGAGAGAGAGAGAGAGAGAACGGGTACGCAAGCATTTGTAAAATTAGGTCAAAATGTTGGGCATGGGGTCATAATAGCAGCATTGCACTGGGACAACGCGCACAACAAGGACTCGCTCTGCCCATAAGTTATATTTATTTGACTTCATTTCAACTACTTACTTGACCTTATCCCTCAGCTGTGACAGCGGCTATAAAGCAGACGCCGCGAAACTTTAAGAAAATCAGGCAACGAAGGAGAGCAAGAGAGAGAGAGAGAGAGAGAGAGAGCGGCAACAGTTCAACTTGTGCACTGTAAACAGAACTGTGAACCAAAGCTGAAAAGTGTGGAATAATATTATATAAAATAATATTATATTTTATATATGTTATATATTATATTTTATATATTTTTTGTTGTTTATTTAAGTAAGGCTCTGGCTTCAACTAGTTCGCAGCATTTGGCCTGGACTGCTGAAATATATTTTACAAAAAAAAAATTTTTAATTTCTGTACCCTGAACCCATTGAGGATGAGAAATCAGGATATAATCTTGTTGGGCAATTGCATGAAACAGGCAAAATGTGGGCGTGGCAGACCACATAAAGTATATATACTACTTCAAATCAGCGCGTCTATCAGCTGAGTCTATGAACCTCTGTGGGTTTGTGGGCCAGTCTATCCGTGCGTATGAACCCAGATATCTCGTAACCTATAAGTGCGATGGACTTGCAATTTCACATACATTCGCGTTACTTGTTAGGCAAAGTGTAGCTCTAGAAGTTATTCCAGATGAGAAGCTTCTTAGATACAATTTGTCATACCTTACCTTGCGCTCATCTTAACTCATCTTTTAAATATGTACCTTTCTTTTCACTTACCTTACCTCACTCTACACATACCGCATGTCACCTTACCTTCCACTCACCTGCAACTGAAGCAATTAACTGTTTGAAGCAATGAAGTAATTTAGAAAAAATCTATCTAAGAGTTGACTCTGGCTTTGTTTCAAGTTTTCTATTTATAGAATTTGGAAAATGATTTGCTTTATTTTGTTTTCTTTTTTCCGCTTTGTGGCTCTCGAGCTGTAATCTGAGTACGGGGGCATTATTAGACGCCAATCAAATGGGGGGCAACACGCAAAGCTCGGCGCTAGCTGCAGCATCCCAAGCAGCGCGCTGCAAAAGTTTTTTGTGAACGCTGCGGCTGACTGCAAGAACTTGTTGTGCTGCTGCTGCTGCTGTTGCTGCTGTTGCTGTTGCAACGCGAAATTGCTAGCCCAGGGGCGTTAACTTGGTAGCTTCTCTCATGTCATTTGCACACTGACAAGTTATTAATTAAAAGTAAGTTAAAGTCGGCGTCCAGCTGAACGCAGTCGCAGTCGCAGCCGCAGTCGCAGCCTCATCAAACTATTGGCCTCGGGCGCCCGTCCGGCAGTCCGGCCGTCCGGCTGAAGATCAGCTAGCTTCGAGTTGATCCCATGGCTATATCTGCTGCTGCTGCTGCTGCTGTTGCTGCTGCTGCTGTTGCTGCTGCTGCTGTTGCTGCTGCTGCTGCTGCTGCTGCTGCTGCTGCTTTGGCTTCAGTCTTTTTCAGGGCTTCCTGCCAGGTGTCGCACATATTGACAGCTGCCCGGCTGACACCCGCAATCGAAATGAAAACCGCTCGCTCGCTCGCCTCACACCTGGCCGGGCACCTGGCCTGGGCGAGCTTCGGACTTCGTGCAACTCCATTTGTGGCCATGTCCGGCGCAGAGTTCAAAACACAGCAGCTCGCAAAACAAACGAAACTTAATTAACAAAAGGGACAGGGGCGTCCATGCGAAGGGGTCAAGGGGCGAGGGGGCGGACGAGGCATAGAGAGTTTTCAGTCAGTTTCGTCTTCAACTCTCGGCTTTTGGATATTGGTTCGTATGTGTTCGCCGCCTGTTCTCTCCCGCACTCTCTGTCTCGCTCTGTCTCCCCATCTCTCACTCTCTCACTCTCACTCTCTCACTCGCTCTCTCTGCTGCCATCTCTATTACTCCCAAGAGGTCAGTCGTCGTCGTCGTCGTCGTCGTCGTCGTCGTCTGGTGCTGGCTGCTGCTGCAGGTTATCGATGCTATATCAATGCGTATCCATTGGTTATATACACTCACCTAGGCAGCAACACCCAACCCAACCCAACCCAGCCCAGCCACCCCCCTCTGCTGTGCGTTACGCCCAAAAACTCGAATCGAACTGGAGCGTAGCCACATGCAAATGTCGTAGTCCTCTCGCTCGCTATGTATGCCCGTCTGTAACCATTTACCAGTTCCTAGTTTTCAACTGACCCCCCACCTCCGTCCCCCGCGTCGGCCCACAGCAGTGGGCAACCCTTGTCCTGTCTGTTTTGCCTGCGCGCCCGTTTTGGAGCCCATAATCGATGGCTAAATTTATTGCATTTTGTGTTTATTTAGACGATTGCCATGTCCGGACGCGTCACAAGTGAAAAGTACAGTTGTGCTCGCACGGCATTAGCCTTTTGTAACTAACAACTTTGCAGCGAAGAGAAAGGTGGGGGGGGAGGGGGCGGAGGGGGAGTAGCTGATAAATTGCTAGCCAAAAATTCTTTAGAAAGTGTTTGCACACCAAACACTGCCATTTCGCACAGCAACGAAAATATAAATAATGAATCGAGGCGCAAGATAACGAATATTCAATACACTCCAATAAGCAACTAGAGTAAATATAGGTGCTTTATATATATATATCTAATATATATAAAGTTTGCACTATATATAAATTATTTTTTTAAAAAATTTAAACAGAAATTAAACACAATTTTAATATTCTTCACTTATTGTAGAATAAGATTTGTTTAATTATATAGTTTACTTGTGCTTTAAATATAGTTTATTTATATAAACTGTATACACATACTATTGAAACAGTTTCGAGATGCATAGGCACGAGATACATAGATCGATGTAAATGTATCTGCAAAAGATCAAATGAAACTCTGAGAATCATAATCTATAGGCAGCTCTTCAATAGAGATATTCTACTATTTCATATACAGTAGAATCCCGATAATTCGAAATGGCAAGGGAATCAGGTTTTTTTTTCGACTTACACAAAAATTCAAACTATCGAGACTCACCAAAAATGAATTTCTTTCTCTTTTTTTTCGATTTATCGCGATTTTCGATTTAGGGGATTACAAATTATCGAGACTCGACTGTATTTTATATTAGTTTATATATATTAGATATAAAACTATCTAAGCACAGACATACACTTGAGCCGCTCATAAATCAATATCTAGAGACAATTAGGTATGTGTGAATCACATTTTGCAGAAAGCTGAAGTATGAGAGATGAAGATACAAAAGTATCTATGAAGTAACAGAAAG
This sequence comes from Drosophila mojavensis, assembly GCF_018153725.1. Lineage (NCBI taxonomy): Eukaryota > Metazoa > Arthropoda > Insecta > Diptera > Drosophilidae > Drosophila > Drosophila mojavensis. Next base: position 10,654,978 of record NW_025318667.1, read on the forward strand.
TATCTTGTCGCTACACAAGCAACTGCTGCACGCGCGATATTCAACTGCGTGAGAGCCAAGCATATTTGGACTTTGTATGGCCGCATTTATATACAAATGTATCTGAAAGATACAAAAGTAGTCATAGACCAGAATGTCTCCATATAAGTATAATTGTAGGTATGAGTGATAGAGATAGTAAAGTATATCCAGAATATGCCTAGAACAGAGCTAAGCATACTTCAACTTTGAAAGGTAGCACTCGCTTGCAAATGTATCTTTGAGATACAAAAGTATCTAAGGGGGAGAATGCACATCAAGCACAATCTCTGCCTATAATTAACGATGTATTTTAGATCTATATCTCATTATTTATATATGATATTATCATAGTCTATATAACTCTGAGTATAACTGATAAAGATACAAAAGTATCTCCGACCTAGTAAAAAGTCTCTTTAGCTCTAATACATCGTTGATAAACATACAAAAGTAACTGTAAATATATGCATATATGCATAACTCCTACACCCATTATATATGTGTATATACACACATCTGCATACATATATTTATATTTATATTCATATTTATATAGAGAACAATTTGAACTAAACCAAAAATAGTTTCTACATCAATTTTTTGTTCTCCTCTTGGCTTTGTGTGTGTTTTAAAAGCTGTGCAACTTTCGTCAGTTATTTGTAAAGCCATAAATTAATCAGATTCCGGCAGCAGCCTGCGCTGTGTAGTTCAGTTCACACACATTACGCATACGCCTCGTGTGTTGCAGCGGCCCTTGCCCTTGCCTTCCTGATTAACTCAATCCGTTGGCCGTGATTAGTTTTTGTCTGCCGCGTAAATAACAGCACAAACTTTCGCACATCGCACAGCAACACGCAGTCGACGTCAACGTCGACGTCGGCAGTGACGTCGCCGTCGAGTCGAGCGCATTAACAACTTTACAGCCGTATTTATGCAGTTATGTTCTCAAGGGACGAGTGGAGGGGGCAGGGGCAGGGGCAGGGGCAGGGGGAGGTGGAGGTGGAGGGGTAGCTGCCATTTGGGCGTCTTTGTTTACTTGAAACGGACGAGCAGGCGCATTCGCCAGCCCAACGCTTGTAATCCCCTACGCACAGCGCGCGCGAGATAGAGAGGGAGAGAGAGAGAGAGAAAGAGAAAGAGAGAGAGGTAGATATGTAGGGTAGGTTCTCTATGCGCTCGAGTGTGCTTCATCAATATCCTTGCGTTTTACAGCTTTACTATTTTTCATTTGCCTCACACACACACACACACTCGCACACACACTCGCACACACACACACACACACACATATACACACACGCACGCAACGGGCCAAAACAAAAACTGCCCAATTGCTGGCTGCCTAAGTCCCACCCGCCGCCAAGCTGCCAGTCAGCCTGCCTCCTGCTAACCTGCCTGCCTCCTGCTAGCTGGCCAGCTAGCCTGCCTGCCCGGCATCAATAATCCCCAAAAATTTTTACAAAAAAACACAACTAAAAAACAAAACGAAAACTTTGAAAAACAAACGGCAGAACAGCAAAACAAAATGCAAAAAAAAAAAATGGCAAAGAAAAGAATATAGCAGAGAGAAAACCGTTCGACGTCGGCGCCGGCAGCGGCTTTTTACGCGCTGGACACACAGAAAACTGCCCAAGCGGCGACTGCAGGCAGCGACGCCGGCCGCAGCGGCAGCAGCGCAAACTACAAAAACTGCATGACACAAGCCTGTCCCAACTCCCAACTCCCAGCAGCAGCAGGAGCAGCAGGAGCCGCCGCAGCCGCTGCTGTCCAGTGCGACGGCGGCGAACCAATCCTAACTAGCGCCTCTTTGCGTGGGTGTCGCAGCGTAGGCGTGGCCAGGCGGGCCACACACAGGCCCTGGGCAGCGGACAGCAGGCAGCGGGCAGAGGGCAGCGGGCAGCGTACTGTGGCCAGCGCTGCTGTGCGTAGAGGGTTACATGGCGCCTCCGAAAAAACCCACTCGTTGTGTCGTGTGGAGTCGGCCGTTGGAGTCGTGTGGTCGTGGTCGCCACGTGCGCCGGCTGGGGCGAACCTCCGACCCCAAGGTTTCGCCAAGTGCACTCGCTCTCACCCACTAGCACACACACACACACACACACGCTCGGTCTCTCTCGCTCTCACTCTCTCGCTTAGCACTCCGACTCTCTGCTCTCTGCTCACGCTCTGCTGCAACGGCGTCTACGTCGACTGCGTTGGTCAGTGTTTGCACTCAAGAGCGACTCGACTCGATTGCACCCATACACACAGGCAACTCCAACTCATCGCAGGCACACACACACACACACGCACACACCGAGCGCGCTCACTCTCTTTTGCTCTCGCGCAGCTGGCGTCGCTGCGACTGCGACGCAGCGTTTGAGTGAAAAGTTTTGCCTGCAATTTCGCTTTGGCGCGCTCTTCGCGCGCTCTTAAGCTGCCGCTGCTGCAGTCGCTTGCATGTTGCGCTCTCAGCAAATGTTGCCAAGGCACACTCACACACTCACACACACACACACATGCAGTTTACTTGGCAACTCTCTGAAAGGCTTTGCTTGTCTCATTTATAATGTTTATGCATTTTGTTGTTCGTTTTCTTTTGTTTTTTGCCTTTTATGTTTTTTGTTATTTTGTTGTTGCTATTGTTGTTTGCTGTTTTTCTCGTGCCTTGCATGCACGTAACTGCACTTGGAATCAATTTTGTTGCTCATCGATAATGCAGCACGAGCGTCAGGCCCCAAAAACAAAATGGCGCACATCACTCAAGCAGCAGCAACAGCAACAACAACAACAACGTCAACTAACGTTGGCTCTGCCTGCTGCCATTTAAATGAAGCTTAATTCATTTTTAATAGAGCCAACAAATTGTATTTACATTCAAGTGGTTTTTTGTTTTTTGTTATTTTTTGTATTTTTTTTTTTTTTTGTTTCTGTCTTTTTCTTAGTTATGCATTGTTCCGATCAAGCCATAGCTACCTCGCCTCCCCCGCCTGCCCCGCCGCCTCCTGCTGCCATTTGCTGTTTACCGTTTTTAGCGTTCAGTGTTCATGTTGCCTGTCGAATTATATTTGATGGCTGCTTCTAGCGTTCGCCTGCATCGCCAAAATGGCAAACAAATAAATGGACAATTAATTTGACTTAATAGACATGAGCGACAACAACAACAACAACAACAACAGCAGCAACAGCAAACGATACCGAAACGATGCAAACGATGTTGTTGTTGTTGTTGTTGCTGTTGTTGTTGTTTGTGTGGCGTGTCATTGCACAAAATTGCACCACGCACGAGCCACGAGCCAGGATGAGGCGAGTGGGCGTAGCGAGGGAGGGGGAAGGGGGTTTTAAGTATGTAGTAAAAGCCAAGCAGGAGGAGGAGGAGCAGGAGGGGGAGTTGCAGCCACTGGGGATGAGCTCCACTCGAGGCCTTTGTTGCATAAGCAAATCGACACAAATTGTCGATTATTTATCGTTGAAGAAATTGACGGGAATTATGCAATTATTCTGCGTCGATTCTATTTGCTGTTATTGCTTCGCATGATTTTGCTTAAACGTACAGAATTTGAGATGCATTGATAATTAGATCAAGTGAGCGAGATAAGAGGGAGGAAGCCTAAGTCTTTCAATAAGAGAGAAAAGGAGAGAAAAGAATAAAGGAGAAAAGATGAGAGCGAGAGAGAGACAGTGAGTGAGAGAGAGAGAGGGAGAGTGAGTGACAGAGAGAGAAAAAGACTAACGGAAAGAGAGGCGGATAGAAGAAAGAGAAGGAGAGAGAGAGGGCGAAAAAAATTAAAGATACAGTTACAGATAGAAAACAGAAAAGGACAGAGAAGAAGCACGAGAAAAAGAAAAAATAAAAATATATAGGGAAAAGAATTAAGAGAAGCATACAAACAGAAAGCAAACTTACAGAGATATGGATTATGGATAATAAAAAAAAGACTGCAAAACGAGAAACCAAAGAGAGATACATATAGAGAGCGAGACAGAGAAACTAAGGAGCACCAGAAAGACAGAAAGAGACGAGCTAAGAAATTATATGTAAGATCGAGAGAAAGAAACTAGACGAATCAGTACGATCTAGCTACGTATGTATAAGAGACAGAAAGAGAGAGAAATATTTGACTTTATATTCTCATTCATTCATACTCAAATGCTCCATGGCCCCAGCTCTAAATTGATATAAAAATGCGCTCGTGTGTCAGCAATTTGAACATATAGATAATCCTTGGCTGAGCTAATACTTCACTCTCTCGATATCCATCTTTCACTCTCTCTCTCTCTCTCTCTATCTCTGTCTCCCTCGTCTTGGAAAAAGAAAGTCAAGTGGCTTAGTAATTATGCTCGAATTGTTGAACTATTTGCATTCACTTGCTAGAAATGAAAAGGAATTGAGTTTAGAGCTGATGCTCTCTCTCTCTCTCTCTCTATCTATCTCTCTATCTCCCTCTCTCTCTCTCTCTATCTCTCTTTCTCCGTCTCGTTTTCCTACTCTGACTGTGTGACCTTTGGCTTAATCAAAACTGTCGCACAGCGCACTTACAACAACAACAACAACAACTAATTAAATAATGGCATTAAATGTTGAAAACATGCCCGTAATGCACTTTCCGTGTATGTGCCTGGACATTGACCAAACAGCAGCCGCAGCAGCCGGAGCAGCCAGAGCAGCCGTAGCAACTATCGCTGCATACACTGAAAACCTCTTCATTCACACACACACACACACAGACACATTCAGAGTCACGCACATTCTGTAGCTTTGCTAGAATTTCACCTGTAACTAAGGCATTAAAAAGATGTGTATAGCAAGAATATAAGATATACATATATATATATATATGTATATATATATGTATATGCAAGAGAATAAAAGATTTCTATATATTCTATATATATATTATATCTATAAAAATGAAATCCAAAATAGAAAAGATTGAAGCAAGTCTCCGAAGGCAGCAACTTAACGCTTCAATAAATTTTTGCAGCCTTGCCAAAGTAGTCGACGTCGACGTCGGCGTCGGCGTCGTCGTCGTCATCGTTGCTGCTGCTGCATCAGTAAGGTCCTTGTGCACGCAGCTCGTATAGTTTCAGTCCCAGTTCTTTACTGCCTGCCTGCCTGCCTGCCACGCCCACCCGCCCATGGCGTCTGGCATCTATATACGTCGAGGCCGTGGCACGGAAATGCGTTAAGTTTGCGCCCAGCACGTGACGCTGCTAAGCCAAAGCTGCCACACTGTGGCACGCAGCCCTATGCTTGTCTGCCCCCCCGCATCCCCTCTGGCTGCCTTCCTCCACTCTCCCTGTGCCCACACCTGCCCCCTCCCTTTGACGGCGCCCAATCGCAATCGCAAACTGAACGACCCAAACCCAATGGCAGCCCAGCGTTAAGAAGGACAAAAATTAATGGAATTTCTGCCTGCTGCCTGCTGCATGCTGCCTGCTGCATGCTGCATGTTGCCTGCTTTTTTGCTGCTCCACTGCCACGAGATGTTCCAGAGGTTGCGGCATATTCGCAATGTCTTTAACATGGCCCAGAGCAAAGCCCCAACTGGCAGCAGTCGCAGTCCAAGCAGTTGGCCTCGGCAAAATGTCCATCAAGTGCGTAAACGAGCTGGGCTGAGCAATCAGAAGATCTGCCTGGATATCGAAATAGATGTACTTAATAATATATATATATATATTTATAGATGGAGAGATGCATAGATGGAATATAGAGATGGATACAGTTAAAACTATGGCTAAACTTAATGATAGATGTATAAGTATATGATATAGGGATGTATAGATAGATATGCTATATATAGCTATATATCCTAAGTATATAGATAACATAGATAACCTGGATATATACATATATAGATATATATATATAGATTTACATAGCTACAGCAGTTAATAGAGTTTTTAGAGCTACATAACTTCCCAATTGGACTTGGTAGTTCTAATTGGATTCGGGTACCTTTGTACTAGCTGAATTCAGATTTCTTGCTCCAATCTTAATCCTCAGCATCTTTGATTTCTTATTCTTCATTCTCGTTTTCATTCTCATGAGATTTTTCTTCTATCTATTCTTCTTCTTAATCTTGTCCTTCATCACCTTCTTTTTCTTCGTTGTCTTCTTTTTCTACTTCTACTTCGTAAGGCTCTTGTTTTTCGTTTCCAACTTATTCTACTACATCTGCTTCCTTTATCCTTCTCGTTCTTCATCATTATCTTATCCCATTTCTTTTTTTTATCTTTCTCCTGTGTAACGCCTTTATTTATTTTCTTTATTTGCTTTGTTTATTCGTTATTTGCTTCGTCTGGCTCTTAGCTTCTTCTATTTCTTCTTCTATTCATCTTCTACAAGAATTCTTATCTTATTCTGCTACTTGTTATTCTTCTACTTTGTCTTCTACACGTGTCTCTTCTTCTCATTCATCAGCTTCTTCTCCATCAGCTGCTCCTTCATCATCTTCTTATCAAACTTCTTCCTCGTGCTCATCATCTATTTGTGTTTATTCCTCTCTTCTTCTCTTCGACTTCGACTTCTTCTTCTTCTTCTACTTCTTATTCTTATTCTTCTACTTCTACTTCTACTTCTACTTCTACTTCTACTTCTACTTCTACTTCTACTTCTACTTCTACTTCTACTTCTACTTCTATTTTCTACTTCTACTTCTACTTCTGCTTCTACTTCTACTTCTCACTTCTACTTCTACTTCTACTTCACCTTCCACTTCTACTTCTACTTCTACTTCTGCTTCTACTTCTACTTCCTTCCCCCCACTTCTACTTCTCTTCTTCACTTCTACTTCTACTTCTACTTCTACCTTCTACTTCTACTTCTACTTCTCACTTCTGCTTCTGTTCTACTTCTACTTCTCACTTCTACTTCTACTTCACTTCTACTTCTACTTCTACTTCTACTTCTACTTCTACTTCTACTTCTACTTCTACTTCTACTTCTACTTCTACTTCTACTTCTACTTCTACTTCTACTTCTACTTCTACTTCTACTTCTACTTCTACTTCTTCTTCTAGTGCACCGCCTGTGGTAGGGCATTTAGCAAGTCGTCTCGTTTGGTTGTCAGCTGGTTTCTTGCTTCCTGCTCTGTGGAGTCCTTTGGCTCCTTAAGACTGCTGCTGCTTGGGCTGTTTTCGGAGCTGCCTTCAGTTTGTTTTTACGACGACAACAACAACAACAACGACAGCAACAACGGCGGCAGTGTTGACGATGATGGCACTGACGATGGCGTCCACGTTGCCCGTACGTGTCCTGGCAGCTGGCTGCAGTTTCTTATTTTCATTTTGCTTCACTTTATTTTTTTTTCTGTCGTCTTGGCTGAAGCTCGGCGCTTGGCGCTTGGCGCTTGACGCTGGGAGCTGGGAGCTGGAGTCAGCCATCGTTTACGTCGGCAATTTTGCACTTGATTGCAATTTTTGGGGCTGCGCCATTTTTTGGACGCTTTTATTATGGCCGCCGTCGCCGCCGACGCCGCTGGGAGGATTTGCAGCGCCCGCCATCCGCAGGATATTCGTGGCATTGCGTATACGTCCAGTGGGACGCGCCTACAACGGGTTGTGCATGTGCATGTGAGTGTGTGTCTCGCTCTCTCCCTCTCTCCCTCTCCCTCTCTCTTTCTCTCTGTGTGTGTGCTGGGCTGCATTATTTTCAATTAGAGCCGCGCGCCAAACATAGTTTATCATCAAGTTGACGCGCGCCTGTCACTGCTTATAAATAATCGACTCGAGCGAAACTGGGCGCGAATGGCCGCCATTTTGGGGCGACAACATAAATTTTGGATGCAATCTACAAACAAACAACAACAACAACAGCAACAAAGAAATCACAAAACAACAGCCAAAGAGTGAGAGTGTGAGAGAGAGAGAGAGAGACGAAGCTAAGCCGAAAGACGCGCAGCAGAGGCTAAAGGCACATAAAAATAACAGAGCAGAGCCGAAAAAAAATACAAATACAAAAACAAAAACAAATATGTATAGAGTGAAAAAAAAGGCAATGCAACGCTGCAGCGCACACACACACACACACACACACTCACATACTCACACATGTGTGACAACGGCGGCAGCAGCCAACGGCCACGCCCCTCCCTATGTGGCATCAGCATAGCTGACGGGCAATGCAGCCCGCCCGTGCCTCCCTCCCTCTGTCCCTCTCTCCCTCTCTTCCTCCTGTCCGCCCTCGCACGCTGCGTGTTGTCAGGCAAACTAAAAGTTTTGCCATGTCACGTCATTCGTCGTTGGCATCGTCCTGGCCCTGGGCCCGGGCCTGGTCCTTGCAGCGACTCCAACTCCAACGCCAACGCGTCCCTGGCCTTGGGTTGAGGCTGGGCCCGGCTTTGGCTCTGGCTTTGGCTATGGCTCTGGCTATGGCTCTGGCTATGGCTCTGGCTCTGGCGTCCTGTGCCGGCCGGACGAGCAGCATTCTTTTTTCTGCTGCTTCTTCTTTTTTTCGGCACATTTACGCCACAAACAAGCACACACACACACACACAGAAGCTCACACACACGCAAGCAGAGGCGAACTAGAGACAGAGATGAAGCGAGTGCGAAAGAGCGAGATGGTTAGAGAGCGAGAGACATTTGTCACGTGATGGATTGCAATGGGAGTGACATTTTTATTTCACTGATGGACGACAGCGCACGAAATGAAGCCCAGCACAGCAAACGCCAAAAAGTGTGAGCCAAGCGCCAGCTCCAGGGCGAACAGCGCAGCGCCGTACAGGGCAGAGCGCCATAGGCCAGAGAGGTAGAGGCAGAGGCAGAGGTAGAGGCAGAGGTAGAGGTAGAGGTAGGGTAGAGGTAGAGGTAGAGGTGGAGGTAGAGGGTAGAGGTAGAGGTAGAGGTAGAGGTAGAGGTAGAGGTAGAGGTAGAGGTAGAGGTAGAAGCAGAGGTAGAGATTGAAGGTAGAGGCAAAGTGGAGGTAAAGGTAAAGAGATAGAGCTGATCTTTAGACAACTTTTGATAAGTGTGTGCCTGTGCAAAATCCTGTCGAAAGTTTATGTAAGCTTACAAAAAACGTATCTTCAGCTAAGACAAAGGTTTTACCTTTTCTCTTGTCTTCATCTAGCTCTACCGAAGATAATATATATTTATATAGTATATACAGATAATTAGCTTTCTTTTATTTGGTTGAGTTGGATCTATTCAAAGTAGTGTTCATTTACATACGAATTTCTTTATAAATCTGTTGAATCTTACATTTTCCCTAATTTTCTTCATTGTTCCCAAAATTCGAGCAGCTCGCCTTAGCCTATATCCTCTTCTGTTTATGTGATATGGCTTTCTGCAAGAGTATTTCTATTTCGAATTTTCAGTCAAGCAATTTACAGTTGCATTTGGCATGCAAAATTCAAGATCTGAACACTTAACCCTACCACTGAAACTACTGGAAAAAATAAAAATTTAGTGGTAGACATAATTGTGGCCTGGCTCGTAAAGGCTGCCGTCGAGCCGCTCGTAAAGTGCAGTCCGGCAGGACAGCAGGAAAATAATACGGCCAACACTTTTGGCAGGCCAACACACAGCGAGGTGAGGTGGGGGCGTGTGGTGGGCGGCGAGGCGGTTAGGGGGCGTGTGTAAAGCTGTGTCGCTTGCTCTGCAATTGTCATTTGTCGCATGAAATGATGACGAGTCCACGTCCGAGTCGGTCTTGCCAACGGCTGTTTAGCGAAATGAGCAGCAGCCCGGCCAAGCAATTGCAATATTATTTAAAACATGCCAAGCAGACAGACAGACAGACAGACAGACAGACGGACAGGCAGACAGTCAGACAGTCATACAGAAAGGCAGTCAGTGGGGAACAATCGAACCACTGGCTCTTTTGTTATGCCGCTCAATTGGAGTCAGCAATTCGGGTTACAAGCGCTACAGCAGTGAGTCGCAGTGGCTCCAATTGGGCATCCAATTGGAATGGGGCATGGGAGTGGAGAGCGGCAATTGAATAGTTGTATAGTTAGTCCGGGCAGCCAGTGCCAAGCAGCGCCAATGTCTGGGGCCTAATCAGCAGTCCGATTGTCCTCACTCACAATTCCATTGATACGCATTATCGATTTTCCAATCCCCCTCGGCCTTTGTCTGCCCCAGCTGTGCTTAAAGCACACACTTCAAGACATTTCCTATTTACAGCTTGCATTTAATGTCGTAGTTATTGTCATTATGCTATGGCTGTATGGGTGTGTGTGTGTGTGTGTGGGTGTGTAGGTGTTTGTGTATATGGAGAGTATTGCTCAAGCAAACTGTCGGATGATCAATGAAGAAAGTCAGCTATAGAAGTATACGAAGAGTTACGTATAGATAGATGGATAGAAAGGAAACATTTTTAAATAAATAAATAATAATATACATTACTACTATAATATACTATACAATCTGTGAAAATCAAACTTTATTTAGTTAATACAATAATATTAATAAATACATAAATTTGTATAATCCGAATACAATTTAATATTCATATATTTTATATATCATTATTATTATTATTATTATTATTATTATTATTATTATTATTATTATTATTATTATTATTATTATTATTATTATTAATATTATTATTATTATTATTATTATTGATATTATTATTATTAATTATATATTTTTTAAATTTATTTCTATTTATTTCTAATATCTCTTAGCTAAAGATTCTGTGAACGAGCAAATCTTGACTTGTTGAGTCTTAGTATTAATGCCTAGATTCCTAGACATAGACTCTAGTGCATCTATTGTATATACCATTATATGATTAGCGCGCATCTATTACAACAACTTATCGCTGATCATCATAAGGATCATTGTTCATCTGTCCATTTTAAGAGTTCCCACACATTGCATATAAGACTAGAATAAGGAAGGCTCACGTCTTTGTATATTTTATACATTCATAAATCTACGTATTTAATAACTTTATCACAATTTCATCCTATAATCAGGCTCTATATTAAGCATATTTATTGATCTTAAAATGAATTGCAGATAGCTCTAGAGTTGATTCCAATACAACATTTGACTTTGATAAGAATTTGCTGCACTTGCTGCATGGGCTAAGCTGTAAGTAAGCACGACCTGAAATTTATGACAATTTATTTTAATTCTAGTTAATTTAACTGTTATAGATGAGGCAGCAATTAGTGCTTAGTTTACAACTTAAGATCTACTTGTTAAATAATAATAAAGTAAAAACATTTTACACTAAGCTAAACCAACTCATTATAAAAATTCAATGTTTTTTAGAGTTCTTTTTTTTTTCATATACAATATCAAACAGAATTAAAAAGGAATTAAGCAAAAAAAAAAAAAAAAAACAACTCGTGCATTTCACTCGGAATAAATCGCCTTTTCTTCAGTTAGTTAATTATAAATGAAAATATTTTACTCACAAATTAAGAGATTTACGCGAGCAACAAATGGATTCGCTGGCTGAAAGTCTGAAAGCTTTGCTAAATCTGCAATAAAAATTGCATTCAGTCGGTTGGCGCTGACCATAAGTTGTTGCATTGTAATTGAAAGTGTGCTCTTTGACTCGCTGAAAGCGAAAGTGTTGAGCAGCTACAACAACAACAACAACAACAATGTGAAGAAGAGGAGAAGGCAGCAACAGGAACCGCAGTTGGCGTTGCCAGCAGACAACTGGAATATATTTTATTATGCTGGCAAACACACACACACACACACACACACATAGCCATTGAAGCATGTATGTGTGTGTGTGTGTTATTATGTGGCACAAGCGACGTTCGCTGCATAAAGCGTCTACCTACATTTTATTTGATTTCATTATGTTAAAAAGTTGTTCAAGAGTGAATCACGGACTAGAACGAGAACTTGTTGTAGAGCAGAGCAGATGGCGGAGAGCAGGGGGAGAGCGGGCAGCGGGCAGCGGGGCATGGGTGGTGGCTGCTGGGGTTAGAGGCCGGCGGGAGGAGGGGCGGGCGGTGCTTGGCAAGGTTGCGTTGCAAGCAGACAGCGCACAGACATGGAACAGGACCAAGCCAAGGACGCCAGACAAGGCGAGAGTCAGCCCAAGAATATGTATGCTAGCTAGCTGGCGAAAGGGGTAAGCGACGGGGGCATGCAGCTGCGGCAGCTGCGCGCTAGGTGTGAGCGAGACGGCAGCTGGGGGTACAGCTCATGGGGTATGCACCATATCAGAGTTCTAATGCTGCACGGAGGATGTTGCTGCTGCAGCGCAGTCGAAAGCATTTTATTATCCTTATTTAAGTTTGAAACTTATTGCAAAGTGGGAAACTCCAAATGTCTGTCTAGCTGTCTGGCTTGCCTGTGCTGGCTTGGCTTGGCTTGGCCTGGCTTGGCTTGGCCTGGCTTGGCTGCTTGCTCGCTGCTGCACTAAAAATATGGAAAACTTTGCAGACAGTCAGCAGCCAGGCAGCAGCCGCAACAACAACACGCCGAGTGCAAGGCTTAAGTGTGCGGCCCGGACGGCCAGGAAGAACAGGACGAACAGCCAAGGACGTTGCTCAAGTTGCGGCAAGCGCGAAAACAGCTGCGACGCCAGCAGCAGCAGCAGCAGCAGCAGCAGCAACAACTGAGGATTCAAATCAAAATATATAAAAAAAATAATATATATATATACATTTATATACACATATATATATATATGTTATGCTATATATATATCAATATATATGTACTTGTGTATATAGGAAATAAAAGAGTTGTATAAATTCAGTTGGCGCAGCTCGTGCATAGTTTATGCTTTCCATAGACACACACACACACGACTATGTATGAGTGTGTGTGTGTGTGTGTGTCATGCATTTGGGGCAAATAGTTGTGCTCCAGTTTGAACTTTAAGCCAAAGTTTCACAACTTTAACGAAGGTCGCGGTCGCCCAGCAAAATAATAAAAATCAACTAGCACAAAATTCAATTACGGTGCCACAGATGTGCCAGATATGTGTGTATATATAGTATATATATATATATATGTATAGTCCAGCTATCTGTGTTTAGCATTGTGTGCTTTAGTTGCGCTGCTTTAAGCGGTTTGTCTGGATGGAAGCAGTGCATTGAATTGTCTATGTAACTCACAATAATATGAAAATACATATATAAACATATATATCTATATATACACACATATATAGGTTAGCTTTTGCATCTCTATATCAAGTATAATATTATTTTGTTTATTTGTGCTAAGGACTCGTTAAGTATCCTGGCTGCACCTGCGGCACACGAAATCTGTGTACAAAAGATACTTTTGTATCTGCCAGATACAATCGGCTTGCATTCACTTGATGCACTGGCGACTGTGGCTGCTGTCGCCTCGTCCACGCATCCACGTCACTCACGGCAACTTTAACTGTGTGTGTGTGTGTGAGTGTGTGTGTGTGTGATCCTGTTTGATACAATTATGTTTTGGGTGCCCTCGTGCATCATAAGGAAGATGCCTAATAGCATTGCTGTTATTGCGGTGCTCCTAGCTCATATTGTAGTTGACAGACTGCTGCTGTTATTCGCGATACTTGTGCTCCAGGATATCTTTAAGATGCTTGCAATTGAGAAGGAGAGAATGATATCTTAAAAAGTGTATCCTAAGAATATCTACTAATTTCTTATCTTGCTGTAGAGCTTTAAGAGATGCCTCAAATATTTAATACACAGCTTCGCCTATTCTACTTCAGATTAGAGATACTTGTGCGACATATTTTGTTGATCTACTGTGCCCTTAAGATACTTTTGTTGTACTTCAATTTGTCGTCAAGGTACTTGTGATTTTTCGTAAGTATTTTTAAGATTCTTGCAATACACCCAGAATTGTTTAAATGCATTTTTGGGATACTTGCCTGATGTCGTTTATATCTTTAAGATACTTGCATACAATTTTGCTCAATCTGGAATATCTTATAGATGCATTTAGCATAGCGTTACTAATTCTAGTCTATGGGCAGTGCAAATCTGATCTCTCCAGTGCAACTTTAAAATACTCCAGCGAAATTTGGAATCTTTTCCTTGCAAGAGACATTAAATTGTTTCAGAATAGCTTTAAGAACTTGGAACTCAGAGCTCTCTATCGAATATATCTTTAGGATACTTGCAATGCAACCATAGCTGCGCTTTTGTATCTTTCAGATCTTTCAGTTAATTTACTCGTCATTTGACCCAGTACTGCGTGTCTGTATATTTTTAAGATACTTGCAATATAGCTTAAAGATACATTTGCTAGGGTGAAGTATCTTAAATATACTTGCACTACTGCTTAACCTTTTCGACTGTATCTTTAAGATACTTGCAATGCAGCCATGTTTATATATCTGCCATTTTAAGATACTTGAGCTCTGCTCCTGTACGTTTGAGATACTTAACTCCGTGTGTCTTTGAGATACTTGCAGTGCAGATAAGCGTAATCTCGTATATCTTCCAGATACTTGCAACAGATACTGGCCAACAGCCCTGCAGGCTGCAGTCAATCTTTAAGATACTTGCATGTATCTTTAAGACACTTGCATGTATCTTTAAGATACTTGCCAGCGCGTTTTTTACTACTGCATCTTTTAGATGCCCACTCGCATTACGGCTTCATTTATTCGAGTGCAACTTCAGCACAGTTGCATGCGCTGCAAATGCGCCATGGATCTGAGAGATACTTCTGCTGCTTAAATCTGCTCTCCTCAACATCTGTAACTATGAGATACTTTTGCCAGCTCAACATGCTACTTACACAGAATGCCAATCAGAAAATGCGCACTTTGGCCGAGAATAAAGAAAACGGCAAATATGCAAAACTCATTCGCATTGCGCTTGAGTGACCCAGAGCCAAGCTGAGCGGAGGCAACGTTTAATTCACCGTCAGCTGGACAGCCAGTTGCAACGAGGCAGCGAGGCAACTAGCCAACGGGCGACTCACAGTTCGCAACTTGCGACCGACTATGCCAAATCCTTGGCTCATAACTTTGCGACAATTTAACAAGCCGCAAGAGCCAAGAGCTGCAGCCGCAAAGCCAAAGACGCTCGCCTCAGTCAAGTGTCAGTCGAGCGTCTCGGCCATCGGGCATCGGGCATCGGGCATCGATGCAACTGGGAGCCGCTGCCTCCAGTTGCGGACAGGGACTCGCCAATTGTGACATTTGCGGCAGGTTAGCAACTGTTGTAGCAACCGCACAGCAATTGCCGCCGCAGCAACAACAATTGAGTGAAATGCCTTGACATTGCGTGCGGATGCTGCCTCCAATAATGTTTGCTGCTGCTGCTGCTGCTGCAGTTGTTGTTGTTGCTGCTGTTGGGTAATTGGCGTGCGGCCTGCGAGACGCAACAAACGCGTTAGCAATGCAATTTATGTGCGTTTAGACGCATATTTTGCCAATTAAATATTGCGATAAAGCATGCAGCCTATAACAGCATGCAACAGCAGCAGCAGCAACAGCAACAGCAACAACAGCAACAGCAACAACAGCAGCAACAACAACCAGTGCCATTGCATTCTGATTCCCTCTCGGCTTTCCCTGCTTAAGTCCTCTCTATACCCCCCCCTCTCGCGCTCTTCCTCTTTCTACCTCTCTCTCTCTCTCTCTTCCTTTCCCCTTTTGCTGATAAATGCTGCTGATAGCGTCGCTGACGCTTGGCAATTTGGTTGCAATTTATTTCGGGGGGCCCGCAGTGCCAGCGACTTGTTGTACGCCGTTGTTATACCCTGCACTAAATGCTTAGTGAGGGTATGCGCGGCACATTCGAAGTGAATTGAAGCCTAGATAATGCTACAGTTAGATCTATGAATATTTATTATAATATAGCTAGATCTATGAATGTGTTTGTTGCAGCCAAGCTGTAGGCTGTTTACATAGTACTGGAACCCTTCTAGAACCATTGGAATTTGATCAATAGTGCCCAACTTAATAAACCATCCATATATCATGTATCTAGAACTGTTTTGTTTGAGCTCTGTTAATGGAAGCTATAAATTAAGTCGAACTAGTAAGTTATATACCTTACATATAACAGCATTACAACTGTTTGGTTCCAAACCGCTTCTCTGCTTATAATGCGCGCCCACAGGGTATTTTCAAGCCCGGAATCTGCAATTGTTTTATGTATTCCTTATCCACCTAAATATCATATCACTTTCTATAACCTATCTATCTATCGTTTGAGCCCTGCTCTTTACTCTGTCTATTGTTACTGTTTTTACAGGGTATTTTTCAGTCTGTTTCAATTTTCAATTCTAAAATAACCAAAATATTGATAAATATTTCAATATTATATATATTGAATCATAGACGTCAGTATTTAGATTCATTTAAGCTTTTGTAATACTATTTAAAGGGTATTTCCTAGTCAGTCGGCTATAGCTTCGGCTAGCAAAAACTTTCTATATGTCATTCAAATCTCTTTTATTTGACATGAATATCCAAATATGTAGGCTTAGCTTCAAATACACCTTTAAAATACCATTTACAGGGTATTGCCCAATCAGGCCGTAACAATTATTGCAGCTCACCAGCATGTATGATATGTATGTAGATATCTTACGAAATATTCTGTTATCATAAATACTAAAATGCCTTTAGGTCTGCTCATGCACTACCCCCTTACAGGGTATTCGCTAGTCGGGCTATTACAGTTGCTGTCGTTGCGCAACGCACTTTGTGCGTCGTTGCCACCGAAAACGCAAATTGACATCTTTCAATTAAACGACAAGCGCTGACCAGGCACGCATCGTTGTCCACTGATCGTCCGCAGTTCCTCGCCGGAGCGCAAAAGACAGAGAGAGAGAGAGAGAGAGAGAGAGAGAGAGAGAGGGAGAGAGTGAGAGAGCGAGCAGCTAGCTTGCGCTGAGGTTTTGTTTGGTTTTCGTCTGGGCGCCTGTCAAATGGCGCAATTCGGAATTTGGCTGGCGAGCAGCTGCTGTGACAAGCGGCAGGAGGCAGTTGTGTGTGCGGCGGCGCTCGCAACATGTTGCACGGCGACGGCTGGACGGACGCACGTGATCAGCGTCTTGCAACATGCGCACTCAAACGAATACAAAAATATTTCACTCGCTGCGGCTATGACACAAATGCACAATATTCAAATCTTTTGGCAGCTCATTTTTGCCAACTGACACAGTGGCATAGAGGCTGGAGCAGGGGCTGGGCTCGAGGGGTATCGAGGTATCGAGGCTGCACGAGGACGAGGACGAGGACGAGGACGTTGATATGTTGCGGACTTTGAAGTTTGATGTCTGATATGCGAATTTGGGCAAAAGCGTCAACGGCCACAGCCAGAGCCACAGCCAGAGCCAGAGCCAGAGCCACATAAATGGCAACGGCAACAATTCATTGCCGACATTTGCGCAGCGAAAACACAGAAAACGGATTGTTGCGGCCACGGTGAATACAATCACAGTACTCGCAATAAGCATGCGACCAGCGTGTACCAAATAGTTGTGTGCCAAAAAAGTCAGCAAACGCAGTTTCGTCATCGAGCGTATTAACAGTAATTAGTGGCAATTGCTTGCAGATACTATGATAAAAAGTATCTGAGAGATGCAGCAAAATCGCTGAAAGAGAATCTCGAAATCGCGAAAATATCTATGAAGCTGAAAGCTATGAGAGTTGCCAAAGTAAATATGAAAATTATCTTTGAGATAGAAAAGTATCTTTTAGGAATATTTACTTATAGATACCATAGATATCTGATGAAAATGTATCTTAAAAGTTGCGAGGAATTCGAGTTGGCCAAGTAAATGTGAAAAGTATCTTTGAGATAAAAAAGTATCTTTTTGTATATTTGCTTTTAGCCACAATAGTATCTAAGAAATTCAAAAATATTGCTGGAAGAGAATCTTTAAATCTGAAAAATATCTTTGAGATATGAGAGTATATTTTATGTATATTTACTTGTAGATACAATAGTATCTGAGAAATTCCAAAATATTGCTGGAACAGAATCTTCCAATCTGAAAAATATCTTTGAGTATTGTATATTCCAAAACATTTCTGGAACAGAATCTTCCAATCTGAAAAATATTTTTCAAGTTGTATGGAATTAGAGATGGCAAAAGTATCTTTGGGATACAAAAGTATATATTATGTATATTTGCTTTCAGACGCAATAAAAAGAATATGGTTACGAATATGTGTGAATTTTTTTTTTAGGGTTAGCAAATAAATGGGAAAAGTATCTTTTAGATATAGAAGTATCTATTATGTACATTTACGCTTAGATACAATAATAGGTATTTGAGGGAAAAGAATCTTAAAAACTGAAAGCAATAAAAGTTGGCAAAGTAAATATGAAAACTATCTATGAGAAATAAAAGTAACTTTTATGTCTATATGTATATACTTATATATCCAATAAAAAGTATCTGAGTATCTCGAAATCAGTTGTAAGCAATGACAGTTGGCAAAGTAAATGTTAAGATACAAAAGTATCTCTTACGTATAAACCAAAATCTGATTTAGTTTTGTTGAGTACGGATAGATATTCTCCAACTATAGTGTTGTGAAGCGTGCACTGAATTCTCTGCTCTGCACTCGCTATGCGCTTTTTGTCTCGCCTTGCCTCCCCTTTCACTGTATCATTTGGTTAATAAGAATGTTACGTAATTAGAATGTAATCGCAGCTGATGGAAGAGGCGCGCTGCTCGGTTCCCATTCCAGCGGTGCGATGCGAAGCGATGCGATGCGATGCGATGCGATGCGGTGCGGTGCGGTGTGGTGCGGTGCGGTGTGGTGCGGTGCGGTGCAGATGTGGCTCTCTGTCGATGTGGCTGCGGCCGCGGCTAGCCCAATTAAATGCATGAAAACGAAACGCGACCGCATGAAAATGTGAATTGGAAAATGAGCCTGAGCCGCCGACTTTGCGATTTGCGTATAATCCAAGCCGGAATTTATGCAAAGCGAGGAATGAAAAGGCAAAAAAGAATATAAAGAACAACGTCTTAATAACTAGAAGAGCTCGGCCAACATATTATCATAATTGAGGCGCAGCAATTAAAAGAGAGAAGGAAAAGAGCAGAGGCAAAATGAAAAAAAAAAAAAAATAGAAGAAACAGAGCTGAGCATAATCCAAATCGAAAAGCGGCCATCTTTGGTCGGGAAAGGTAATTTTAATGGCTCTGTTGCTATGTTAAACATTTTTTAATGCGCGCGCCCAGCGAAATTATTCAAAATGAAATTAAATTAAAAATGCATTTCGGCGAACTGGCAAAGTGGCAGCAGACAACAAATGAATTGAGCCATCAACGGCAACCAAGACGGGACGCGACGTCACGCAGCACTTTCAAGGCAGCTGACCCAGCCAGCCAACAGCCCAGAGAAATGGCCAAAAAAAAAAGCAAGAAAGAAACCAAAACAAGAACGTGTTGAAAGCCATGTGTGGCATGGCCAGAACTTTTGAGGACAAGCAGACAAGCGGACAAGCGGACAAAGAGACAGGCGGACAAACGGACTGGCGGACAAGCGGTAAACGGCGACTCGGTAGGGACTTCACCTGTACAGCTATATACCCCCTGTCCCACCTGTCCCCACTTATAGCTACCTGCCAGCTACCTACCTACCGGGCAGTCCATCGCACACACATTCGCGTGTCAGTTTCACGTGCAGTGGCAAAAGGTAATTCATCTTGTTATTTCATTTTTCTTGCTTATTTTTATTTGTATTTTGTTTTTTTTTTTTTTTTTTTCGGGCTCACGGTGCGACGGAGACGCCAATTTTCCATTGGACTAAAGAGGAGTCTGAGTCGTACGGCCCTCTGCCGTTGCGCTAATTAGATGCGAGCCATGGCATTTTAATGCCTTTTGTATGTGTTTAATAAATGTAATAAATACATTAAAAACGATGACGTTTTCAGCAACAAAACACAAGACGCCAGCTGCCTCCAGTTACGCCCCACCCCGCCCCGCCCAATCAGCAGCGACTGCGGAGTAGCAACAACAACATTGTATATCTCTTTAAATGCCAAAAAGGCATTCCTTGCCATGGCTTGACTTGGCTTAATTAATGTAAGTGATACTCTCTCTCTCCCTCTTTCTTTCTCCCTCTCTCTCTCTTGATCTCGAAAAAAAAAACAGCAAAAATCTTGAAACACTCTTCGCAGTCGGTAGGATTCGAACCTACGCTCCCAGAGGGAATCTGATTTCTAGTCAGACGCCTTAACCGCTCGGCCACGACTGCTTCACGGCTCTCGGCATTCAGTTTGGCCTAATCAACGGCGTTACCTGGTAGAGTTCTGATATGCAAAGCACTCAACGAAAGCCCAATTGCGCTGACATTAACAAAAAAAAAAAAAAAAAAAAAAAAAAAAAAAAAACAATTTCGAGTGGAAGAACTACACAAAAAAAGAATTGATTAAATATTATCTATTTTTCAGTTGAAGATAGTGGATTGTACTTAAAAGAGCTTATCTGTCTTCACTTATAAGTATGCTTATACATTTTAAAATTTTTTTCCATATGTATAAACGTTTTAGTATCTTTGAGATACGATCAGAACAACACAATCATAATTTTAATATAAAACTAGTAAGTCGGGCGTTACCAACTGCAACATACTCATTCATGGCTAGATCTATTTTTTAACTTGCCACGCCCCCAATATTTATAGCACTTCGACTAGCATGCTTTCAGAGATAGCTGAAAATGGAATTTCCGATTTGCACGCCCTTAATCAGCGAATAGAGGAATACTCGGCATTTTATAATTTCATGATATACTATGGTATGCTCTGAATTTAAAGTCTCTGGGTTCAATAGGAAATAAATGGCTTGCGTTCATATGAACAGGTGGGCGAACAGACATTGTAGAAACCCAATATACTCGTTTCACTTTTATTAGTGAGTATGCAAATGCAAAGCTACTACAGAAATTTTCATAAAATCCTGATCCTAAAAACCCTTTCCTAATGGAAAGCTGGAATATTCGGAGTTCTTTCTGACCAGAAGCTTAACTTACATTAATACTAATAATTAAGATCATAAAATTAATTAAGAGCGCTTGAAGAAGATTGACAAAAAATATGTAACTCTCTCGCCCTCTCTCTCCCTCTCTAACAATATTACATTTCTTCGATTTGAATATGTGTTTAAAGCCGCAACAGTGATATCTTCTCGGCCCGAAACAGGAATCACAAATTCGAAGCGAGAGCCAATCAATTATATTGCCACGCACTTGGCTTTGATCATTTGCCAGGGACAATGCGTTTCAGCTCCTCTCTCTCTGTCTATGTGTGTGTGTATGTGTGTGTGGGTTTGTATTGATCAATGCAATCGCGATATCAACAGCAACCGCAACAGCAACTGCAACTGCAACAGCAACGACAAGAGACAGAGCGAACACAGAAAGGCGAGCAGCGAACAGTTTTTAATGTGCACCTTTTGTTCTGTGGCAATTGCAAATGTAACTGTTGCCACAAAAAAGAAAAGGAAGAGGAGGAGAGAACAAGCACACGGATGGGGGACTGGGGGTGGCTGGGCAAAAGGGTTTGGGGCAGGCCAGGCCAGACCAGGCCGGGCCGGGCCCAGCGACTACTGCCTGCCGAAATGTCAAATGCCAGGCCATATTTCTTAAACGCCAAATACTTTTTGACATAATAGTCCAATTACCTTATCGCGCCATCTGAGATGCGGTCGCCGTTGCTTCGCCGCTGCACGTAGTTGTTAGTTGTTGTTGCTGTTGCTCGTTGCAGTTGCCGCCACCATTGATGCTGCTGCTGCTGCGGCGGCTGCTGCGGCTGCGGCTGCGACTGCTATAGCGATTATTTATGGCGATCAATGTGAGCCCAGTAGCAGAAATTCCATTTAAATTGCGTACAACAACAACAAGAGCACCAGCAACAACAACAGCAACAACAACATGAGCAACAATTGTTTTTATGCGACGGCGTTGGCGGCATTTGCGGCGGTGCCTCTGAAGCGGCATCAACGACAACCAGCAACAGCAACCACAGCAGCGCACCACAGCAAAAAAACAGCCAAAACTGCTGTCAGCCGTAAGCCATTTAGCCATTTTCAAGCCAAAGGCATGATAGCTTGATACTCGTATATAAGCAGATAACTGAAGAAATCTTTTAATGTAAATTAATATATGTATGCCTATGTTTATATGTGTATATATATATATATATGTATATATATTTGTCAATGCGATTTTATACCTACTAATTCTAGAAAAATCTATCCTAATGAAATATTCCAGATTGAAAATTTCATGTCGCTTCGCTTTGTCGACGAACATCTCGCTCGCACTGCCGTGACTAAGTACAGCAAGAGCTATGTCAATCACTCTATCTCCCTCTCTCTCTCTCTCTCTCTCTCTCTCTCTCTCTCTCTCTCTCTCTCTCTCTCTCTCTCTCTCCCTTTCTCTAGATGAGATTTGTCTAATAATATAAAAATATTCACTTATTCAGAAAGCATGCTTAGGATTTGTCCTCAGCATTAATTTCATACACTCCAATAATTTCAAAGTAGCTTTTGCTTTCAATATTTCTATTAAATATTAAATAACAATATTAATATATAAATAAAATAATATATTAAAGTTTATGGGCAAGGATAACAAGTGTTCACTTTGAAATCCCATTGTAAAGATATTTATATTATTATTATATTATATTAGTATTATATATTTATAGACACCAATATTTATAGTATTATTAATAATATTATATTATGATTATATATACCCAGATCGTTTATACATCCACTTTAAGAACTTTTCTCTAACTTTACACTTCTTCTTTTAGCTTTAACAATTTTAGCCGTTTCAAGCTGTGCCGATCAGCTCTAAATAGCTGTGGCGGCTGTCGGAACGTGGGCCACTGGCGGAAAAACACCTTCAAAACTCCATGCTCAACATCTGTTAAAGCAGGACAATCGATTTGGCGTAAAGTGTTGCTCAAAACACACACAAACACATACATACACTCATACATACATATACACATACATATGTATATACACTCATTCGGTAAGTTGTAAATGAGTCTCGAGGGTCTCGATGGGGCTGCCCGCGCCCGTAATATGTCTTGTTGCTTGTTTGACAGTTGTTGTTGCTGCTGTTGCTGTTGTTGTTGTTGTTGTTGTTATTGCTGGGCAGAACAATCGTAGTTATATTTTTAAACGCAACTACGCGCTGCTCAGAGCGATATTGATCTTATTTCAATATGCCAGCCACCGACTTCGAATTCGAATCGAGAACTTGAAGTTGGCTTTTAATTTGCTGCTGCCGTTTGCCGTCGTTGCAGTTGCAGTTGCAGTTGCAGTTGCAATTTCCTTATGGCAGTCACTGTTGCTGATGTTGTTGTTCTTGTTGTTGTTGCTGCTGTAGTCGCACCTATGCGGATCGTCTGTCGGCATTTTGCCATTGATCTCTAGCTATGTTTTTCTGCTATTTTTTGCGTTTTGCCTTTGCTTTATTTTCAAGTTGTCAACGTGGGCGAGAAAGGCCGCTCGATTGCCCCGGAAAAGGGGGCGGGCCACACTTTGATTTAGTAAGCCGTAATTACAGCTGAATTGTGACCAAGCCCCAGTTAGCTACTGCACAGCGAAACTACTGGCCACAGAAATCCCTGAGCAACGAAGAGTGACTCGGGAAATTCGTGAAGGAACAGGGGAAAGTTGGAAAAGGGAATCGCAAGAGAGTGAGTGAGAGAGCGAGAGAGAAAGAGAGAAGCAGTACGAAAGGGAGGAATGGAAATACGGAGAAAGGGAAAGATTAAAATCAGGCCGAAAGAGATAGTGAGAGCAAATAGAGAGAGAGAGAGAGAGGCAAAGAGCTCAGTTGAGAAAAGTGAGAGAGGGAGACAAGTAAAGGAATGCAAAAAAAGCTCGTAAATAGAAAGTTGTGTACGCAGAGAAAGATAGAGAGAGAAAGAGAGAGAGAGAGAGACATAAAGATAGATAGAGAGAGAGACAGTAAAAGATAAAGATGAGAACGGAAGCTGGACATGAACGATGGGCAAAAGCTAAAGTAGGGGGCGAAGAAGACTGAAGCTGAGATACTGTTGCAGAAGAAGCACGACAGCGAAGATAGAAAAGCAGAGAGAAAGAAATATCCATATATATCCATGAATAAGAGAGAACCCCCGGCATTGAGAAAGAACGAAATAGATAGAGTGACCGACAGACAAAGACGGAAAGACCGACGAAATGAAGGAGAGAAATATAAGAAAATAAGAATAGCATTATTATTATTATTACTAATATTATTATTATCATTCTTAGACGAGTATATTCAGTCTGTGATGCTTTTGGCATCGGCAGAGTCTGGCAACATTCCTGCTCAATTGCCAGAGAACAACAGCCATAACCATAATACTAACAATAACAAATTAGAATCGCATGGCACTTGCCGATTAATTAACACACACACATATATACACTCACACACACACACACACACACAGCACGGTTGTTGCCTTCGAGTTGGCAACTTCATTCTTTGTCGCTCATTAGGAAAATGTTGTGGGCATCGACAACGCTTAATGCTGTTGCTGCTGCTGCTGCCGCACATTAAAATGTTGCCGACAAAGGCAACCCTAAAACGGGGCGGCAACCCTTGGCTAAGCATAATTTAAAAGAAAAATCGCGCCGTTTATGCAAATCACGCGGCAGCAGCTAAAGGCGCCTTGGCATGCGAAATGCGCGTCGCAACAAGTGGCCGCCGCTGATTGCTGTTTATGAACTAGAGCCGATACACTGACAATATGTCATAGACATCACACATGACGTCATATCAGCAAAAACAAAAACAAACAAAATCAGGAGACGAATGAAAACTTGCAGCTTGCAGCTTGCAACGGGAGCCAACTGCAGCAGCTAGCGGCATTCGCTAGAAAACCCAAACGCAGCACATTTCGGCGGCTGTTCTCAGCAATCGTTTGTGTAATTGGAAGCCCGAGTCTTGGCGGGCAAAACGTTTTGAACCCGCTCCGTAGCCTTTGGCGTGGGAATACGCCAAATATATGCACCGACTCACGCCCTGCGCACAGTGGGGCCAACGGCAGCAGCAGCAGTCACAGCAGAAACCCTTTCAGCTCAGAGTTGGGCATGTTATGCAGAGGATTTGCATAGTAGTTGACACTATGTCTGTCTATCTATCAAATAGAGTAAGCTAATTGAGGTTAGATACTTCAACTAGACTTCTCAGATGTCTTTGGGGCGTTTCACGCGGCACTTGGTGAGGTAAAATGGAACTGAAAGATGCAAAACTATCTCGAATACGCCAAAATATCTTTCTAACAAACGTTTCAGAGTTCTTTAAATAAGATTCAAAAGTCTTTGGTTCTTAAAAGCACCAAATTATCTTTGAAGAAACTAAAAGATACAAAAGTATCTTTACAACTCAAAGATGCAGAAGTATCTTTGAAGCCACTAAAAGATACTAAAGTATCTTTGAAGAAACCAAAAGATACTAAACTATCTTGAAGCAACTAAAAGATACAAAAGTATCTTCACAAGAGCTAAAAGGTACAAAAGTATCTTAGAAGCAAAAATATCTTTGTATCAATAAAAATACATAAAAGTATCTTTGTAACAATTAAAAGAGACAAAAGTATCTTTTTAGCAACTAAAAGATACAAAAGTATATACAAAAAAGTATCTTTGAAGCTACTTAAAGATTCAAAAGTCTTTTTAGCAACTAAAAGATACAAAAGTATCTTCACAAGAGCTAAAAGGTTTAAAAGTATCTTAGAAGCAAAAGTATCTTTGTATCAATTAAAATACATAAAATTATCTTTGTAGCAATTAAAAGAGACAAAAGTATCTTTTTAGCAACTAAAAGATACAAAAGTATATACAAAAAAGTATCTTTGAAGCTACTTAAAGATTCAAAAGTCTTTTTAGCAACTAAAAGATACAAAAGTATCTTCACAAGAGCTAAAAGGTTTAAAAGTATCTTAGAAGCAAAAGTATCTTTGTATCAATTAAAATACATAAAATTATCTTTGTAGCAATTAAAAGAGACAAAAGTATCTTTTTAGCAACTATAAGATACAAAAGTACCTTTGAAGCAATTAAAAGATACAAAAAAGTATCTTTGAAGCTGCTTAAGGATTCAGAAGTCTTGACTTGACACGGTATGGAAAGCAACAAAGCTTACGATTTATGAGAGATGAAAACTGGCAATGCAAGCTCTCATTCATAATAATTAACTAGACATCATAAATTGCTCCATTTCGTCTAATTTCAGCCCACTGTGCGGCAGTGTTAAGCATGTTGAATGAAATGAAATAAAGTTTTAGTCGAATTGCCACTTTGTTGTTGTTGTTGTTGTGGCAGTTGCTGCAGCAGCTGCGCATTTGTATCAGATCCAGCGAGAGAAAGAGATAGAAGAGAGAGAGAGAGAGAGAGAGAGAGAGGGAGCCTGCAGTTAGCCCAGCTGCGTTTGCCGTTTGCCATTTGCCGTTGCATGCAACACGAGCTGCAACACTCAATAATTTGCCTGTCCTGATCTTGTTGTGTCTGTTGTTGCCGTTGTTGTTGTTGTTGTTGCCGTTGCTGTTGTGACTCGCGTTCGCATTTCATTCGCGCTTATCTCGTCTCGGCTCGTTTTCATGTCTTTATTTATAATTTTATTGATAAAATTGACATTAATCGTGCGTTTAAGACGATTTTTATCGCCTCGCATGCAAATTGCTTACAATTTTGCACCATGTCCATGTAACAGTAGTCGCAACGCAACGTATTCAGCCCGGCCAGCAACGACTGTGCTCCGCTCAGGCAGCCAGCCAGCTGATTTACACCCGTGTCCCGGCACTTGGTGCCTGATAAGCGAAACGCATTCAGCTCGAACTCATAAAGGCGCCCGAAGTCAGTTAAGCTAAGTTAATTTCAACAGAAATCGCTGAATGGTAATCGGACTGAAATACCTCGAGAGCTCAGCCCTTTGAGCTAACTTAGATGTCTCTCTGAGTTATTGCTGCGTATGCAATATGGGCTACTTTTGAGCATATCTATTTGCTATATTCTAGTTTCAGTTTAGTAAATATATTATGATATATGCATATAGTATCATAATTATTATTATATTCATATGTCATATCATATATCATTTCATTTAATTGATTTATAGATTTATATTCAATTGTCACTGTAGTCAATTCTCTTCAGTTATCTTCAGCTTCTGAAAAAATTAAATTGAAATTTTAGTTCTACGAAAGATTGCGGGTAATTCGTAGTCTAGCAGTCTCGACTCAAGCATTCCTGGTTATATTTGCCTGGAAACATTTCATTTGAATCAAGAAACTTTAAAGCTATTTGTGTAGGCGACATCAACTTTAAGTTTCTTCTTCTTCTATTTGATTTTCCTTTGATTTCCTCAGTAAGCGCTGTTGCATAAGCTAACCAACTTCAAAGTTTATTCATTTCGTACTCCATTTATTAACAAGGCAGAGAGAGAGTGGGCGAGACTGAGAGAAAGAGAGGGGCATGCTAATAGGTCTCCTTCAAGACTTGTATCGATCGAAGTTATTGCAGATATACGTATGTATGTATGTGTGTGTGTGTGTGCATGTAAATGCATTATGGATGTTGACTTTTCGCTTGGCCAGAAAGAAGTTGCAAATCAAAGCAGCTCGGCACGTTGAGATGAAAACGGAAACCCAAATGCCGAAAATACGCATATTATTCAAGTTGCTGTAAACCAGCAAAGAGCCGCCCATCCCCCTCGCCGCTTACTCATCGAGCTGCTGCGAATTTTCTTCAACTTTCTTATCCGGCGCTCAAAATGGGCGCCATTTCGTTTGATATATGAAATGCGTTTGTAGCTGCCTCCGCTGGCGTTGCCGTTGCCGTTGCTGCTGTTGCTGTTGCTGTTGCTGTTGCAAACTTCACTTGGGGCAAGCGCATTTTCCCACATTAATTTTCCTAATTTCGAAAGTCAACCCGCACACACACACACACACACAGAGAGAGGGGGTGTGGGTGTGGGTGTGGGTGTTGCTGCCCCACAGGACTGCACAAAACTATTTATCAATGCTGAAGCATTTCAGATACATGCAACGTTTTTCAAGCAGCATCCATGAAATTGGGCTGAGAGCTCGTTGCAAGATTATGATGGTGCCACAGAGCGGGGCACGGCGCTCCCTTGCTGCCACCCAGCACCAGCGTTGCCTATTCCTGTCAAATGAAGCGGCAAAAAAGTAGCCAGAAAATGAAATATGCCAACGACGTCGCCATCGTGCTCCATGCTCCATGCTCCATGCTCCATGCTCCATGCTCCATGCTCCGTGCTCCCTTCTCCGTGCAGGACGAGCTGCCGCAGCTAAGACAACTAGCGGCGCATTAAATGACGCCCCAGCGACTCTGTCGACATCTTACGCAATGGCCAATGGCTGAGCGGGCGCCCAGGCAGGAATAACCCAGCTCAGCCTTATCCTCAACTCGGCTATCTGCCACTCCCTCTCCACTGTCTATCTCTGGCTCGCTTTGTCTCGTCCCTCGCTTTGTTTGGCAAAGCGCGTAGAAATTGCATTTCGCCTGCTTCTTTGAAAATATTTCACTTTAGAGGACGAACACAGGTCACAGGCTGACTTTTGCAGTAGCCGACATACACACACACACAAACACACACACGCACACACACGCACACGCACGCACACCCACCATTAGTATGCAGCTGGCGTTGGCAAAGTTTTTGGCGCGGCCAACAAACGCATGCAGCAGCTCCAACTCCCAACTCCTCATCCCTCTCTCTGCCCCCTGCCCCTGCCTCTGCCCCTGTCCCTGCGCCTGCTTCCACTCCAGCTGCTGCTTATCCTGGCCGCATCTCGTCCCAAAAGCACGTAAATAAATCTTAAAATTGTAAAACCCGCAGCGCTGCTTTGGCTTCAGCTGCAGCTGCATTTGCAACGCAGCGCCCGGCTGCGTGGGCGGCTGTGAAAGGGAGCAGGGAGCGGGATGCGGGGGGGGCGTGCCTGTTGGCTCTTGTGTGTTGGCCAAATGCTGTCGCCATTTTGCGATGTGTTTTGCCGCCATCGCCGCAGCAAATTACGCAAGGCAGCGTCTTTGCGAGGACGACGAGGACGAGCGACTCGGCTAAGAGCGTCTATGCTGGCAGTTCAAGCAACGTTTGTCCTTGGCATGTCCTTTGCGCGCTTTGTGCATTTAAACCGACATATTCACCCCAATCCTAGCGCTCCTCACCCTCGCCCAGCACCCTTTCTCCCCGGCCACCCAGCTGCCATATGCTGCCCATTCCTTTAGCTTGTCGTCGTCATCGTCGTCATCGTCCCCAAACTTCATCTTCGTCTGCTGCTGCCGTAGCCGTTGCCGTTGCCGTTGCCGTTGTTGTTGTTGTTGTTGCTTCTCCTCTCTGGTTGGCTCGTCGGCAAAATGCAGTCATTACTGAAAATTGGTTTTGGGGCTAACGCACTTGCACATTTCATGGCTATGCAGGGCACACACACACACACACACACACAGACACAGGCACACGCACACCCTCTTGGCTCTTGGGGGAGCAACAACAACAAATGCGTCGCTTCAAAAGTTTACTTTTCGCATATTTTTCTTCAAATTGCATGCGATTTTTACTTGTTTGCCGCCATCTTTTTGGCGCCTCTGCCAACATGTATATACTTAATGCACATATATATACATATATATGGTATATATCGCTTGGGTCTCTTAGTCAGCTGCACCTTGGCGCTTGTTGCTATTGCAAACTGCGACACACGCGTCGCATATTTTCAACGATTTGTTACACAGCCAAGAAACCAGCATGACCTCTCGCTCCCGCTCTGCTCCTACCCTCTCTCTCGTTCTCTATGCCTCCCTCTCTCTCTCTCTCTCTCTCTCTCTCTTCGTCAGTTGAATGCTTTGGCAAGGGGCCTGCATAATCGCATGTGGTTTGTCAGGCGCTCAGCACGGTTCAACAGATCGCAAGCTACTATTTCTCTCTCTCTCATTCACTCTCTCTCTCTCTGTGTGAAGGTAATTTGCTAAGACCAAAAAGGGAGACTAATGTGCGGATTACAAGGATTTACTAATGCAATCGCATAGTGCAATGCCTTGCCCAGGCCCTTGTTCTCCTTCTCCTTCTTCTTCTTGTTCTTCTTTCTCCTATTCTTCCCCTGCTACTGCTGTGACCGCACTTGCTGCCAGGCATAAATACAAATTAGTTTTTTTGAAAATGGGAAATCAGGGTATAATGGTATTGTGAAAAAGTATGTAACGGGCAGAAGGAGGCGTGGCAGGTCCCACAAAGTATATATATTCTTGATCAGCGCGACGATCTGAGTCGATATAGCCCTGTCCGTCTGTCCGTCCGTATGAGTGCGTCGATCTCAGAAGTTATAAGAGCTAGAGAGCTGAAATTTGGCATGCATACTCGTGTGTACCATGCGCAGTACGAGTTTGCTTTATTTTTTCGATAAATCATCCGATAACTTTTTATCGAGAATAATCGAAAAATTGATTTTGTTATTTTAGCCTAATTTGAACACTTTTAAACCTGGAGACTTCAAATTTGCGTTGTATATAGAGTTGATGGATACAAAGATTTTGTAATTTACAGATTTTGGATACCACGCCCCCTTCTCCGCCAATTTGTAAAAATTTCAAGTACTAGAGACTTGTGCTTTGGAATGTACACACATATTCACCATATGATTACGCTCTGAAAGTTTCATTAAGATCATATGTTTACAAAAGAAATTAATCAACAAATAAATTCTCATAATATTGCCCACACTGCAGCGCTGCTAACTGCGCAGTCAGCAGAGTGCGTGATTATACGTGCGTGTGGATGCGTGTGTGCATTAAAGAAGTGCAGAATGATTAGAATATCAGCTTAGAGGGTTCAGGGTATCTCCTAGTCGAGCAGTCTCGACTGGAGCCTTCACACTTGTTTTTTGTTCTTTTTGCTGTTTTTTGTAGATTTTAGATTTGGCAAATGCCTCACACAAAAGCTTTGAGTAATGCCTGCATGGCAAATTAACAGCTAGCGCTGGCAGCTATATCGATTCCATGTATCGAATCTATCGATTAGGCACTGAGCCCGCATAACCTTTGCGAATACAGCACAAAGCAAGGCTGAGAAGAACAAATAGGTGTAGGGAGCACACTTTTGTATGATATAAATATAAATGAAAATTGTAAAATTGAGATGCAGTTGAAACGAAAGAGTTGGATTCAAGCTCCATTAAAGCTCGTAAATTATTCATTCGATTAACTGTTTAGCCTGATTGATGGTTAAACTAGAGAAGCGAAGAACTTATTAACTGAAAACCCAAAGCTTTACATTTATATTACTATTTATAGTCACCTTGATTGTACCAGCATTAAGCTTATTTAAAATTAAATATTATTTGAATATATGAAAACAAAAAATTCGAAACTTTTTATTTTATATAAAAAAAAAGAAATTGTGAAAAATTGAGCTTGATTATTGAATAGTGTATTAAGTAAAATATATAAATAGGAATATATTAAATATATTATATATTATATACATATTAAATAGATTAAAATATATAAACATGAATTACAATTCAGAAAGCTACATAGTCACGCAAATAAAAATGGGCAACCTTTATTTAAAAAAAGAAAATATTAATATTAATTAGTCAAAAAGAAGCTTCTGGAAGCATAAAAAGCTTTTACTATAACTATATTAGTGACTAAGTCTAATTGCATAATAGAACTCTATTTCCAAAGCACATTAAGGCTCCAAGAACATTCAGTAATGCATAGCTCAAGTTTTATCCCATGCTGTGGCAGATTTTACAATTAGCTTTTAAAAGCACATGAAAGCTCTAAACACATTCATTATTGATATATTATCATATGATTATTAAGATGATCAGACAAGTTGAATGCATAGCTCAAGTTTTATCCCATGCTATAACAGATTTTAAAATATGCTTTCAAAAGCACATTAAAGCTTAAATCAATATAAGAATATTGACTTATAAGCATATACACACACATCTCAAGTCTCACTCCATTCTTTTCCAAGGCTTTTTCATTTGGAAGCTTTAAACAAGATGCTATATTATTGATATATAATCATGGAACTATCAAAGACTTACTTAATGCATATCTCAAGTCTCAACAATTCCAGAGCTGGCCTAATCGAAGCTTGAGGCACTCGCTAAGAGGTCGTCATGTTCAGCTATCTTCTATCTTGAGTTCGAACAGTTAACGCACTCGTTGCAACTCAATTCTTGATTAAATTAAATGAAATGTGTTCAGCATAAAGAATCTACCGAGTCAGGCAATGGAAGCCAGCTACGCGGATGCCAGTGTAGAGATAGGAGCTAAAACTGAAGCTGACGCTCAAGCTGAAGTTGAAGTTGAAGCTGCTGTTGGTGTTGGAGTTGGAGCTGGAGTTGGAGTTGCAGTTGGAGCTGTTGTGTCTGGCTGCTAACTCCGGCAGCTTTTTCGAGTTAACGTCAAGTTAAGCGTTGCGTTATTAACAACAATTATTGACAGGCCGCAACCGCAGCCAAGCGTGGCCCAGGTTGGTGCAGATGCCCGTACCAAGTGCCTTGGCCAAATTTCACACTTAAGAGGCCAAAAGGGTAACTGCTAAAAAATAACTGCCGTCGCTGGGTTTCGGCTCTGTTTCGACTCCGTTTTGGGGCCCGGCCTGGCTGGCCAGGGCTAATTTTGTGCAAGTTTCCAGATTGATTTCGCGCGCGCGTAAATTTATGCGCACTTTATTGCATATTTGCGAGTACGTTCACCAGGCCCGACACTGGCCCGACTCTGGCCCAGCTCTGGCCCTCGCCCGACTCATTTTCCCAGCGCATTTTCCGGCACGTCGCAGATAAGACCTCGGCGCGGCCTTAGCCTTTTCCTTTTGCTGGCCTGCCCTGGCTAGCTGCCTAGCTGCCTAGCTGGCTCGCAGTGTTGCGCTTGAGCCTTGCTTAGCTCTGCGGCGTCTTGGCTACGTATTTTATTTGGAGCAGTTGGCTGATGAAATGCCAGCCATGCCTCCCGCTCCCCTACCCCACTCTCTGCACTCTCTCTCTTTCTCTCCCTGTTGGCTGGGCAACACGACTCCATGCGAAAGGTCAATTGATGGTGCTGTCTGATAAGCAGTTGTTACCTTAAAACGTGTGCGCTGCCAACAACAGCAACAACAACAACAACAACAATACATGCAGCAGCAGCAGCAACAACAACAACCGTTTCGGTTGCAGTTGCAATTGCAGCCACTCGCTGCATCTGAAGTGTGGAAATTTTCGCATTGGTTTTTCTCAAGCCCACAAATGCTGATGACGCGCGCGCCTTCAATTAAGATCATCTACAAATTGCATCTAGTTCAATATAATTAACTTTGCCTGTTGAGAAAGACGACGAAGAAGAAGAAGAAGAGGAAGAGTTGAAAATAAAATAAACCAAAGGTAGTGCAAGCAATGGGTTATACATGAAATTTAAGATAGATACACATGCATATATTATTATTATAGAGAGACCAAGTTACATATATACATATACTCATACACAGTCGAGTCTCGATAATTTGTGCGCCGCTAAGCCGAAAATTGCGATAAATCGAAAAAATTCTATCCCCTTGAAAACATCGATAATGATCGATAATTTTAATTTCTGCATAAAAAATGGATGCCCTTGCCATTTCGAATTATCGCCACTCGACTATGCTTCCATGCAGCTTTGATCATTAAAATAAATTTTGGAGAGCCTTATTTAGTGTTTTCCATTGAGAACAAATATTATTTAACTGATTATTGTTTACAAAAATTAAATTTAATTGAGATAATTGCTTTTATTTTATTTTATTTAATTTTTTTATATTTATATATATATATATATATATATATATATATATATATATATATATATATATATATATATATATATATATATATATATATTGAGATTTCTTTCAAATTTAGTTCTTCATAAAATACTATTTTAAAAATAGTAGAAAAAAAAAAAAACTTGTCTAACTTCATATGCAATGGAATTTCGATTATGCATTGCCAAGAACAGCTAATCAGTTGAGATTTACGATTTGTCGATCCTTAAATTGGCGTAGTTTTCTCAACCGCAGCTAGAGATTTCTGATTTCAGATTCTGTAGATTCGTTGGTGTAAAAATTAAAGTTTTATATTTTGTCCTTATTTAAAAGTAGGTTCTTAAATATTTAATTATTTATATAAATATTAATTATTATTTCAACAGCTACAGCTATATATATACACACCTATTTGATTGCCATTATTGCGCACTGATTAAGCAAGTCCAATTAAACTTATTCAATAATGAAGTTCCCATAGCAAAAGCCAGACTGCAGCCGTGTATATATGTATGTATATATGTATATATGTATATATGTATATATGTATATATGTATATATGTATATATGTATATATGTATATATGTATATATGTATATATGTATATATGTATATATGTATATATGTATATATGTATATATGTATATATGAATATATGTATATATGTATATATGTATATATGTGTATATGTATATATATGTGTGTGTGTGTTCTTACGTTGTTTGCTATACATGCGTAAAAATAGCTGAGCATTATTGGTATATCATATCTTTGCACAGTTCTTGGTATTTTCTACATTTTTATTTTCATAGAAAAAATATCAAGAATCAATGACGAATTTTATGGAATTTTGAGCAATACTTTTTCAAGAGAAAACCAGGTAAAAAAAAATATTGAGATATTCAACTTAAAAGGGGAGAAATTAACGCAGCTCGAAAATATTTTGTCTTACATTTATTTTTATTCTATTTTTTATTTATTTTATTTTTCTTTATTTTTTTAAATCCTTTTTTTTTCTGGAATAGAACAAGTTGCAGAGGTATTTACTGCCACGCCTCTTGAGTTTCTAGTTTGGTAAATATCTGCCTTGCATTCTACATTCTCTAGTCTGTTTTATTTTGCATTGGTGAATATTTGGTTGAAGTTTTGGGTAGTGCAGCACTACAATTTGCATGAACGAGCATTCCATAGAGCTATACCATGATTTTTCTATGCTTGAGCGAACCAGCTATCATTTTCGATGCATTAAGAATTTAGTATTTCGAAACTATTTTCACATACATTCATACACACACACACACCTACACACACAGAGAGACTGGGAAGCTAGTTAAGCAGCCTGCCACGCCCCCACCAAGTGCATTTCTCAGCTGAGTTCAAGGAAAGTTGCTTTGGTGCGACTTTCAAATGACTTTAGTAGTTGCCGCCTTTTGTTGCATGAGCCACACAGCTGCTGTTGTTTATACATACATATATACAATGTGTATGTGTGCGTTTGCGTGTGTGTGTGTGTGCGGCTCTGTGATGCGTTATGATAGTCGACAGGTTGCACATAGAAATCAGAAATCGAGTCGAAGCTAAATAAATACATATAAAAGTTCATGCAACACATAACAATGGCCGATAACAAGGGGTCAAGAGTGAGTCAGAGCGAGAGAGAGAGAGAGAGAGTGAGTGGCTAGGGAGAGAGAGCCTGACTCAGTGAGCTATACCAGTTGCTGTAAAATATTGATGATGCAGCTGGATTCGATTATATTAACATGTCCGTTGCATTCATTAAGGGAACAACTCATGTGTACATTTTCCAATTAAAAATTGAAATATTTCTAGTGGAACGGACAGCTCGAGCTGTAGCTCTGGCTCTGGCTGCCGAGATTCGTCCTGCTGTGGACTTGAGACCACAGACAAGCAGACACAGCGCTGGCCGTGGTTCAATAGATGGAAACGAGTGTTTCGACTAGTAAATAGCTGAAATACATGAAGCAACATCAATGCAGCCAGCTGCTGAGCAGAATGGGGATAAAAAATGAAGCAATCAGCGAAATAGTTGGGGAGCAGCGCCAGCGCCAGCAATAGCAGAGGGTGCGCCTGGGGGGAGGGAGCTGATGAAGTGGGGGCTATGGCTTGTGAAAGGCAATCATAGGGATACTACACGTCAATAAATGAAGCGAATGCCTTGCTTCCCTATACCTCTACCTAGAGCACTAGCTCTCACACACACGCTCCCTCTCACTCTCCCTCTCTCTCTCTCACACTCTCTCTCTCTCTCTCTCACTCTCTCTTGTTGTTCTCTGTTGCACCCGCTGTCAGTCGGCCGCACGCAACGTTTTTCATATAGCATTTATTAATTTGCTGCTCTCTTTGCGCGTTATGTCCCGCTCTCTCTCTCTCTCTTTCTCACTCACACTTGCGCTCTACAGCTGGCTCGCTTGCTCGCTGTAGCTCTCTCTCTTTTACTCACCCACTCTTCATCTCTCTCTCTCTCTCTCTCTCGCTCACTCTGTTAGCTCGCTTGTAATTTCTTTCTTCTTCTTCTCTTTTTTTCAATAATTTTCACGATTTGTTCGCTTTTCGTGTTGCAATTTGGGCGCCGCACAGCGCGTGTGTGTGTCTGTATGTGTGTGTGTGTGTGTGTGTGTGTAGGGCAGCCTTTTGCATACACCCACACACACACACACACACACACACTCGCATGTATGTATGTATTTATAGCACATATATGCAGGCAGCCACAATACAGCTCCCCCACATGCCAGCCCTTCTCCTCCCTCGCCCTCCTTTCGGCCACCTTTCCAGCTAGCCCCATGGACTGCAAGTGAAACTCGATGTATGTGTTTATTGAAGCGTATCCATTGATTGGCAGGACATCTGCACATGGCATTCATTTTGAAAAGTCGGCGTTTGATTTACCCTCCCCCCCCTCCATGTGCTGTGCATGTCCCCAAGTCCCAGCAGCTCCTGCCATTCAATCCCTCTCTCTCTCGCTTCGTCTCTCCCTCTCTCTCTCTCTCTCTCTCTCTCTCTCTCTGTCGCTCTTCTCCCATTGCCATTGATTGGCGGCCAGCTTTTTGGCAACGATAGCGCCAAACCCTTTTCTGCACTCGAGCCAACTCCACTTGCCTTTACAGTCGACCCCCTTCACAGCCCCGTAAGTCCCAACCCGCATTCCATGCCCCTTCTTTCCTCTGTTTGCTTGCGTGCCAATGTGTAAACAATTTGCATTTGTTTATATTAATTAATAATTTTCATCAGGCATATTTATGTTTATGTTCATTTCCTTGACTGACAGCCAAACATTTGGCCCCATTGTTGGTTCTTTTGCTGGCAATATGTTGAGTAGATTGGCTTAGGGATATGGCTATTCAGATTGAACTTTGGATGTATTAACATATGTATTTATGAACAGACAAAGCTGCAAGGCTTTATATTGTAGCTTAGTAAAGATCTATCTGTTCGTTTTACCTAATTTCAGGATGTTTTGTATGCTATGATCCATTAGCTGATCACATATTGAAAGAGCCGAATACCTTGATTCTATATATAGTTGCATCCGGCTATAATGACTCTGCTTATAACGTCCGTACGGTTATTGCGATGAAAATTCTGGTCCACAGACAAACCTTGATGAGCAAACTTATACGGTTGAAGCGACTTCGGGGTATACCGCCTGTCCCTTGAGCGTAGTTTAACCGGGTATTACTGTATTCTCTTCAGACATTCTTTCTATGTCCTTAACTCTCTATATGTCCTTTACTGTGGTCTGAGGCAAACCAAACACAAATATTTTGCTGGACTTACGGAGCCGGCCTGACAAAGGAAAGGACGAATAGAGGATTGAGAGGAGGGACATAAGGATGAACACATATTGGGAAAAACTGAAGGGCAGATATACGGACGGACGGCAAATGTACAAAGAGACTGACGGACGTAGAAACAGACTAACGGAAGAATAGATCGGCAGACAGACGATCGGCAGACAGAGACAAACAGATGGGCGCGCGGATGAATAAGCGTACGGACATATGAGCGAATGTATGGACAGACGGAAGGACAAACACATAGACGGACGGGCGGACAAAAGAAAGGAATGAAGATGGGCAAGACTAAATAACGAAAAACGGACAGGCAGAGTCGATGTAGCTCTCCAATTGGATCAGCATTCACTATTTAAAGCTGTCAGCCACGACTCCTGCTGCTCGTGCCCAACTCCACGGATGCATCACTCGAATGTATTCGTTGGCAGCGACAACGTTTTTAGCAAGGAATTGCTCAGGAATATGTCCAACTGATTGGCGATGTCGTAAGCAGGTCTCGAGCATTTCCATTTGGCCGGCGCAGCGCGGCGCGGCTGACTTCCTTCCGTGACCTTGAGTGAGCTGTGGTCGATGCTTGAGATGCTTTCGTTAGCAGTTGTGGTATATTTTCAATTTATATTGCACATACGCTATGTGGGCTGCCGCTGCATGTAATCAGTGACCTGCCACGCCCACCGCCGCCAGCGGCAATGCTTACGTCACACGCACTCGCACACACACATCGTGAGAGAGAGAGACGAAATAAATATGTAGATGAAACGGGAATATTATGGCATTATTTATGTAAAAGCTGCCACAACAACAGAACGAACAAACCACTCCCGGCCAGAGCTGGATGGGTGGCTGGGTGGTTGAGTGGTTGAGCGAATGGATGGGTGGATTGGCGGTTGGCGGCTGGCGGTTGGCGGTTGGGTGTGCTTGTTCGCTATGCGTGTTGCGTGTGGCATATTGCGTGGTGCCCGATGCCCAAAAGAAAATGCCAGCTAACGGTAATATGTATTAAATTGTTTGTGCGACGACGAAGACGAAGACAGACCAAAACAAAGGACGGTGCAAAGGGCAAAGGGAATGCGGCGCGATGCGAACAACCCTTAGACAGCGTGAAATGCGTTGCGGCAGGTTAGGTCTGGCTGTTCCTTGTGTGCCACACACACACACACACACACACACACATAGACAAATACCCACCCACCCACACACGCACACACACACACACTAACATAGAGAGAGCCACCACTCCAGCACCTTGACGCGGTGCTTATTTATGCCATTTGGGGTAGGTCGTGTCGCCTTTAATGGCAACGCAATTTCCGCCGTAGCAGAGGCGGAAAACTGCTTAAAATGAACGTAGCGCGCCTACAATACGCCAGTCAGCCAGACAGACAGACGGACAGACGGACGGACGGACGGAGGGACGGTGGGACGGATAGCCGACGTGTCACAGCTGACGCCATTTTGTTTTCGAATAGGCGCACGACTCGACCCCGCGCCGCCAGCCCGCCCCGGTTGCAATTGCAGCATTGTCTGACTGCGCAAATGACATGCATGCAACGTGCTGCGAGCGAGGCACACAAAATGGTCGAGCCAGCAAATGGCAATAAGGCAGGCGCCCCACAGCCCCACAGCCCCACAGTTGCACAGTTGCACAGTTACACACAGTCCCACTTGCTGCACTCCACCCCGTGCAAACACCCGCCCATCCCCGATCGTCCTCTACACGTTTCTAGCATACATAGAGCGTATTTCATTCAACATCTTCTGCACAGAACAAAACAGCAGCTGCGGCGCCGCTAGTCGACGCCTACATGTCGGAAATGTTGGCATGTCCTTGTTGTATTTCTGCTCTAATATCCTTTATAGCAAAAGTGCTTGACGTAAATTGACTTGTTTTTACTTTTGACTTTTAAAGCGTTGCCCCCAGCCCCAGTTACCCCGCCCTCTCTATCACGGCCCCACAACTCTTGGCCCACACTTTATCCACAAAAGAATTCGCTGTCTGACTGCCGCACAGGCAGGCGGGAGAGAGAAAGAGAGAGAGTGAGTGAGAGAGAGAGAGATAGAGACAGCGTACGGTTCGGGTTAAGGGCTGACTTTGTTTGTTGTTGTTGTGGTTTCAATTTGGATACAGGATACAGGATACACACACACACATCCACACACACACACATCCACACACACACACATCCACACACACACACACACACATTCACGTGGAGGCCAAACCAGCACAAAACGGAAGGCCGTTTAATATTTATTTTATGCATTGCTCCAGCTACACGAGCACTTTGTTTAGCTACAGCCGGCAGGAGTGTGGCTCAGGTAGCCATTAGATATGTTTTACAGGTGCGAAACTGTCAGTAATGTTATGATACAGCTCCTCCCCAAGGCACACACACACATACACACGCAAATGGGTAAAGGAAATGCCTCCCGATAAGGCGGCAAGTGTGGACAGAGCTATCAAATATAATACCCAGGCTATTCTATAAACAATATTTGTATAGATTATTCTATACAAATATTCCGTATAATACTATTGTATTTGTATTATAAGGCCGCTACTCGATAAGCCTTGTCCAACTATGTAGCCGCATTGCTTTATAAATTGCACGTTTTTAGATGTACAAAGAGATTGCCAAGACTTGGAAAAACTTGGAAAGAAAAATGATTAAGCAAAGGATAGCAAGGGAGTAGAGCAAGTGCTTGAGGAAAAGACTGTGAGAATTGCATAGAGAGGCGATGTATGTAATAATATAATGTAATGGTGTGAGAGAGAGAGAGAGAGAAAGAGAGAGGAAAAGAGATAGAGAGGGAGAGATAGAGAGGGGGAAATAGAGAGGGAGAGATAGAGAGAGAGAGATAAAGAGAGAGAGAGAAAGAGAGAGAGAGAAAGAGAGAGAGAGAGAAAGAGGGAGAGAGATTATATGAGATTACGGATTATCAAGAGTGAGAACGAATGGATAGAGAGAAAAAGATCAAAACAGAGAGTTGGCAACAAGAATCCACAGAAGCGAGAGAGAGAGAGAAAGCTGGAGTATGAAAAAAGACAGAGCTCTTAGAAATCCACACTAGATTATGAAATGAGGAAGGGAATGAGTACACCAACATAGCATAAATAATGCAGAAAGACAGAAAAATCAAGGATTATTAAGGGAACTAATTTTGCTACTATTCTAATAGAAAGTTTATAGAAAAGAATTTCAATTTCATAAAAGGTCATCAATAGAATACCAAGTAGATGTAACTTGCTGTGCCCGAAGAGCGTGACAAGCGGCAGCTAATGTATCAAGTATCAATTGCCACACTCATAGTTCACTCATAGTTAATTGAGTTTTCCAAACTTGCTTCATTAAGTTTATATTTTTGCCTAATTAAGCATTTCGTTACGAATTGCTTACGACATTCCGTCTCGCGGCATTACTGAAGCACTTTGGCAGCATTTGCAGTTGGGTTTATCGGGTGCATTTCCTTATCGTTTCATTTCCTTATTCGAGTGGCCACAGTGCCTACCGGCAGTCTCTAGCCAAGGGTTGTGGCACACGTGTCGTATGCGCAATATGCAATTTGGTTGCATTTTATGCGAACACACTTAAGCGCCACATGACAAACTAAGGGCGGTAGACGAAAGGTGGGTAGGGGGAGGGGTGAAAGGTGTAGCAGATACGGCAGAGAAAGGAGGCTGTACGCAGCCCTTGCAAAAATTCAGTGCAACGTTAACAAATTTGTGGGAACGAGAGGCAGAGGCAGGCATAGAGTGTGGGCGTTGCAACAAAAGCCGAGCAGCTAAAAAAGAGCAGCGACAACAAAGGAAAGGAAAGAGTAAAAAAGAGAGAGAGAGAGAGAGTGGAGGAGCGAGAGGGAGTAATGGACATGGGCATCGATAGAGGCGCCCACGAGCTGGCGTGAAAAATAAAATGTCAAAAGTGTTTACGTAGTATCTGCGCCTCGTGCCACCCACATTTTCAGAAAATTTCCAACAAAAATTTTTTTCTCTCTCCTTTTTTGGTGTCTATCTAGCTGTAGCATATAAAAAATTGTTGCAGTGGTCGCCGGGGCAGAGGGTGCATGGGGGCGGTTAGCATTCATTATATGCAACAACATCAAATGTTGTCGACGTGGCAAAAGACGCGCGACGCAGGACACAGGACGCAGGACGCAGGACGCAAAACGCGACAGCAATAACACTAAAAACTAGCAACAACAACAGCAGCTGGGGGTGGCTGACACGGAGGCGGGCAAGGGGCCAGGGGCCAGGGACCAGGGGGCAGGGGGCAGGGGCTGTTGCAGCAAGGACTTTGCCCAGCCATTGGCGACGACGGCGCACAAAAATCGACCAAATTTTTTGGCAAGCAAACAAAAATATTTTGCACCGAGCAGCCGTAAAGAGACACTAGCCAAGCGGGTGGAGGGGGTGTGTGTGTGTGTGGGCGGGGTGGGGGTGGAGGATTGTGAGTAGAAGAAGAAGAAGAAGACACACACACAGCGAGACAAACAGGCAGCTAAGAGCAAAAGACAGCGAAAGAGTCGCAAAAAAAATATAAGTAAAAAAAAAGACGA
This sequence comes from Drosophila mojavensis, assembly GCF_018153725.1. Classification (NCBI taxonomy): domain Eukaryota; kingdom Metazoa; phylum Arthropoda; class Insecta; order Diptera; family Drosophilidae; genus Drosophila; species Drosophila mojavensis. Next base: position 10,697,059 of record NW_025318667.1, read on the forward strand.
ACATAAAACTAAAATAGGTAAGAAAAAGTGCAAAAAGCAGGAGAGATAACCAAAAATACGTGAAAAGCTGAAAAACAACACACAAAAAAAATTAAACACACAAAATACCGAAACACAAGATACCCTTGGCAAATATATATATGTATGTATATATGCATAACATACGATATACCCCTTACATACAATATATTATACAGATCAATAGACTTAGCAGACTTAGCTAGTATTGACTCTGAAGAAGACATGCTGGGAACTGGAACTAAAGCTAGTTCACAAACTGAACTAAAGCTAGCTCACAAACTGAACTAGTTTCTATTGACGTGAGATGAAACAAGCACTCAAGTAAAACAAAGAAAAATAAAACTGAAACTGGAACTGGAACCAAGATATGAACTGGAACTAAAGCTAGTTCACATACTGAACTAGTTTCTATTGACGTGAGATGAAACAAGCACTCAAGTAAAACAAAGAAAAATAAAACTGAAACTGGAACTGGAACCAAGATATGAACTGGAACTAAAGCTAGTTCACAAACTGAACTATTGATGAGAGATGAAACAAGCACTTCAAAATAACACAAAGTAAAATAAAACTTAATTGGAACTGGAACTGGAACTGGATGAAACAGAACCAACTATTTTAATTATTTAAAGCTCACAGTAAAGGCATGCACAGTCTTTATACTTGTGTAAAATGAACTGGAACTGGAACATAAGCTGAAACTATTTTTATTGCTTTAATGCGAAATCAAGAAAATTAAATAATCACAAAACATAAGATGGATATACTTATGCTGGCGACTCAAGCACTATGAGCATCAAAAATGAACTGATACTGGATTCCAGGAGGAGCAAATTTGTATAAATCTGAGACAATACGAAAATTCAAACACCCAATAATAATAGATTTCGATGCTAAAACGCTTTTATGTATTAATTAATGGAACTGTAACTAAAATCGGAGCTGGGATGGGGTGTTACTTATTCAGTTTTATATGACTAAAAATTAGATTTAATCGCATTGTGTATATAAAATATAATATATGTACGCACCTAAGCTAAACAAAAAATGAACCAGATTCGGAACTGGAACAGCTTTTTAAATTTTTATTTAGAACCACATTATAAACTATTCAAAATATATGAGTCTCAAAGATGAAATCAACTGGAAATTGACTAGAAAGTTGAACTGTTAATCATATAAAGCTAAATTCAGGTTTCACTAAACTAAACATATTATTTAGATTTTTAGTTGATGTACAAAAATATAATCCAATGTAATCCCGCTCTGTTGCCCCATTCAACATTATGTGAACAAAAAGTTGTAATTATATTACACTCGTAATACTCCAAAAACGCTGTCAAATGAAAGCGAAATTTACAGCGCAGTCAATTTAGATCGTTGATTTATGTTGTTAGAGCATCAAAAGGTTTCCCAGTATTAAAATGATTCAAATGATGTTATGAACTCTGTGTAATACTAGTACTAATTAGCTTTATTTTAGTATTGTTCATAAAAACTTTTCTATTTCAGGAAATTGTTGAATTACGTTAACATGAATTTTAGAAATAAGACAGAATTACTTATATGACTGTGTAACTATAAATATATACATACTCATATATACATATATACAGACATACATACATATAACAATACCAAGAAAATATCTCTGCTCATAAGTAAAAGTGTAATTCGATTCCTGTAGCTTCTGTGAATAATTATTTGGTTCACCCTAATGCTCATCGAGTGGGCATAAATGCGAGCAGATAACGTTAAATTCTGATTAGAATTACATGCATTCCAATAATAACAACAACAGTTACTTCAAAGGCACCTTTACACACGCACACACACACACACTCTACTGTGCGTGTGCGTGCTTGTGTGTGTGTGTGTGCATGTTGTCCTGAACAACTTCAATGACTATCCCAACTATGCCCTTTGTTTAACTAAGGGCACAACTACGAACGCAACGAATACAACAACAGCAACAACAACAATGCCGAAAGCAGCTACGCTGACGCCGCAGCTGCGTCGGCGGCAGCAGAGGCAGAAAAATGGCAGTTATCGGCGCCAATGCATGTGCCACGTGACCGGGTAGCCGGGTAGCCGCATAGCCAGCGGGGTAGGGCATAAATCGGCATGCGGGGAGGTCAGTAGCAGCAGCAGCAGCAGCAGCCGACGACGCTAAGCAGGGGGAGCCGGCAACGAGCGAAAGCAACGGAAAGCGCTACGAACGAGTGCAAAGAAGGCAAAACGAAAACAGACGCCGACGTTGATGGCTTTGCCGTAGCCGTAGCCCGATGCCGATGCCGATGCCGATGCCGATGCCGATGCCGATGCCAATGCCGATGCCGGCATCGCTGCCCAGGGCCACCCTCAGTGCAGTCGCCGTCGCCCGAGTTTCGCAGTCGTCGTTGTTGCAGTAAAACCAACAAAAACAAGCGGCTGCATGGCCTGCTGCTTGCCGTTGTTGTTGTTGTTGTTGTTGTTGTTGTTGTTTTTTGCTGCTGCGTTTGCTGAAGGGGGCGATTTTTGCTGCTGTTGCTGTTGCTGCAGCGTCGTCGTCGTCGTCGCCGTTGCCCGTTGCTTTTGCTCGTTGTTTGTTTCGTTTTTTGCGTTTCAGTTTTTTGCTGCCTCCGTTGCCTCCACTTGTTCTACACTTCTCTATGCATGTCGCTCTCCTGTGTGTGTGTGTGTGTGTGTGTGCCTGTGTGTGTATTTTTATTTTTATTTTTTTTTTCCATTTTTGCTGTCTTGTTGTATTTTGCAGCTGACTGCCAATTGTTTGGGCCAATCACAACGATGTGCAGCGTCGCATGTGGGTGTGGCCTAAAATGCAACCCCCGCCCCGTCAACGTCGCCAGCCAGCCAGCCAGCCAGCACGCTATCACACCAGCTGCGGCTGCAGGTGGACTGCGCTGCTGCCGACTGCTGTTACTGTTGCTGTTGCTGTTGTTGTTGCTGTTGTTGGCGCTGCTGCGTGTCCAAAAATTTTTGCCGCCTGACCCTAAGCCCAATGCACAGCCGACGTCGACGCCGCTGTTGGCGTCAAAGCGTAATCGATGCTAGCTCACAAAACTAAGCTATGCACGCCTCTTCCCCTCTCCCTCACACACACACACACACACACACACTCATACCTTACACACTGCCACCATAGTTGTTTGTCGTAATGCGTACAGCACCTCGCACCTCGCTCCTCGCTCTTCGCTCCCGCCTCTTCGTTCCATGTTTTTCGCTCTACCTCTCGCCCTCTCCTTCATGCACGCTCACTCGTTTTGCGTGCGTGTGTGTGTGTGTTTTGTATATTATTTCTCATCTTTTTTTTGTCGTTTTCGTTTTCGTACGTAAAATATTTTCGTTCGGCTTTTTCATTGTTATTTATTGTGCATTAGGAACTGCACTTTGTGCATCTGGAATGTAAACAAATTGTTGTTGATGTTCAGATGCTGCTGCTGCTGCTGCTGCTGCTGCTGCTGCTGCTGCTGCTGCTGCTGCCGCCGCTGCTCTTGCTGCCAGCCTCCTAAGTAAACAAATTAATTATGTAATTGACACGCACACGCACTTACACACACACACAAACACACACACACGCACACTGCAAATCTAATAAGAACACAGTCTGACAACGCTCGGTAGCTCCTGCGTCAGACATAACCTCACAACTTGACACAACTTTTTGCGCTTTAAGTTGTTGTTTTTCTCTTCTGGAACTTTTTGGGTTAAAATTTGTTCGCGACTTCGCTGCAAAAGTTTTCACTTTCTTTGGGCCAACAACAACAACAACAACAGTACACAATAAATACTTGACGCCATTTTCTCACTCACTCACTCTCTTGCTCTCTCTCCCCCTGTGTGTGTGTGTGTGTGCTTGACTTGCCAGTTGAAAGTCAAAGAAAAGTGCAAGCAACAACAAGAAAATGCAGGAAAAGCGTCTGCGGCAAAGCAAAACATTTAAACCTTTTCAACTTTCTTGTCTTCCCAATTGTCGGATTCTTCCTTAAAGTAGCTAAAGCTTGATATTGTGATTAAAATAGCGTTTGCCAGCTGAGAGATCTACGCTCTTTTCTATTATCTCGACAAGTTTCGGGTGCGAAATTTCACTGAAAGAGAAATGGAAACTAAAATAGAAAAAACAATTCGTTTTGAACGCAGTTTGCTTATTATGAAAACGAAAGTTTAATTACCACTCTATGAATGCTATAAGAGTTACGACTGAAGACAATTGATTTGATTGATTTTGACAGCGAATAAACTCTAATTTCATATAGTTTTAACTGCCTTCGAATACTTGAAATTTCGGCATAGATAATTTGAAAACCTTGATTAATTAGTCAAGAACAATGAAAGGAACAATGAGTATGGCAAAAGTAAGACAAACAAAAAATTCTTCATTCAGCCATTTAATAGTTCAGCCATTTAAATATTTAAGTAAATTGAATATCATCTTAAACCTTATGCCGAATGCTGTATGCTGTTAAGCTTGCACAATAGTTGCCTAACATATCTTCTGAAACTGCAAAGAAGAACTTCATCTTAAAGATAAATTCTTAAATGAAATACTATTTTTGTTTCATTTTCTTTCTGAAGAAACTTTCTTCTTTACATCTCTTGTCTAATCACAATATCGGATGGATAAAATTAGTTAAAAATGTTAAAGTTTTATCAATGAGAAGCTCAAAATATTGAGATTTTCTGAAAAGGGAAAAGCTTTTTAAACTTAACCAAATATTTTAAGCTAGTTCTGCGAGAAATTAAAGTGATATTACATTCGCAAAATTAAAAATTTTAATTTGCATAATAGTCGCGTTCTGTAGATTTAAAAAATAATAATAATAATAATGATATAAATAATTTGGAATTTTTATATATAATTTAAAATCAAATTTTCAACTATGTTATGAATTTACTAGAAACTAGAAAAAAGGAAACTGAAAATGAGAGCTAAGAGCTGAGAGTTCTTAGATAGACCATTTTATAAAAGAGCTGAAACAAAGACCTCATTCTACTTATATGAGCGGAGAGATGTTAGAGAGACCTTTTTTTTAAATAAGTATCTCTAATATCGCTCAGCCCTTACCTTTAATGCTATTATTCGTAGCTTCCTCTTGTTACTACAGAAATACAAAGAAATCATAAAAAATGTCTGTATGTATATAAAAACCTATATAAGCTCATTTGTAGATCAAACATATACATGTATATATATATATATATATATATATATATATATATATATATATATATATAAAAGAATAATATTTACAGCTCTATAGGTCAAAGGTCTCCCTCTCTCTCTCTCTCTCTCTCTCTCTCATTCTCTAGCGCGGAATAAGAACATTTTGAATGAATTTTAAGTTTTACGAAAGTTTGCGCTTATTTCCCAAAAAAAAAAAAAAAAACATGCCACAGACAGAAAGCAGACACAGACAGAGGCAGAAACAGAGATACAACGAGCGAGAGAGAGAGAGAGAGAGAGATGGAGAGCAAGTGAGAGCGAGAGCGACATACATTTGTTGCATACATTTGTGAGCAAGAAGAAGTAAAATTTTATTTGCTGCTATTTTGCGCACAATTTAATGCTATTTTTATGCATTTAATGTCGCACACACACACAACGAGAGAGAGAGTTGTGTGTGTGTGTGTGTGTGTGTGTGTGTGGTTAGAAGACAGCGCAAGTTTCTGTGGGTTGACAGTGAAAGTGCGCACACAATGGCTGCAAAATAAGTCAGCGTATCTCTATATCCAAGCGCACACACACACACACACACACAGGCACTCGCATATACATGCATATATATATATTATACATACATCTATTTATATACTGCCATGATATAGTTATAAGTAGCAGTTAGTCTGCTTGCCACATTTATCGCGCAAAGTTTTCGATTTCACTTTCAGCATAAATATATAAATACATATATACATACCTATACACATATATACATATATGTCTATATATAGACACACACACACACACACACACACATATTGTGTCTGCCACATGTTGCCAGCTGCTGCAGCATTATGACCCACTTAAGTGACTTTGCTAAGGGTTCACAAACTTTGCACCAAATGCATATCCAGCCAAGCTCTATACACGCATACATACATACATACATACATACATACATACATCTATTTATGTCTATGTAGCTATGTACGTGTGCAAGTTTCTTAACTTGATTTAATGAGTTTTAATTGGCGCCGTTTTGGCCATGTTTTTCAAGGGTGGCGAATTAGTTCTATTAAACACTCGGCCCTGTGGCACGAAGCATGTCAAACTGTGCCACACAAATTATATAAAATGTATACAGAAATGAAGGATATATACATACATGTATACAAAGATAGACAGACAGACAGACAGACAGGATATATATAAATAAATATCTATCGATTTCAGCATCTGCTCTGCATTGATCAACAATCGGTTAGTCACTCTATCCATCTGGCTGTCAATCAGCTGCAGCTATGTATGTGTATATACATGTACATATATAAGTATATAGATATTTATAATAAAAGTGTCAATCACAAATTCGATGGCCGACAGCCAACTGTCAGGTTGGGGCGCACAAAGCAGGGGGCGTGGCCATAAAACAACACTGTCAATAAAGGCTAGACCAACAGCAAAAAGTTTCAGACTCGCAAAGTAACAAACAGAAAGTTCCCATAAGTTTTTTATATGTTTTTTTGTGTGAATCACAGTTGTTATTGTTTATTGTTGTTGTTCTTGTTGTTGTTGTACGTTGGAAAATAATTGTAGGATTGTTGGTTGAGTTACAGTTAGGTAGAAAGGAAATTGTCGCTTAACGCTCGTACCTAATATAACAAAATGTTTAAGGCATTAAAGTATGTTATAAAGCTCATGCTAATTCAAATGTGGATACTAATGCTAATGCTAATTCTAATAGTATTGCTGATACTTGAAATAGAGCAGTACTACTACTAATACTCATACTGCTGCCAACTTTTATAATGCTCTTTAACTAATACAACACTTACTCTTATACTAATACTAATACCAAGTATATTGCTATTGAATATGCTAGTGCTAATGCTAATGCTAATGTCAATGCTAATTATAATGGTAATGGTAATGTTAATACTAATGCTAATGCAAATTCTAATGCTAATACTAATGCTAATGCTAATGCTAATGCTAATTTTACTCCTAATGCTAATGCTGATGCTAGTGCTGATGCTAATTGTTCTGGTAATGCTAATGCGAATGGTTATACTAATGCTAGTTCGAATACTAACGCTAATGCTAATGCCAATGCTAATGCTAATGCTAATGCCAATGCTAATGCTAACGCTAATGCCAATGCTAATGCCAATGCTAATGCCCATGCTAATGCCAATGCTAATGCCAATGCTAATGCCCATGCTAATGCCAATGCTAATACAAATACTATTAGCATTAGGCTAATACCAATACCAAAATTAATACATATACTTATGCCAATGCTAATGCAAATTCTAATGCCAATATTCATGCTAATGCTAATAAAAATACGAATGCTAATAGTATTAGGCTAATGCTAAATCCAAAACTAATACGTATACTAATACTAATTTGTACACTATCAATAATAAACTATATACTACTTATAACATTGCTAATAATAATACCAACACGCATACCAAATAAATACTAACAATAATGCGAAACAACAATAGGCTCATCTTCGAGCTCAAACACATGTTAGAGCATGTAAGAGTCGTGCACATGCCTATAAATGCCAGTCGATCTGACGATTCGAGTCGCTGACTTGCTATTGTTTTATGCAAATTGATTTCAGTTGAGGACACATGACAGGCATTTAGCTGCCTAGCCTCAATATTTGCTTAGCGTCAAGTGAAAGTATTTCTTTTTCTTTTCGTTTCATATTTGTCATAGATATGGGCATGCATACATATGTATGTATGCATGCATGCATTTAAATGTCGTGTGTATGTATGTACATATGTACATTGTTTGGCTGTCGTTTGTTGATTCCTCTATCGTTTTGCTTGCGACTCCCCCCGACGCTCGGTGGCACGTCAGTGCATCTGTCAGCAACATGTTGCTGGCAGCAATGTTGACGCTAATTAGCAACAGCAACTTGTGTGTCTCGCTGGCCAATTTTTATTAATGGGGCGGCAATGAGCAGCGGCAAGTGAATACAACGAGTCGGCACCGCGGCACCGCGCACAAAGGCCGCTTGGCAACATGTTGCCACTGGCAGTGCCTTGTTGCAGCAGCTTGTTGCAAGGCCTACATAGATCTTCCTTTTGGGCTTTGTCATCTTCATTCGACAACGGCGACGGCGGCAGCATGTGAACAATGTGTCATGTTGCTGTTGTTGTTGTTGCTGCTGTTGCTGTTGTTGCTGTGTTTGCTTTGCTGTTCGCGCAATCAATTTGTTGTTGGTGTTCAATTAATTGTACTCAAAGTTGCAAAGCTGTTGCCGCTATGGCCGCAGTGGCCGCAGTGGCCGCAGTGGCCGCTGTCGCCGATGTTGCAGCTACTGTTTGCCTGTTGGCTTCGGCCTGTGCATTGCTGGCGCCAATCGCTCGCATCGTCCATCGCAGGCGGCGGATCGCTTACAAAGCTGCAGCTACAGCCACAGCTACAGCTTTAGCTTCAGCTTCAGCTTCAAGTTCAATAAGATTACAATCAACAGAAATACAATATATAAAAATACATTTTTCCTATTTGCCTGTTGGCTGTTTGCTGTTTGTTGTTGTTGTTGTTGCTCGTAGTTGATATGTTGCTACTGCTGCCTGTTGCTGTTGTTGTTGTTGCTGTGCCACTCAACGGGTGGTCCACAAATCCTTGTTGCTGCTGCTGCTGCGGTTGCTGTTGCATTGTCTCCTCAACTGATGTGAAGGCTCAGCTGATCGGCAGCTAATGAAGCGAGGCAATTAAATAATTAATTACTTTTGGCTACAATTAAAGAAAAGACTTAAAAAAAAAAGGATTCCATTATACCTTGATTTTCAATTTTCAATGGACTCTGGATATAATGGAAAAAAAAAACTATATATTATATATGTTTATTATAGACTAAAGTAGCCATATCGCTAGAAATGTTCCTCATTTTGACTTCATGTCAAAGTACATGTCATGACTAAAAGTAGACCTATATACACATTATTGTCTGATGTGTATACAACTCATTGATCCCAAAGTCTAGAAATTTTACTTATGGAACATAAACCCGTCAAGAACCTTTTCTTCAAAAATTGAGAGAATTCATTGAAATCCATTTTAATATTGAACATACGCCTATACACGTCACGTCTCTGCCTAGCTCAGCATTGCACTCAGCTTGACGACCATAACAACTAATTGCGACATTTGAAGCCAAACCTCTAAGAAGAAAGTTGATACCGAGAAAAAGCACTTATTCCTATCAAAGGATTTGAGGAAGTCAACAATTCTAAATAAAAGTGATGGAAAATTCCTACTTCCCGGAAAGATGCTAATATGCGGCCATAGAGCTGCCTGAGATACATAAGCGATAGCTCGAATTATATGGAACTAGTTAGGAGCGCCAGATATGTTCATGTGAAAGCTTATGATCCAAACTAATGTACATATATTTCCATATACGAGGTCTGTTCAAAGAGTAATAAGAACTGTGATGGTTTGTCGGGCCCGAAATGGAAGAGACGATGAGATAGGTTGCGATTGAGGAGGATAAAGAAGAACGAACGAACGAATGGAAAGGAAGAAGCTAAAAGTGATCACAAAAATAAGTTTTAAAGTGAATAGGAAACTAAACCTTGTCACAAATCTATAAAACCTATTTAAGAATTACTTTGAATATAAAAAAAAAAAAATAATAATAAAAAATATGTTAAGAGCCAATATCTATATAGGTTACTTTCAATATATACAAAAATAAAATATAAATTAATGTTAAGATCCAAGTCATACAAAAAAAAAAAATTTTTGTTTTTAATAATTTTAAATAATTTTTTTTAAAGATTTTATATCCACCAAATTTGCAATACTTTTGGAGCACACCCCGCATCTGTACATAAATATATTTAGATGGGAGCTATTGAGCTTACTTAGCAATTCGAACGAAATACTTATGGCTAATGGGGCCTTGGCTGAGTGTGGGCTTGCCTTTGAAGGTCCTGCTGCTGGTGCTGTTGCAGGTCCTGGCTGGCCTTCATTATTGCCACATTTATAGCTATGCGCGTTCGGGGAATAAAGTCCTCGACAAGATGCTTTTTAATTAGCAGCAACAAGCGACAAGCAGCAAAGCTCAAAGAGACGCCGCGGCGAATAACAAAGGCAAAAGCGCAGGATACTTTGCCAAAGGATATCACGAATAAAATAGCAACACCAAAAATTAACGACAACGATGGCGACAACCGGACAGCATCCCAAAGATGATGCAGAAGACGCAAAACAAGCGGAGAGAGAGAGAGAGAGAGAGAGAGAGCTGGCGAGCTGGAGAGGATGAGGTCGAGGACGACATATTAGTAAACAGTCCTAAGACAATCTGGCGCCCAAAATGCTGCAAGAAAATGAAGCGACACGAATTGACAACAAGGATAACAGAGACAAAGCGATGGAGAAAGGGATGCAGTCAGAGAGACAGAGACAGAGAGGGAGAGGGAGAGAGAGCGGCAAAGGCAATGAACAGCTTTTTTTTGTGCTTTGGCTTTCGCATTTGCATTTGCCCAAAGACAACTTTATTTGAATGCCTCGCAATATGCAGAGCACAAAGGGTATATTAGTTGTGCAGTGATGAAATCTCTTTGAAAATACTTGAATTTAAGAGTGAGGAAATCGATAGGTGAAAGTCATGCACAAGGAATAACGATAATAAATAAATTAAATAAGAGTTTTTTTTTATTATTATAAATGAAATATATGATTACTAAATTAAAACATGGAATTCTTCTATGTATTATTCCCAATTTCTATTTTAACTTGGACAATTTTGGTGTTAAGCTAATTTCCTCATACAATATGAATATTAAATGATTTAATTTCTAAAATCAAATGAATCAGTATGCTAGCTTTTATTTTTATTTCTCAATACTCCTATTGAAGAAGTGATCTGATCAGCTGAAAAAAATTTCAAGTGTCTAGCTCTTATATCTTCTGAGATCGGCGCGTTCATACATACGGACAGATAGACAGTCGGACAGGGCTAAGTCGACTCTGTTCGTGGCCCTGATCAAGAATATATATAAATTACAGGCTCTGCCATGCCTTCTTCTGCCTGTTGTACACATTTTCACAAAACCATTATATAATATAATTATAATATCAAATAATTTCTACCTAAATCGAAACACCAACGCATTGAAGGGCATTCGCTAGCTCATATGCCATTGGCTAGCAATCGAAATTTGCTTTTGTGGCTGTATTTGTATTAGTTTCGGTTTGTCTGTGGGCTTAGCTTAGCGGTTGGGCTGGGGCTGAGGGTGATTCGCAGTGCAAGTACAGTGAGGCCAAGGCGAATAATATTTGCACTAATTATGAATCATTATAAACATTTTCATTATGTTCGTTAAGCACTTTTGATGCCATATGCAACGTCGAGTCAACGCGCAGAGAAGTTTTAATTAGTTAGACAATTTGATTTGCAAGTTTTGCCACACTGTGCAACAGTTTGCTAGTCGGAATGCGGAAGGAGTGGAGGGGGGGAGGGGGCTCGTTTGCTGGCAGAAGTGTTAATGGCGGCTAATAAGGCGGCAATGGCAGCCGGGCGAGCAGTCGGGCGGTCGGGCGCAGCCGAAGGATGACAAAAGGAAAATCGGAGAACAGCGACGCCAACGTCGCGGAATGACATTAACAAGCGTGATAAAAAGAGAAAAGAGCGTGCAAAAAAAAAAAAAAAAAAAGACGAGTACAAAAACAACAGCAAAAAAAAGGAATGAAAAAAATTAAAAAAAAAAAAGAAATATAAATAGAAATAAATAAATAAAATAGACACAAACAGAGGTGCCAACCAAATGGAAAACAAAACGAAGAGCTGCAAGTCACAAAGTTCGCGAAGAAAGCCAGCGAAAGTTGCTTAAAGCTCGCAAAAAGCGCTGAGGTGCGCTCCACGACACCGACTGCGGCGACAATTTATGGCTCTAATAATTTTTAAAGACGTCTGCGCCTTCTACAACGCCGCTACGCCACTACACACCGTCTCACCATCCAATGGGCCCCACGGCCTTAGCGTCTGGACGTTTTTGACGTCGCGACGGGACGCGACACGTCACGTGACGTCAGTCTCTTTCCATCTAATGCCATGTCATGCCCAGCCCCTGCCCCAGCCCCTGCCCCTGCCCCTGCCCCTGCTCCTGCCCTGCTCTACCTCACCGTTCCATTCCGTTCCGTTCCTGTCATATCAATTTTTGAGCCCTGCCAACCCTAGGCTAAACGATACGAAATGAGTAAGCAACAAGCCTAGACAGCCATCGACAGCGTCCCCCCAATTCCCCAATCTCCATCTAATTTGTCGTTGTATTTAGCCCAGGAAGTATTTTGTCACAGTTGAGGAAATTCGGCATGTAGATTCCTTGTCGCTTGTTAGCAATGTGAGAGAATATTCCACAGATTCGTAATGCCAAGGAATGTCAGAAGTTATGAAAACTATATGCGATGTTGCTGACATGCGAGTGGTACACACATATACAATCAAACATTTATTGACTTTGTCTGTTCTTGGCATATATGACAGATTCCTGAAATGCATAGGATATACATATATGGGATATGGATAAGATATTTAACAAAAGTCTGTCTTATATGGAAAACATTTTTTGTTTATAATTATATAATATAATACGTTCTATCATTTTTATGCACAAGACTTAATTTACGATATTTATTATATCGTATTTGGAATATCGTATGTCTCATATCGTGTACCAGAACATCAGCAGCGTATATTATTGTATATGAATTAGCATAGATTATCATATGTCGACTGTAATGTATTCTATGTCTAATATTGTAAGTCATATCTCATATCTTCTATCTAATATGGTATATTGTAAATTTTAGTGCATGCTTAGTAAGTCATAAATATTTTATATTTTATATCGTATATTTTATTTCATATATTGTAAGTCCTAGGTTGTATATCGTATTTTTTTTAAATTAAAAAATTACATTACTAGGCAATCAGATCAGTTCTTGCGTTCCTTAAATTCCTTTAGTCCCTTCAGATCTTACAGTTCCTTCAGTTCCTTTAGTTCCGTCAGTTCCTTTACTTCCGTCAGTTCCTTTACTTTCTTTAGTATCTTTAGTTCCTTAAGTACCTTTAGTTCCTTCCGTTCCTCCAGATCCTTCAGTTCCTTTAGTTCTTTCAGATCCTAGTTCATAGTTCTCTAGTTCCTTTAGTACCTTTAGTTCCTTCCGTTCCTTCAGTTCCGTCAGTTCCTTTAGTTCCTTCAGTTCCGTTACTTTCTTTAGTTACTTTAGTTCCTTAAGTACCTTTAGTTCCTTCCGTTCCTCCAGATCCTTCAGTTCTTTTAGTTCCTTCAGTTCCTTTAGTTCCTTTAGTTCCTTCGGTTCCTTAAAAATCCTAGATTCGAACTTATGTAGCTCAACTATTCGAACTAGCTAATATTCCATAACTAAGGAGATAATATATCTATTCCAGCACTGCGCCAAAAAGGATTACAGGTTACAATTAGATTTTGTTGGCTGCCTTTGGCTGGGTTTGGCATGAATCTTAGCCAGACGCGAAGTTTGGCTTGCATCTAATTTAATGGCAAACTTGCGCCCTCGGCGGCGATGCTCAAGACAAAACATTTGGCAGTTGCAGACGTTGCACTTGCAGCACACACACACACACACACACACAGACACACACACCCTCAACCCGATCTGTTTTTGAGTGCTTGACATGCAGCGATTAAGAAGATAAATGATTATTTTGAGCAATGCGCGGAGCCAAAAACAGGATAACGAGCGAAGCGCCTTACATTTCCAATTAGATGGCAAATGAAAATGCGAGGCGTTCGCTTCGCTTCGTTTCGTTTCGTTAAGTTTTTGGTTATTGATTTTCCCAGCAGGCAGGAAAAGCGCCGAAAAGCAGCAGAAGGCGCCGGTTAATTGCGTCTTCTTCTTTAACATCATCATCATCAACATCATCGTCATCGTCATCGTCATTTTTTGGGTGCTTTGAACTCGCGTTCAAAGTTCAGACAGTGACCCGAGCCGAAGACCCAAAACCGGCTGCGTTTTTCATTGTCAAGGCTGCTGCAGGCAGAGCCTACGAAAAGCCAATTGTGACGCCTGCCGGTGCGTGCGTGTGCGTGCGTGTGTGTGTGAGTGTGTGTGTGGCGGACAGAATACATTTTGGCGAGTTGTGCGTCGAGCATTGAACTTGGCCAAGTTGAATCAACTTTTGGTCAATGAGCGTGTATCCCGCAGATACATTGAACCTTGCGCCTAGTCGAACGGACCGAAGCTAACGGCGCTTTCTTTATAATTTTTTAATTAATTTCTATACTCGCTGCAAATCGCGTAGCTGACAAAACCCAAAAAAAAAAATAAAAATAAAAAAAAAAAAAAAAAACATTGCCAAAACAAAATTATAATAATAAATAAAGCTTGTTAAAATAGTTTTCGCCAGGCAAATTATAAAGCAGGAACAAGTATGATAGATAGCTGTGCATGTGTATGTGTGTGTGTGTAGCTAGATACACAGATAGATACGCTTAGATACTTACCAGATGGATGGCCCACACGTATAAGCAGAGCAACATCTAACAGCAACAGGGGCTGCTTGGCCAGTCCAATGAACCAAAAAAGGTCAAAAAAAAGTTTGCAAAAATAAAGAGGGGAAAAATGCGAGAAAAAAATTAGCTGTGCCTTTCTTTAAGTTCGTTGTTTATTATTTATTATTGTGCATGAGAGCTTCAAGAAAGGGTATTCCAACTATCGCAGACGGGTGGTAACCCACAGACTCTATGATATATGTATATACAGTCGAATTGTTTTATAGAAAGACTTTTGCTATGCCCATTCATTCTATTTGGATTTGCTAAAGAAATATCATATAAGACATATTGTATATCTCGTATGTCGTATGTCGTATGTCGTATGTCGTATGTCGTATGTCGTATGTCGTATGTCGTATGTCGTATGTCGTATGTCGTATGTTGTATGTCGTATGTCGTATGTTGTATGTCGTATGTCGTATGTCGTATGTCGTATGTTGTATGTCGTATGTCGTATGTTGTATGTCGTATGTTGTATGTCGTATGTCGTATGTCGTATGTCTTATGTCTTATGTCGTATGTTGTATGTCGTATGTCGTATGTCGTATGTCGTATGTCGTATGTCGTTCCGATGTCCATACGATATTCTAGAGATTCTACATATTAAAATCATCACTCTAACAATAATCTCTTTTAAGGTACAACTACATGAGGGTATTTCGTACTCAAACAACAGACTCTCTTAGGGTATTTCATATTCAATGTGCCCCTTTTTTCATGCTTACTCTGATTATTATTAAATTTTCTCGCAGCTTTCTTTTCTGACGTACTTATCTTATATTTAATATATATTTATTTCGGTTTCAGCTGGAATTGGAATTGGAATTGGAATTACTCATTCCACCTTAGCGGTCTCCGTTAGTGTGCCAACAGATGGGCGAATCGATTATTGTACATTTTTATCAGCTTTAAATGCGAGCAGGGCAAGCTTGTTTAACAAACACTGAAGGTGACCCCCGGTAGCATGAATGGGAATGGAGGTTATGATGGTATTGTGACAGGGTGTGGAACCAGGAAGACGGTGCTGCGGGAGAGTCCAAAAAGTATGATGAACTGAGTCGATATAGCCATAGTCTGTGAGTTTGGACTCATGATACTACATAGACTTATTAGTCTCGATTCCTTAATCAGAGTAGTTTTACTTGTTAAGTTGATCTTATTTATCTAAATTAATTTATAAGACAGATTAATTTACAGTGAACAAAGATCGAACTGACTGAAGACTTTACCGTCAGCTATCTAAAGTAGTATCATTGACTATATAGATAACTGCATCCACTTTGGGAATTTTATTTTTCTTCAGACTTAAACATTTTAAAGTTTTAATATACTAATTAAAATTTGCGATAATTGAGCTAGACGAATTGGCCAAAAGTAAATTCAGCTCTATGCTCGTTTGTATGTATGTATGCTCATTTCAGTTAACAATTTAAGCCCTCTGAAGTGCTAAGAGCTGCAAGTACAACACATTCACATTTGGGGCACTCAAGCATTGCTTAGAGCTGCGTTTGTTTGTAATCGGATCTGCAATACTTTCAAACTTTTATCAAGTACTCATGCTTCAGTTGATGATGCCTTTTGCTGCATGTTTATCAAATTTCAATCAAGTGTTCTGCTTTATGCCACCATATTAATATATATTAATATATTAATTAAAAACTATATATGTGTATTACTAGCTACTAGCCACACTTAGATAAGACAATTCATAATGAATGCTGACAGAAATATAATTATACATTTCTCAAGAACTTTTTGTATATACGTTGATATGTATGTCATCATTTATTTATTTACTATTTGTAATTGAATCTTCGTAGATTGATTCGTTAGTTTATAGAGCACTGTTTGCCTCTCCCCCCAACACAAAGCAGTCGTGGCCGAGAGGTTAAGGCGTCTGACTAGAAATCAGATTCCCTCTGGGAGCGTAGGTTCGAATCCTACCGGCTGCGAGGATGTGTAAAAGTATTTTTTTTTTTTTTTTTTACTTTTATATATTTTGAAATGTTTAAAGGTTTGCCAACATTATTTTATTCTATTTTAAAAATATTAAATACATTTTAGAAAATATAAAAAATGAAAATAGTTGTCATCGGAATGACACCGAGGAAAGTAGTTGAAGTAAGCTTGATGTATGATTTGTATGCTAGGTACATATATGAATATTATATTTTTTTTAATACGGCAATTTTAAATCACTCTTTTTATACACTGAACCCGTTGAAAATGGAATTGCGCTATAAAGATGTCAAATCCATGCAATAGGCAGAATAAGGCGTGGCAGACCCCATAGCGTACTTATATATATTTTTATTCTTAGCAGGGCGACGAACTGAATCGACTTAGCTCTGTCCGTCTGTCTGTACATATTTGTTAACGCATCGATCTCAGAAGAAATAATAGATAGAGGTTTCTTATATTTATTATTATTATTTTTAATTTTTTTTTTTTTTCAATAATTTTGTCTTGATATTTATTGATAGTGGGATTAAGACAGAAATCTATTCCTGATAAATATTCTGGCAAATATCTGTATATATATTTATATACAAGTTTAGAAAAAATTCAAATTTTTATCGCATAAATTTAAAATTTTTTTATTAAAACGTTAGACATTACGCAGCTTGAGTCTCCATTGAATATGCCGAAAAAAAATTAAAATAAATAAAAAATTGGCTCAAGATCTAAACACGAATCACTTCAGCAAATGTAAGAGGAAAGAAGCGAGAGAAATGAAATGAAAAGCAACAACAACAGCAGCTGTGAAAATTTGCGAAAAATTTTGTAATTAACCTTAAATTGATTGAATTTTAAACGCGCTTAAGCGACAGAGCAGACAGCGGCTCGATGGGATAGTAACGGACTGAGTAAGGTGAGGGGGGAGGGGGGGCTCATAGGAGGGGCTCTCTTTGGGGTAGCCACCCGCAGCGTTGCGAAACGGGGGCGGTCGGGCGGTCGGTACGCCAGGTAGATGGACTTTCATTCGACTGGCAATTAGATTAATCATGGGCCAGATGGGGCACTTCGAGCGAAATTTATATAATAATCGCTGTGTGTATCTGTGAGATACATTTGGCTACAGATGATACAATTGGCGCATTGACCCCGGCCGCAACACACTCAGCGCTTAGATGCAGACCCACTGATAGACGACAACTGGCGAGAAAAAAAAAGAAGCAAAAATCCAAAAAAAAAAAAAGAAGCACAAAGTGAGAGACGAACAAAATCGGCGACAGAAATCAGAGCAACGCATAAAATTTGCAAAAACGCTGCGCGAAATGGGCATTGTTCGAGCAGAGTATCTCACCTGGCTTATCTATACGCTGGCCTCCCCAGCATTTACGGTTCTTCTCTCGCTTGGTTTTTGCTTTTTTTTTTTTTCTTGTTCTTTGGTTTGCCAAAAACGAGTCGAAATAGAAATAGAAATGGGTAAAGGCCTCGGCTAACGACCGCACAGACTTTGACCCAATTCAAACTTGGACTCTCTCGTCTTGGCGCGACTTCAGGTTTGATTAATTGAGTTGCGCATCTCGTAGGTCCACACGCCGCATTACAGTGCGATGCGTGGCTCCTGTCGCTAATTGAGGAAATCGAATGTTAAATTATGTACAGCAAATAAAAAAAATAGTAAAAAATAAAAAAAAAACTTAGATCCATGCCACAAATTTATGCAAGCGGCGTCTATATCTGTTCCTATCTCTATCCCTATCTCTATCTCTATCTCTAATAGCTGCCCAGACACAATCAGCTGCAGCTGATACAAGAAATTCACACGAACCAAATCAAATCGAACTGAACTGAGGTGACGCGACCTGTTTGCTGCTTGGTGTCATCTGCTCTCGAATTGTCTTAGATACCCTGTAGCTATTGCAAGTGCATTAACTGGGCATATTGACTGGGCAGGAGGCGTTTATCTAGTCGTAGCAGTTTATATGAAAGCTTCCTAGCTATATATATATAATTTAAGACCATCGACTATCTAAGGAGGCTGGAGACTCCAGCCAGACATTCAAGGGGAGAACCCAGCCAGTAGAACTGATATGGCTCAGTTCAATTCGGACGAGAAAGATTTTAGATCTATTGCATCTAAATTATATAAAATATATTACCTCATGAAACACATAGTTAGATCTTGTCTTTAGCCCTGATGGTACATATATTATATATATACATACATACATACATACATACATACATAAATGCATACATATATAAAGAGAATGCTCATAGCAGTTCGAGTTCTGATAAGTTTCTTCATTTGCCTTGTGCCCCTATGTTCGGCTAAGCTAGAAGAGCTATACCTAGTAATATGTGGGTATATAGATCTATTAGCTCTATCTACCGTTATATTTAAGCATACGACACTTCTAGTTCTAGTTCCAAGCAGCTCTAGCTCAAGATCGTAAACGAGCAACACAGATCGAACCTAGATTTCGATCTTCAGTTCTTGGAGCTTTTCTCGTAGGTAGCTAATGCATTCATCTAAATTTTCTCCATCTTCAGCACAATCCATGCCTCCTCCCACGAATAGAGCCATAATGAAGCTATCTAAACTAACGCCTATCGACCAGGGTATTTCTCAGTCAGGCACTGCCCACTCTCAGCAGTTTCTTTCTTTTTCTGTTTGTTTTAATGTTTTATTTAAATTGCAGTTTTGTCGCTTTTATACGTTTTTCTTTATTTTTTTTCTCGTATTTGATTTGCGCTTTAGCCGAAATCGTTTTGCAATTTTCACTCTGGGCCGCGCAATAAATTTTCGCCCACAGTAAACGGAGATATAGGTGTTGAAATTTTGAACGCCGCTCAGGTTTACAGCTCAGTTCCCTCAATTGTATATACATATACACCTCTATGGTCTTCTTCTTCTTCTTGTTCGCTTTTGGCCAATGAACCGAGTTGCTTGATACCTGGAAATTGGCTCCATTCGAGACGCAACACATTGCCAAATCGCTTTGACAAATGTGACCAACAAGTTGGCCAACGATTAACACGCCCTCTACCACGATCCTCCCCTCTCCCGCCAATCAACTCTCGACACCCATGTCCACTGCCCCTCCCACAAGCGCTTGTTTATGCTTAATGATGGCCCATAAAATATGTAGAGCTCTGAACATAACTGAAAGCAACCAAAGAGTTGATATATATTCCCATCGAGATCAACATGAATTTCGAAACATATTTTGGCCAAGTTAATACCAACTCTTAATACATTGATATGAAATAAATATACAAAGAAAACATATGTATGTATAATATGTGAAATTGAAATTTCTTATATAAAAAAAAAAACTAGTTTTGCAATACTTTTGTGAGCAGAGATTGGAATTGATTATCATGCGCTTGCCCTAAAGCAGAGCTCTATGAAAACTCCAATGAATACGAAGGGAGAAGACTAAAATCAATCCAACATTACTTGAGGCTATTTTAGGGCTTTTAGCAAATACATATACTATATATAAATGCATATATATAATATGTACATATATGTAAGTTAAGACTATCGACAATCTAAGAAGGCTGGAGAGTCCAGTCAGACATTCAAAGGGAGAACCCAACCAGCAGAACTGATATGGCTCAGTTCAATTCCGACGAGAGAGAGTTACTAATTGTTACTAAACTCTATAAACTATATTACTTCATTGAGCACAAAGTTATTTATATTCACATGGACCCAACACAGCCTCCCCCAATCACTAGTACTCTGGTGTGGGAGCGCTTAACTTGTATATCTATCTAGCTGTCTGTATATCAGCATATCTATGAAATATGTGTGTTTCTGCCTATAGATCAGTTCTCTAGATTGAGCTGATCAATATTGTTCCAACTTATCGATAAAATATCGATCATTTTTTAGGCGTATATTGAATATGTGTTAAGTGCAAAGATCTTATATATTCTAAATGTTGTATACAATATATTTATATTATCGATAAAATATCGATGATTTGATTTAGTTTATACGTATGTTGTATGTGTGATAAATACAGAAATCCTATATTTTCTGAATTTTGTTTACAATATATTGAATATACCTACCTATTGAATATACTACCTAATGAGACCTGTCAGATCTCCAAAGAAGTTTATCGAGTTGAGTTTATCGATAGGCATATCATATAACTTATAGAGACTATATATAGTGTATTGCTAATTATATAGCATCAATATATTTATATAGCATCAATATTATAATATCATAATCATATTATGGAAATTTTAGACTACTAGAAGGATCTTCCCGATACCACACGTTCGCTTCCCATTTTTCATTTACCCCAGTGTAAGTAAGAGTTTTGTGTTTATTTACAAATTGAAGACTTGACTTTACAAATATGAGAGGCAGGTAATGCACTTGTATAGCTCGGCTCTATCTCACGCTCCGCGGCATGTTTGATTCACATTAAAAATGCTGCTATGGCAATGCCTGAATAACTGCAGCGAACGCCATTTTCACACCCCCAAATGGCCGACCTGTGTGTAGGTGTGTGTGTGGGTGTGTGTGGGTGTATAGTTTGCATGACCACTTCATAATGCTGAGTGAAAAGTTAAGCGGCCACGCCCACGCGCTACGACGAGGGCGATGGGGCAGGCGCGGGCGCTGAGTCAACGCGAATGCCTCAATGAAAGCAAAAAAAAAAACAACAGAAAAAACAAAAAATGAAAGAAACAAACGTAAAATATTTGCATTCAAGAATTTTGCGTGTCTTTAGTAAATAAATTATACGAGTATAGGACACACACACACACACAGATACAGTTTGTGGAAGATACAGTTACACAGATACATTGACAAACGTTTTTGCTGACTGCAGTCTCATCTAGGCAAACAGACAAAATGCGCATTTCAAACACACGGCTCAAAGTATATCAAAAAGGAGCTCACAATGTCTTTATACGAGTGTGTACGCGTGTGTGTGTGTGTATACGCGTTTGTGTGTCTCTTGAGCCAACTGCGCTCCACCCTAACATGTCGCCGGACAATTAATAACGGATTATGAGCTACTCCCCAAGCGTGTACAATGCCAATGTGACGACATCTTAGCAAGTCAACAAAAAAAAAATATATATATATATATACAAAAATAAGACACAAACACAGAGAGAGGGAGAGAGGGAGAGAGGGAGGGAGGGTGAGACACATAAGGAAAGCTTAAAAGTCACGAATGTCGCAACACAGCTAGAAAATCTGATTGGAAAACGATGCAAATATTTCAAATTCAAATAGGAAAAAAAAGGTTTCTTGAAATATTTCAAGAAAATTACAGAAAATTAAAATATATATTTTTGTAAATTAATTTTAAATATTTTCTCAGTTTTATATGCTTATAAGCTGCATTTATATATTTTAATATATTTTTTATTTTTATTTTATTTATTTATTTTTTCATTTCCTGTAACTTTTTTTTATTGATAAGACTTTTGCTGTATAATTTTGGATTTCATTTCAATAAGATACTTTAAATGCAAGGAGTATGAACTGTAGATTAGTGTGAAGATTTAGACAGGGAAAAATACGGTCTGGTAGGTGTTTAAGTTGGACTCTTTAAAGACTGATAGATGATAGAAGAGTCTTAGATTACGTGAATTTATTTTGTTTCAGTTCTTTCATGATAAACCAATAAAAAATCGTATAATGCGGTGTTCACTTGACTCTACCTGGCGTACATTAGATACTACAGCTGGGTTTTTTGAACAGTGTACTTTTTGGTGCATATTTCATAGATTACATGCGCGTTCGCGCTTTGCGTCAGCTAACTGCGCTGCGATACAAATGTAATTCGCATTGGCTTTAGCAGCAGCGGCGTCGCCAAAGCCGCTTTATTATTTTATTATCTTTGCGTTGCCTTTGTCATCCATTGCATTTTCCCATTCAGCTGATGAATGCGAGAATTCAAGCGTTTCGCCTTGATGAAAAGCGTCGAGGATCAGCTCCACTCAAGTTGAGTGTTAAGGCAGCAGCTCGAACGAGTCTCTGTCAAATGAGTAAGAATGAGAATGGAGTCAGAGATATTGCAAGCTTATGCCACTTATCGATACTGCATATGTGTTATCGATAACGATGCAAACACAATCAATGACATAGCCAAGCAGCTACTCTTTCTCTGACTCTGACTTAGCTCTGACTTAGAGCCTTGCATTTCGTTTGCGATTTGTGTTCTTATTCTCTCCCTCTCTTACTGTCTTTGCCTCACTCGCTCTGTGTCTCTCTCTCTCTCTCCCTCACCTGTATTTCCTTCTTCTTCCTTCTTTTGTTACTGCTTTGACTTTTTTTACTATCCAAATGCCCTAAAGGCATTTTAGGTGCCATTCAAACATCCCGAACAACAATTTCAAACCTTTCCCCAAAATGTCATCTTAGAGCGATGAAGCAGTTGCTATCAGACCGAAGAGCCAATACACTATGTTTATATATGTCGTTATATATCGTTTATAAATTCGCACAAATTGTATTGAAACATTATTCAGAATTCATAATAATACTTAGATTGTTTCGGAACACAACATTATTTGAGTGATGTGCCATCTGTTCATTTGAACTGGTTCATTTGGCAATTGGCAGAGCACAGCTGGCAGTCAAGCGAAATCATGCGATAGACAGACTGATGTGCGATGCCTGTCAGCAACAGCGGTTCATTTGAACTGGCTCATTTGATGGCAGGCCAGAGCTGGAAGTTAAGCTACCCGCAATAGACAGATTCTGAAGTGCGATGCCTGACAGCAGCAGCGGTTCATTTGAACTGGTTCATTTGAACTAAATCATATGAACTTGTTCATTTGATGGCAGGCCACAGCTGGAAGTCAAGCTACCCGCCCAAGCGACTTCATGCAATAGACAGATTCTGATGTGCGATGCCTGACAGCAGCAGTGGTTCATTTGAACTGGTTCATTTGATGGCAGGCCGCCGCTGGCAATCAGACTACCCGCCTAAGCGGCAGCAGCAGCGGTTCATTCGAACTGGTTCATTTGATGCCAGGCCACAGCTGGAAGTCAAGCTACCCGCCCAAGCGACTTCATGCAATAGACAGTTTCTGATGTGCGATGCCTAACAGCAGCAGCGGTTCATTTGAACTGGTTCATTTGATGGCAGGCCGCCGCTGGCAATCAGACTACCCGCCTAAGCGGCAGCAGCAGCGGTTCATTCGAACTGGTTCATTTGATGCCAGGCCACAGCTGGAAGTCAAGCTACCCGCCCAAGCGACTTCATGCAATAGACCGACCCTGATGTGCGATGCCTGGCAGCAGCAGCAGCAGCGGCAACTGCAACAGCAACGACAAAAAAAAAATAAGAGTAGAAGAAAAGTGTGTAAAAAAGTGTGGCAAAGTTTTGCGACAAGTTGCAAGTTGCGAGCTGCGAGTTTTGTTGTGTGGCAGCGAAAAGTCATGCGCCAGAGAGCTCCTGAAGGACGCATCAAGGAGACGCCGCACAGCAACGCTGACAATGATGGCAGTTGTTTGTTACGCTTGTTGTTGTCGCTTGTTGTTGTTGTTGTTGTTGTTGTTGCATTTTGGGCCGCTGTTGCCGTCGCTTTATCATCATTAGGGCCACCCCCACCGCGACGAAATTGCGCTTAGGGTTAAGTGTTCCCGTTAGAAAAGGGTGACCCTTCTGCTGCATACTTATTCTTTATAAATTTGTGTGTGTGTGTGTGTGTGTGTGTGTGTGTGTGTGGAGAGTGTGAGCAGCTGCCGGGCAGTTTCTTGAGCGGCTCACCCCAGCGGACGACGGACGATGGACGATGGACAATGGACAATGGCCAGTGGCCAATGACACGCGCTCTTAATCCACGGCTAAGCGAGGCCCACACAGCAGTGGAACGTAACGGTGCAGCGTCAAGGATATGCCCATTGTTTGACCCAAGGCGCAGCGCAGTTCAATGCACCCACACCTAACCCGAAAATTGCCAAACACCAAGCAATTGGTGTATGTGTGTATGTATGTGTGTGTGTGTGTGTGTGTGTTATTTATTGCAGCACAAAGGACGCGGGCGAGGAGCAGGCCTGCTGCCGGCACAGACGTTCAATGTCCTGCAGCAAACAGGCTAATAAAATGTGACGACGTCGTCGACGCTGACGACGAAGACGCAACGCGAATTGAAATTTGCTGCCTGCAGCAGGATAACAACAGCAGCCGCACGCAGGACATTGACACCCGAAAACAAACGATGCCGACAGCCGAAAAGCCAACACAAACGAAAACAAGCCAACGAACCAAAAAAAAGAAATACTGCACAGAGAGAGAGAGGGCGAGAAGACAGAGGGGATAGAGAGAGAGAGAGAGAGAGAGAGAGATATATATATATGCACGAAGCCGTACGAAGCCCAAATGCCAATGGCCCGCTGCTTAGCCCGAACCGGGGCACGTGTGCGTGTCCTGCCGTTGGATTATCCCTACAGGACACAGGCGAACGGCTGACAAGCTGCCTGCGCTGCCTTCGCTGCCTTCGTTGCCTTCGCTGCCTGCACTCGGCGAGTGCAATGAACTCGGCGCGCGTTCACTTGGGCGTAAATCAAAATGTCCTGCCGAACAGCTGATGCGTGGCCGTTGCGTATACGCGGCGTATGCAGCTGCCAGCCCAAGTTCATTGAACGCCCAGCAACATGCTGCTGGCACATCATGCTGGCTGGCAATACTATGTCTATAGCAAGTAAGAGAAGTGAAATGATCGGGGGAAATAAACAAGCCATCCGCAACATGTTGCCAGCTGTAATTACAATGAAAGTTAACCAATTGCATGTTTCTCCTGCTCAGCAACATGCTGCCAGCTCATCATGTTGACTGGCAATAGGCGTGAAATGATCAGAATGTTAAGTAAGCCTCTAGCACAGCAGCAACATGTTGCTAGATGCTTCTGTTAATGTTAATGTTAATAACACAACTACTTAATTGCATAATGTTTCGCCTGCCCAGCAACATGCTGCCAGCTCAACATCCTGCTGGCAACATTGGATCTTCATGTCAACATGTCGCAAGCAAATCATGTTGCTGGCAATACTGTAGCTGTATCAAAAGCTCAAATTAACGGAATGCCAAGAAACTGACAACTATCGTTCTCTCAATATTTTCGATGTGTTAAGAGCAAAAATTCGATACTATTGACACTACAGCTAAAAAAAAAAAAAAACTTAAAAAAAGAAGATGAAAAGGAGATTGAGCGGTGCTTATTTATTAAAATATCTTAAATTTTTTTTTTTCTATTTTTTATTTTTCTATTTTCAATTAATTAAAGAGGATTTCTGAAAGAAAATGCCAAACAAAAATAAAATAACGACAAATCTGTGAATATATGGACTTATACATGTCATTTTCCTATTACCTGTGACTATCGATGGGTGAACCAACGATAGTCACGCAGAAAGGTTAAAATTCGATACCTCGATCAAAAATTATATATAAAAATCAAATCACCACTTGTATTATACAATTTAATTTTTATTATACAAATTAAAAATAATGCTTATGACTTATTTTTGTATAATAAAAACTGAAAATCAAAATTATAATTATAACTACAAATTATTAATGTATAACATTTTTATTTTATTTTTACCATATAAATTAAGTTTAATAATTATATTTTATTTTTATCATATACATTAATTTTAATAATTATATTTTATTTTTTATCCTATAAATTAATTTTAATATTTATATTTTATTTTTATCATATACATTAATTTTAATAATTATATTTTATTTTTTATCCTATAAATTAATTTTAATATTTATACTTTATTTTTATCATATAAATTAATTTTAATAATTTTATTTTATTTTTATCATATACATTAATTTTAATAATTATATTTCATTTTTATCATATACATTAATTTTAATAAATATATATATATTTTTTAGCATATCAATTAATTTTTATAATTCAAACCATTTTTGTATAACTCGAAAAAGAATTCTGATTATTTTAATTTTTTCTATAAAATCTATAATCGTTACGGTGCCTGTCGCCAACAGATATAGAACCGAGCAAATGGATGACTTAGGTGTACCGATACCACTAGCATCAGACCACACTTTGAATGACTTTGACTTTGATATCAACAAAGTCTTGCTTTGATTGTTTGGGATATGCTGAGAGGTCCTATTTGCATCACTTCCTGTCAATAACTATCTAAATATACGCTGACAATTTGCAAATAAAGGCCCAGCTGAGCTGATTATTTGTACTAAACCCTAATTACTTGAATTATTTAAACAAATGTAGCAAAGAAATAAATGGCTAGCATTGCTAAATACGCAGAAAATGACTTGTTATCGATAGCTCGAAGAACTAGAGTTATCGCAAATGGCATCGCTCTAGCTGGATCGCCCTCAATGTGGAGTTGGTTCAACTAATTGGTTTATGAACTGATGCGCATTAATCAAGCCAGTGCAGCATTGGCCAGCGCTGTGCCACACTCGACAAGTTGCATGCAATCGGAGATCGGCGCATGCACATGCATCATGGCATCATGGCATCATGGCATCATGTGGCTAGCATTCGAAATGTGGTCCAATGGCAGCGGCAAGTCGTCGACTAATTGTGGCAACATGAACTTCAATTGCCGCTGACATGCTGCTGGCAGCAATCGGCTTGCAACATCAGCGAGTGGGGCACAAATGAAATCTATCGCATAACTTGTTGCAGCTATTAAAACAAATCTATCTGCCAAGGCTGCAAATGAACTAAGTCGCTCTCTCTCTCTCTCTCGCTCTCTCTTTCTCTCTCTCTGTGTGGAGCTGGCAACATGTTGCAGCAGCAAGTTTTGCTTGTTGCGCGCAGTTAAAATTTATGTGAACCTGTTGTCCTACGGTCCTCTGGTCCAGGCACAAGTGGCAGGCACAGTTACGGCCGCAGCCACGTTTTACAACTGCACACAGAGCGAGACAGACAAACAGAGAGAGTGAGCGAGTGAGAGAGCTGCAGAGGCGGCTTAGCATAATAAACGTCAGAATTAATTGGATTTTAATTGTCTGTTAAGCGCTGAAATTAAGTGCAGTCAAGTAGATTGTTGTTGTTGTTGTTGCTTGTTGCTTGTTGCTTGTTGTTGCTTGTTGCTGTTATTGTTTAGCTGGCAACACAGAAGTTGTGTACGAGTACAAAATGTATTACCAACTGACTAACTGACTAGCTGACTGCTTTATTCATGCGCCGCGCCGCCTTTTCGACTTGAGCCGCAGTTTCCCATTCATGGCCAGTGTCTGATCTTAACAATGATCAGCCAAGCGACACACACACACACACACACACACACACACACGCATACATTTGCATGTCGTTGGTGGTCGATGTCTTGCAGTTTGCTTCTTTTTTTCTCATTTGTTGTTGTTGTTTTTTCTTCTTCTTTGGTCAGGTTGTTATTCCTTTTGGGTTCGCTCTCTCTCTCTCTCTGGCTCGCTTGTCGCTGTCCAACTCCAACGCCAACTCCAGCTTCAACTCGAGCTCCAAGCGCGCTTGATGCCGCCGCCACGATTGCCAAGTTTGATTATGTGACACGCGGCTACCATAAATATATTTGTAATACCTGGCCGCCTGCTCAGGTAGAGAAATTTTTAGCTGCGAAAAATTAAAAATATATATATATAGTAAAATAAATTACAATAACATTTATACAAGAAATTAAAATTTAAGATTATATACGAAAAAATTTTTTTAATTAATATTAATTTAATTAAACTTTTAGCATTATATGTTAACATTAATATGCCATTTTTAATTTTTTATATGATTATTCATCTGAATTTTATTATTTTAGTTAAATTTATTTTATTTAGTTTCTTTCTTTTAATTAAAATTTAGTACGATTAATTTTAATTTAATATTTAATTTCATTTTTACATTTTTCTCATTAACTTTCATTAACTCTCTTAATCTTCATATTTTCTTAAATTTAATATTTTTAAATTTTAATAATTTTTTTATTTAGCATTTTTTTCATTACATTAATATCAAAATTAAATTTCAATTTTAATTAATATTAATTAATATTAAAATTTACTATTGTAATTTTAATTTCAATTAAAATAGAAATTGCAGCTTTCACATTTCTTAGCTCTTTCTGTACCTCGCTCTATCCCTTTTCAACAATTTGTCACACTTTCTCGCTCTAATTGATGCGATCGCTTTTATCATATTAGCGCGTAAGCTTTTCTGAAAAAGCTTTCATAAGTTTCTAATATTTATTATGTACGCATAATTACATAATGTATGCTGATTAAATATAATTTCTACATATTATGATTGATTCAATTCGAAAATAAAAATACAAAACAAAAAATTATTATTTATTACTTTAAATTGATAACAAATAAATTTAAAAAAAAATAAAATAAAATAAAAAAAAAACTTGTCTACCGAACCGCAGCCGGTAGGATTCGAACCTACGCTCCCAGAGGGAATCTGATTTCGAGTCAGACGCCTTAACCACTCGGCCACGACTGCTTGTGTTGTGACTCGGTGCTAAGAGTGCCATATCAGTCAGAGCTACAGAGACTGAGGGGCAGAGTAAGTGTGCTATTTATAGCGCGCACAGAGCCAATGTACTCACGCGCTCACACACACACACATATATATAAACAGGCAGATAGATGGAACTGAAGAAGTAGGCAAAAGCAATGAAGAGTAACAGGGGCGTGGGGGGTGGGCAAGGGGGTATCCCGTTGACTACGGTTACTGGCAATGGCAGGCAATGGGAATACAATATGCAAGAAGAACATGGCCAGTTATTTACAGCTTATTGTGTTAGGTCATGATTATTTTATAAATTGCACAAGCCTGGAACGTTGCGTTGACTTTCTGCCAACGGCAACAACAACGGCAAAGTATTATACATGTATCTATGTATGTGTATGTTGGGCGCCCACGCAGACGACGAAACGCCCGAACGCTCTCGTCCGCTCTTACCTGACCCCACACTCCTTCTCGCTCTCTAACGCCGGCTCTGCGCACCTTGAGCTAACGGACAACCCTAGCATAAAGTTGTGTCCTCAACTTATGTACATGTATGTATGTATGTTTGAGTTTTTCTTGCCTTTGCTTTATTTTTTGGCTCTTTTACTTTTATTTTATTTATTTTCTACGTATTTTTACAGTTCTCCTTTTTTTTTTTTTTTTTGGGTGGCATCGGCTCAAGTGTTTTACTTTGGGCTGCTTAAATAATGCACACACACACACACACATATATATATATATATATGTATACATATATATAAGTAGGTATAAGTACGTGTGTGCGTGTGTGTTTTTTTTCGGCTGGATCGATAATTTTTGTCTGCTCCAAACGCATTTGGGACTTAAATTGTGTGTGGCCGAGCGGGGGAGGGGCGCTGCTGTGCTTGATATGTAACTGTAACTGTTGTTGTTATTCTTGTTGTTGCCGCCTGCAACTCACGTCTGGCCCCAGTCACATAGGTCAGACTCCCCGGCTATGTTTATGTCAATGTACCCATAGAAACTTTACGTCCTTATGTTTACTTTGCTTATAAGAGATTTGTTTAGTATTTTTTGCTTGGGTTCTTGATTGCTAATTAGTTTCTTGTTGGAAAATACAACAGTTGCCGTGCGCTTTTCCAATTGACTGAATTAATTCTATTTCGAATCTATTTAGAAATGCTGCTAATTAATTAAATATTTAATAATAGAAATGTAGGTAAATCGAATAATAAAGACAACAAAATATTATAAAAATTAATAATAATCATAAATATGAATGAATTTATATATAAGAAAATTATTATAATTCATTTTGATCAAACAAACTATGTAAATAAATATGTTTATTAAAATATAAATATTAATTTTACATATGAACATTTATATTTATTATACCCTGAACCCATTTTCAATGGAAATTTTTATAATATTTTATGAAACATATTTATTAAGTTATTATTATAATAAATATTTATAATCCTTATAATTAATTTTAATCAAAGAAACCATGTAAATAAATATGTTTATTAGAATATAAGTATTAATTTTAAGTATTTAATTTCTTATTTTCTTTAAATTAAAATTTAGCTAGTTATTATTATAATAAATATTTATAATTCATTTTGATCAAAGAAACTATGTAAATAAACATGTTTATTAAAATATAAGTTTAGTAAAAATATAAGTATGAATATTTATAATTATAAAAAAATTAATTTTTTATTTTCTTTTATTTTATTAAACATATTTTTTTAGTTGCTTTGATTTGCGTATTATATTTTTAAACCAAGCTCTTTTCTTTAGTTCATATAATAATAAATATGAACTAAAGAAATGTCTTTAAAAATAATGTCTTTACATTTTTAATGTTTTACTTTTTTATTTTATTTATTTATTTATTTTATTTTTTTTTTTTTTTTTTTTTGCAATTTTTAAGAACTTTACTGTTCGTCGCATTCCTTTGGCAGAGCTAATGTGTCTCAATGACACTGCGTAAGCAGAACGCAGAAACGCACATAGATAGGCACACACATTTACATACACACGCACACACATATACATATTCATATAATATACACATATCTATTCATACATACATATATATATATATATATATACATATATATATATATTGAGCGAATTATTTACCTTTTTAGCCGCATGCCGAAAAATTCGAGTCGAGTTCATTGAACCTGCCGCAACCTTTTATATGTTATTGTTGTTGTTCTTGTTGTTTCTCGTATTTTTAGTTATTTTTGTCGATTGCTGTGCCTGGCTGGCTTGGCTGCCTGTCTGTCTCTCTGTCTGTCTGTCTGTCTGTCTGCCTGGCTGGCTTTCGCTGCCAGCAGCAGTCCCTCAGCTCTCTAGAGCTTTGCCAGTGTGCGTGGTGCGTACATAGCGCAAAAATCCCCCGAAAAGGCCAAATGCACAAATGCCTGACAGCCTGTCTTCTCTCCCGCTCCCACTCTGCCTTTCTCTTGCTCGCTCTCCTTCTGAGCACGTCCTGTGCGTGTGTGTGTGTGTGTGTGTGAGTGTGTCCCGTGCTCTCGCTCGCATTCTGCTTATCATTGCGGTTTAGTTAGTCTGTGCCTGTCAAACTGTGCGAAGGCGTAACAGTGGGCATGGTCCGTGATATGCCCCCATCCCCAGCCAAACGGCACATGCCCCAAAGTGCAATTCATAGTTAGCTCCATGACTGGACAGACAGCAGCAGCCTCGAGGCCTTCAGCCTAGAAGGCTAACGATTGATTGAGAGAGTTTCGACTCAGCTCAGCTAGAGCTACAGCAGCTGAGATTCGTATAGAATAGGATATACTCAAGTTCATCTATAAGTTGATATCTATCAGATTTATATTGGGGTCTTTCTACGTCCCTTAATCTATCTTTATCTGTGCTATTTCACTAAAGTTCTTTCAATTTGGACACGCTCAATTCATTAACAAGTTGCAGTTGCTTTCATCTACTTATTATGGGTCGTGAGAAGTCGGAAAATATCTACTATATCTTTTAGAAGGTATGGTAGCTAGAGACTGGGACTTTGGAATACCTCTAACACTTATGCTAAGACTTACTAGTTGCGGATAGTACTTAGAGAGCTCTGAGATTCTGGAGTTGTGGATAGTTTTTAGAGAGTATATATATGTGAATAACCATGCCCATTTAAGGGCGTGACAAGTCAAGCAAACCTTTAACTCACATGGTTTTAAAGCTTAAAAAATAAATTTAGGAACTTAGCTCAGTCTACTTTAAAGCGAAAGCTATTCGCTGCGCCCATTGGGGCGTGGCTCAGTCACATACATATTAAATCTGAAAAACAAAATTAAAATATAAAAAATATATATATATATATTATTATATTATATTATTATATTATTATTATTATTATTATTATTATTATTATTATTATTATTATCATTAATTTTATTTATTTTATTTTTTATTTTTATTTTCTTCTATTATTGTTATTATCATTTTTTTAATGATTTCTTTTATTTTTCTACTGCCCTAGGGTATTTGCTAGTCATGCAGTGCCACATTATATACCCTCGTGCCTGAGACTGAGAAGCAACACGAGAAAATGAAAACGAGCGATGCAGCAATTTCTCTTGAAATTTGTAACGAAAATGCAAATGTGTCAAAATGAAAATGGATTTTTAAGCGAACAGCAACAGCAGCAACATCAGCAATTGCAACAACAACAACAACAACTGCCACAGATGAAGAACTCTCGTTCAGCTGCTGCTGCTGCATTGCATTTGGCTAACATTAAGCGGCAATTAAAATGGCAGCTACTAGAAGTAATATCTGCAAGACCCGGCCCCCTCTATAGCAGCACCACCCACCACTCCACCGCCCCCTCCACCTCTCCCTCCCCCTACATTCGCTGCCATTTGCAGCAGTTGCAACATGCGCGTCTTGCACGGCAGCCCAACTGTGGCAAGGGGTGGGTGCTGGAAGGCGGTGAGCGGGTATAGAGAGGGGAGGGGGGGTTTGGTCTACGAGGTGGTTGCTGGCTGCGCTGCTGCACGTGGTAAATGCAAATTGTGTTGCATGTTTGAAGCTCTCAAGTGTTTTGTAAGGCGCCGACGGCGCAGCAAGAGCCCACCAAAGTCAGATGTGACGGAAAGACAGAAATGAATATATATGAAGCTATCTCTCTCTATCTCAGTGTGTGTGTGTGTGTGTGTGTGCCTGCCACCTGTGGCTGCAGCTCTTCGGCGACTCGGCAAACGCTGTTAAAACTTTTTCCAGACTGACCCAAGGCATAAATCAATTCACTTTCATTGCAGCTTGTTGTACAACTAGAGAGCTATACATAGATGTATATACCATATTAAATAAATATGTATAGATGGTATACATATATTGTAGTATACGTTGCATATATAGTAATATTTAAGGTATATAGATATGGTTATATAAGCATTATTATATATGTAAGTCTGAAAACCATTTGAAAATAATGTTAATCTATATACATATATGTAACTCTGATAGATATCAACTCATAGATCAACTTGAGTATATCCTATTCTATACGAATCTCAGTTGCTGTAGCTCTAGCTGAGCTGAGTCGAAACTCTCTCAATCAATCGTTAGCCTTCTAGGCTGAAGGCCTCGAGGCTGCTGCTGTCTGTCCAGTCATGAAGCTAACTATAAATTGCACTTTGGGGCATGTGCCGTTTAGTTGAAGACCATGCCCACTGCTACGCCCAGTTCAGTCAGTTTGACAGTCGGTTATATAAGGCAATATACGCTACTTGAATAATATAAAAAATGTATTTACATAAATTAGATAAGAATTTATTATAACTACAGATTCCTTGTAGGGCTGTCAAATTCATTAAATCTTGGACTCAATTTTGATACCGAATCTTAGAGTCATTAATATATTGAGACGAAGAGAGAGAGAGAGAGAGGGAGATAGGAAGAGGGAGAGAGAGAGGGAAAGAGTGAGGTTAGTACGTTGATAAGGGTCTACGGGCGGTATAAGCGGATTCTACTATAACGATAGAAAGGGAGAGAGGGAGATATTGAGGTTAATATTTTGATAGGTTACATAGTAACCTCACTATCTCTCTCTCTGTCCCTCTTTCTCTCTCTGTTTCTATCTGTCTCTCTCTCTCTTTCTCTCTCTCTCTCTCTCTATCTCTCCCCCTCCATTTATAGCGTCCGTACAGTTTATTACAACAAAAACCAAACTTATATAAGCAAACTTTTATAAATTTATTATATATATAAAGCCTCCTTCTTAAAGTTGCCGTCTTCCGGGTATAACGACGGTACCTTCAGCGCCGTTACAACCGGATTCTACAGCATATATATGTATAAGTCTCTCTATATTCCTATATAAGCCACATTGACGCAAGTTTCAGGCGAAATCAAAGCTGAAGATTACACGGCAAATGCAAAATGTTGCAAGTGGCAAGCAGCAAGTGGCAAGTTTCTTGAGAAAGTGCGAAAGTTGCGCTGAGGCAAAGCTTGAGCCAGAATGAAAATAAGTTGCATGCATCTAATTACCAGGTAATATGCTAATCAGCTCAAGTTGTTGCTGCTGCTGCTGGCTCTACCTCTGCCACTGCCTCTGCCTCGACTGCTGCCACGCACAGCGAATGACGATGATGTGAATGATGCGAATGAGTTGAGCGTTGTGGCAAGAGCAGCGAAAGAACCAAACTTAAAGCTGGCCGGAAATAAAAGATTTGCCTTGGCTTGGCCTCGCTTTGGTTTTGGTTTTGGCCAATTATTGCTGCTGCTGCTGCTGCTGCTGTTGGCCCATAAATCAGCTGCGGAGCAGGTGATGCACAATGCCACCCAGTGGCAGGCAACAACGATTTGGCGCCCAAAAACAATGCGACTCCAACGCCAACAAAGAGTCATAAATAAATGCTTGCAACTAATTCTGGCAGTTGGCTGCCACATTGCGTTCCATTATTGATGCTGGCTGCAACAATGGCCAGCAGCAACACCAGCAGCAGCAGCAGCAGCAGCAATTGCAACTGCAACACGAACCCTTCAGCCGGACCGCCTTGCGCCTGTTTGCCAATCGAAAAGTGGACTTAGTCCTGCTTGAAGCAGCTTTGGTTGCCTAGGAACTGGAGAGAGCTGGCAGTGGGCGGGGTGGGGGAGAGGGCGTAGAAGTAGCAATGGGTGGGGTAAAGTTAGGTGCAGTGGAAGGGGTTAGCATTCAAACCTTGATTAATGATCTGCTTCGATTTCAGAAAACTTGCTTCAAGCAAGTCTCTCAAAGAAGAAACTATATATATATCTCTATGTACATGTATATATCCCAAGTCTATATCCTAACTCTAAGTTTCAATAGGTCTGCTTGACTTTTAGCTACCCTGCCGCACGTTTGACCTACAAAGCTGTCGGAAGTCTCTAAACTTCTTGACTTTGTCGAGTTGTTTAGCTTGTCGAAAGGTTCAACAAAGGTGTAGCTGTTTGAATGGTTCAAATATATGCATACTCCACAATTCATATGATAAGCTATCATATATATATATATATATATATATATGTGTAATATATTTATATTTATACTTTTGAAGCATTAGCTTCTATTGCTCCACTTAATCCAGAACTAACAAATGTAAAGAGTTAAAAATATATCGAATATATATAGTTATAGACTATATATGGAATATAAGGGATACATCGAATATATAGAATATAAATCATCAAGAATACAAAAAATATATCGAATAAATATATAGATTCCTATGTTCTGTATGTGTTGAAAAAATAGAATATATCGAATATATCGAACATATAGAATGTAAAATATCAAAAATATAAGAAATATATCGAATAAATATATAGATTCTCTATATTCTGTATATGTAGAAAATATAGAATATATAAAAATTATGTATATGTATATGTATTTTAAACAGTTTGAATATTTGATAATCGAAAACAGAGAATATATCGGATGAAGAATAAATAATATCGAAAATATCATACAATCAACATGTTAAGTCAAAAGTTTACATAAGGAAAAAGAACACTTATGCATAATATCGGATATGTAGAATGTATAAAATATATAAAAAATATCAAATTACTGTATTTGTAAAAAATATTACATAAATCGAATATATAGAATATATAAATTATATAGAGTACAGAAAATCAATTAATGTAAGTATATGATTTGTTAAATTTATCGAATTTATAGAAATGATATCGAATAAATAATATATATACTAGTATATATATAAAATTAATCGAATGTATAGAATATATCGATAATGTAAAATATATGAGACATAAAAACATAGAAAGCATATAGAATATATACATATGTATATATACATATATATAGCTAAGGGACGGCCTCATCTGGATTTTGTGCAATTCGCTCTGACTGCAGCGAGGCGCCATTTTGTTTGAGAGCTAATCGAAAAAGCAGGCTGACCGGAAGTACAGTCGTCACAGAAAGAAAAGCAACACAAAACAACACACACACACACATAGATAGAGAGAGGAGAGAGAGAGAGAGAGAGAGAGTGAGTGAGTGAGTGAAGGCCAGCAGAAGATATGTCTATTTGGCTAGGCGGCTGCGTCTCGCATTCTGCAAAACATCATCAAAATTGTAAAAATAAACAAAAGCCAACATGCATAAAACCAATTTCCATTAAGGCACACACACGCACACTCACACACGCTCACACACACACGCACATGCAACTCTGTGCTAGCGCCAGCTCACTCTCGCTCTCCCTTTTACACACACACACACACACGCAGGCTGCCCGCTGCCTTTCGCATTCTCTCTCACTCTGTTCTCTCTCTCTCCTCATCCTCTCTCTCTGTCTATCACACTCTTCCACTTTCCGGCAATGCAGCTCTCTTGCTCTAATGCTGCATCGTGCTATCTCCTTTCGCTGTTGACCAAAAAAATAGAAAAAAAAATAGAAAAATAGAAAAAGGAAGAAACAAAACATATGAAAGAAAAAAAAAAAAAAAAACAAGCAGAAGAAGCATAGAACAAGGCATCGAACAACGTTGGGGACGTATAGATGAGCTGCACATGATGTTGCAAAACTTGGGCGCCGCTTGCCCCATATGACGTGCATATGGCAGTACACTGCACGAAACTGGGGTGCAGTTTGACGAGAGTGGAGTGACATAGTGAAATGGGGACAGAGAGAAATGGAAATTACGGTAAGAAATGGAAGAACAGAGAAAGAGAATGAGACATATAGAAAGATATTGAGGGATTGACAGAACCAGAGACTTAGAGTGTGTAAAAGAGAGAGAGAGAGAGGGAGAGAGAGAGAGAAAGAGAGAGATAGAGTGATAGAAATACGACATAGAGAGAAATAGGCTGAATGAGAGAAGAAGAGAGTGAGAGCGATCTAGGTAGAGAGAGAGAGAGAGAGAGATCGAAAGAAAACAGGAATACAGATAAATAGACCTATTGAGAGAGAGTGAGAGATGAACTGGACGGCTAGAGAAAGAGAAAGAAAGAAAAATATAAACATACAATATTAGAGAGAGCAAGAAAGCTATGTAGAGTAATACAACGAGATATAAGAAGCGAGAGAGAGAGCGAGATAGAGAGATATATAGAGAATGAAAAATTCATAAAACACTCATAGCAAGAGAAGGAGAGAGAGAGATAAAGAGTGAGGATTGAGGAGAGAGAGAGTTAAATTGTGAGGAGAAATAGAGAAAACGAACGAATAAATGTGATGAAAGCATTGAGAGGCATAGCGATGGAGGGACACATGAGCAGAGGAAGAAGGAGATATAGAGAGTGACGTACAGAGAGAGTCTCGTCTACAATATATAACAGAATGGAGAGATATAAGCAGAAAGAGAAGGATACAAGGAGAGTGACCTACAGAGGGAGATACTTTTCTACAAAATGTATAGGAATGAAGAGATGTAAGTAGAGAGAGAGAGAGAGAGAGAGAGAGAGAGAGAGCAGGAGAAATAGAGAGCAAGAGACTATTCAAATATATTCTATTCCATCCAGATCAATTCAATTCGAATTGCTTCAACTAATTCGCGCAGTGTAGCTGTGTCCGCTTGTGTGTGAGGCGTGGCTGGACTCTAGACAAAGTGTGTGCACACACTACACACTCACACGCACACACACACACACCCTACACACATGCACACAGTGTGTGTCTGCCTACCGCACCGAAAAATAAGCGCACACAGCGAGCAGCATATCCTTAATTGATATCACAAAAAGCGAGGCAAGGAATTCGCACAAAATGGCAACCCATATGAAATGCCTGAAATGGGTGGATGTGTGTGCGTGTGTGTTTGTATTGCTGTCTGGCACACACGCATGCAGCCCAGCAGGAGCAACAGCAACAGCAACAGCAGCAACAACAAAAACGCAGCGGCTCTTACTGCATGCGATAGGTCGGAAATTTCGCTCGCAATCAACTTGTAAAGCGCTCAAACCCAAGTGGACGCAGCGGCCTTCGCCCTAACCAGCCACCCATCCATTCATCCATCTATCCATCCATTGCACAGCCCGAAACACACCCACACACACACACACACACAGGCTAGCGCACACCTGCAGCCCAGTGCATGGTAAAAGGGTGCAAGGACTGCACAGGACGCAGTAAAATGGCGGCTCAGCTACTGTGCCTTTCCCTATGTGTATGTGTGGGTGTGTATGTGTGTGTGTGTTGGTGTGCGTGTATGTTAGTGTGTGTGTCTGACAACCAGTCTATCCTGGTCTAGCCTGCGTGTGTGGGCGTTTTTGGACTGCATTGGATTCGAGTGCGATTCGATTTTCCGGCTCGTTTTTTGTTGCCTTTGGTATTGGGTTCGATGGGTTTTGGGTTTGGGCTCAGCCCAGTTTGGTTCGCACTTTTGTGCCTTTTTTTTCGAATGTGTAGCAATAGCAACTAGGTCTATACATATATAGTATATACATACATATGTATATCTGAATAGGTGCCTAGCCATAACCAACTTAGTATGAATATTCGAAAGACAGCAACAGCTACTAGGCGGTTTCCATAATTAACTATATGAATATATAAATGAATATTTTTATGATAGTTAAGTGTAAAGTAGAGAGGAACCTACAAAAGAATTCCAAGTCTCTAGCTCTTATAGGTTCTGAGATCGTAGCGTTCAAGCAAGCGGATAGCCGAACAGACGGACGAAAAGCCAAAGAGACTTGGTCACATGGCCATATCAACTCAGCTCGACATTTTTATCAAGTATATATATTATTTATAATATGATCAAGAATATTTACAACTTATTATATATAATTAATGGGATCTGTCACGCCTCCTTTTGGCTGTGACATTCACTTCAACAAAACCATTTTATCGCGATTTCCCATTTTCTCAAATGGGTATACAAATAATTATAGATAGATTATAGGTTATTATAGATTATTTTAATTATTTTGTTATAATACAAATAAATGCAATTTATAATGAAAATGTTATGACAGTAGAATCCGGTTATAACGATGGTCTCTTGAGCGTAAGCGATGCTATAACCATATAGGTTTGTTTGGGGACCTGAATTTATTAATATAAGAACCGTACGGACGCTATATACGTAGTCGTTTTAAACGGATTCTACTGTATTATAATTAATATTAAGAAAATTCCCATTAAAATAGCATTATTTTTGGATGTTTGTTAAGTTGGCTGCGCTTGACTAGTTTCTGCTGCAGCTGCTTCTTCCACTGCTTTCCCAAAGCTCGCTACAAAATATATGGCCTTTTATCGCCATCAAATCCTCTGCACTAGGCCACGCTAGCCAAACGAAACTCATAGGGAAAATGCATATTAAATCAAGCCTTAATTAGGTGAGGGCAGCAAAACTTCGTCTATGTCCGACGCACAGAAAGTTTTTGTTGTTTTTGGGCAGCTTTGCCGAAAAATTGCTTTAAATAAAAGTATGACTATTTGCTCGCTCACTCTTCCACTCTCTCTCTCTCTCCCACTCTCTCTCTCTCTCTCTCTCTCTGTTGTTGTTGTAGGTAGTGCGTTTACACGGCAACGGGACAGCTGCATCGAGTCCTTCGCCTACGTAGCACGCCTATGTGGCGCTATCTGGTGGGTAGGGAATGGATTTAGTATTGGGCGGTAGCGAGGGGCTGGCTTTAAGGGGTGCCGAAGGGCTGGGCATCTGTCTGTCCAAGCTGTGCGAGGGATCGGTCGCTGCTTGGGTACATTTTCCTTTCTTTTTTTTTTTCCTTTTGGCTCAGCTCGACCGAAGCAACGACGTTGGCGCTTTGGGCGCATTTCGGTTTACGTTTTTGAAGCAGAAAATCGATAAGTGCGCACGTACAGGAACATATATATATATATATACATACATATATATATTACTTGTAAACAACATATGTGTGTGTGTGTAGGACACATGGCATGTACTTAACGTCGCATGTGGGCAACGTCATGCGTCTCTCCGGATCCTCAGCAACAGCCGCTGGCAGCCAGCGATGTTGCAAGGCCTGAGCAATGGGGCAGTGGCGAGGTTGCATGAACAGCAACAGCTACAGCAACAGCAACATCAGAGCAACGGCTCAAAAATCCCTACGTGCGCTTTGCTGTTTCATCAATTATTTGTTTCGGTTTTGTGCGAATGGGCGAGCAGGCGAGCAGGATGCAGCAGTCCAACAGGATGGGAAAGGCTCCCCCCAAAAAAGCCAAGCAGCCCGCCCGCTCTCCCTCTTTCTCTCTCTCTCTCTCTCTCTCTCTCTTTCGCTCCCACTACTGTGAAAGCGTTTTGGGCATTTTCCTTCTGACCAGGCACAAAAACAGTTTGCTGCAAATTGCCAACAAAAATTTGTCTGCTGACCAAATGTATGTGCATACACATATATACATTTATATATTTATATATATATATATATATATATATATCTATATATTCTATATATGTAGGTATATATTTTCATTTGGCTTTCCCTTTGGATCATTCGCACACACAACAAATGGCAAAGTTGTTGGGCTTGTAGATAATTTACACAGTTAAATAGATAAATAGTTGAATGCATGTTCAGTATGTACATATATACATTTCAAGTTTGTATATATGTATGTACACATACATATATACAAATATGTCTCTTCTCACGTAGCCATAGACTTTTGTAAATTTCCTCAAATTGTTCGCTTAATTCTTTGGCTACGCTCATCATCCACTGTTGAAGACAGCACCTTTCGCTATTAACCAACACTGAATGTGTCAGCGGGCAGCTCAGTATGCCAGCAGCTATACATTTTTACTTTGCTCGCTTCTCAACACTGCAAGAGAAAAAGCAAACTAAGCCAAGCAATTAACTAATTGAAGTCATTCATTGTTTAGTTCGCTTACACTGGACTTTTAAACGTTTACCAATACTGTACATTTTAAGTATTGCCATCTGTTGCCACACTCAAAGTTTGTTGCATTGAAAGCAGCTCTACGCACTAAATAGTTGGAGCTCTTGAACTTTTAGCTAGACTGCAGATTGAGTGCTTTACCAACACTGAACATGCATCGCCTCGAATATTTTTCAGCATATAACTTGAATTTAGAGCTGTTATGGGTGTCCAGCTTGTCATTTGCCCACATTCAAAATGTGTTCTTTGCCTAATTTTCCAACACATGAACCATGAACCTTAACAGAATCTTCAATCATTTTATACGAGTATTCCTATGCAACTTTTTGAACTACCTCTTAGCTGTTCTATGCCTCATTCATAGCC
This sequence comes from Drosophila mojavensis, assembly GCF_018153725.1. Taxonomy (NCBI): domain Eukaryota; kingdom Metazoa; phylum Arthropoda; class Insecta; order Diptera; family Drosophilidae; genus Drosophila; species Drosophila mojavensis. The sequence goes on from NW_025318667.1 coordinate 10,738,941, forward strand.
ATTTGCCAACACTAATAACACAAAACAGCACCGTCAATGAGTCATAATCTAAATCTGTTCTTAACTACCCATTCTAGCCCTCGATTGTCGTCATTTGCCAACACTCTAAATATCTTATTTATAGAATTTCCCAACACTAACACATGATTCATATATAGAATTCTATATCAATATTTAATTTATTATATTTACCAGTTTAGCCATCTGACAACACACAAAATACCCTATTTATTACATTTTCCAACACTAATACGGGATGCATAAGCCCAAATTTGCAATCAAATTCGAACGAACTACCTCAACTACTTCTTAGCCACTCTAGCCCTGTATCTTAGCCAACATTTACCAACACTGGCCGAAAGCCAAATCGCTGCGGCCAATTAACATTGCGCTTGGGCCAACCAGAACCCGTTCGCGTTGGGTAGATGCATAGATAAGCGGCCACAGCCTCGATAACGCTCCGGCTGGAAGATCGGCAAGATAAAGCGCGCCACGAATTATGAGCGCAACGCAAAAATTGTCACATAAATCAGCGTGGCCGAGACCGAGACCAAAACCAAGGCCAAGGCAGTAGCTGCGGTAGTAGCTGAGGCGGTAGCAGAGGTAGTAGCTGAGGTAGTAGCTGAGGTAGCCCGCCGATCGAAGTGAGGCCTAATGTTTCCGGCTTATGGAGCTGGGACAATGCCTTATCTAGCGACTGGCCAACAGCTGCAGCACTAGCCACACACACACACACACACACACACACACACAGGCAGACAGACAGACCGACACAGAGACACACACGTAGGCGGCATTTTGGGTGGGTCGAAGTTTAGCCCGCAGCAGCAGGTGCCACACACATGCAGCTCGCCTTTCAACTTGAAAGCGATTAATAGCTGGCCAGCTGAGTTGAGCTGAGCTGAGCTGAGTTGGGGCCAAACCCGAAGCGAGTCGAGTCGCGTCTGGCGCCTAGGCCACCTGAACCACGCCCCCCCTCCCTCCCCTCTGCCAGTGCCCGGGCGCGCCTTTGTCTATGCAAACATAGCGAATACACACAATGAAGCTGCCTGCCGATAAAAATCCTCACCTCAAGCGCTCAGCCAACGCCGCCGCCTCCCTCACGCGCTCCCACGCTGCCTCCTCTCTGCCGCCCACTGTCTAGCGCTAGACGCTCTGCATATGCGTTGACCATGCCCGAGCCGTGTCTGTGTGTGTGTGTGTGTGTGTGTGTAATGCGATAAAAAGTTATATGGAACTGGAAACAGAACACAGAAAAAAAGAATACATCACACACAGACAGCGCAACAGAGGCAAACAGAGCGAGAGAGAGAGAGAGAGAGCAGGAGAGAGTGGGAGAGAGAGAGAGAGCTGGTAGGAAAAAAAATCTTTTAGGTTCGACATTTGACTGCCTCGGTCTGGTCAGAGGTAAAGGCAAAGCCAAAACCATGACCAGAGCCTGCTCTGCAACAGCCTCGAGAGGCGAATCAACAACAACAACAACAACAACAACAAGCGAAACAACAAGAACAAGAGACAGAGCAACGCGCATCCAATCAGCAGGCATATGCTAACGGCACGGGGTGTGGCCAACAATTTGGCCACCCTCTAAAAAAGGGGTTAAGGGCTTCGCACTCCCACCAGACAGACGCCCGCATTCGGATTCGCATCCGCTGCCTCAGCCTCGGCCTCATCCACCCCATGTGAGAGTTCGCCCACGCCGCATGCAGCTGGATGATTGACAACTGCAGCAGGACACAGCACAAGGCGAGCTCAGCCCGGTCATGTTAAGGATATGTCTACATATAGCTATACATAGATATAGATATATTTGATAAACATTCAAATAATTATGGTTACAGCTAAGACTTGCTCCAGTTCAGATCTAGTATTCTAGTCTATGCAGCTCATTCATGGCATGGATAGATCTACATAGATAGCTATAGATAGATATAGATGTATATACTCGATAAGCACTCAAATATTGAGACAGACTTGCTCCAGTTCAGATCTAGTATTCTAGGCTATTCAGCTTAATCATAGCTTGGATGAAAATATAGATAGATAGATATAGATATAGATATAGATATATATACTCATTAAGCACTCAAATATTGATAGAGCTCATATTCTGATCTATTTAGTCTTCTCACTACTCTCCTATAAGTCCATAATCGTAATCATTATGGCTCATATTACTTGTCCCATCATCTAGTTCTTCCTATTTGCTTAATATGTTAACGCTTTATAGATCTATTCTAAATATTTCAGCGCATTCTAGTTTTATCGTCTTAGATATATGTACTAGAGCTTATCACAACTCTCTCTTGTATCATATGATTCTCTAAACAAGCTTACATCATTCCACTTTCAATATTCCGTTCCATTCCATTTCATTCCATACGTGACTTCAGCTCAACAGCAATTTGATATCATTGCATTCCATTCACAGTCCATTTTCATCCTAAGCCCCATGTCATTTCATTCTATTACTCTAGATATATGAAAATGCCAATACCATTCCGGTTTGTTCCAAATACCACCCTATTACATTCATTCATATAACTTAGAATAAAAGAAAATACCATTGTCAATTGTTCCCATCCCGAAAACTCAATCATTTATATTAATATAAATATTCCATACCACTTCGTTTCAAATGCCTTTCCATTTGGTTTCAAATACCATACCATTCCTTTCCCTATACAATTTTATTTCAAATACCACTTCAATGCATTTCACATCCAATTCCGTTTCATTCCAAATACCACTAAGCTTTAAATATATTTTATTTAGTGTTCCATTTCACTGAAAGTACCATAATACTCCATACAATATAATTTCAACAATCATTCCATATCATACTATTATATTCCATATCATGGTTTATTTTTCTGTACGATTCCACTAAAAAAAAAAAATAATAATAATATACCATTTCATTTCAAATTGCTTACCACATACCCTTCTGTTCCATTTCGTCGTGTCGCTCCATTCCAAACTCCTTTAGAGTCCATTTCACTGAAAATAATACCTAAAATCCCCATTCCATTTCGTTCCATCCCAGATTTTCAATAAAAATGCCAAGTATAAATTTATAATTTTGATTTTTATTTATTATTATTATTTGTTGTGTAAAGTACTAATTCCATAAAAGGCTCGTTTCTTATTGATGTCGTACACATTGATCAAAAGCTGAGGACCCAGAACACAACCGAGTTTTAGTTGATAAACAGAAACAAAACCAAACACACACAAAAAGAAGAATCTGAAAATGAAAATAAAGAGTAAACGGAAACGGAAACGGAAACGGAATAAATCTCAGTTCGAATCTCTCGATTGAGTTATGTTTCGAGTAATCGATTTGCTGATTGATTTGATTTGATTTCATTTGATTGATTCGAAGGATTGTGTTTCGGTTCCCGAAAGCAATGTCTACGCTATATAGTAGTATATAGGGTATTATTGTTATTTGCTGTGTCTATATGCCCGAACAACGTTCAATATATCAAATGTCTAGAATAGTTCTATATATGTAGTATTGATTCACTTCATGTTACATTTTTATTAATTTTGTATTCCTCGAACCTATTGCAGATGGTAAATGTGTTTTCTTTTCTTTTTTTTTTTTTTTGTATTTATTTTATTTATTTATTTATTTATTTATTTTTTTTTTTTTTTTTGTATTTATATTTGTTTTCATGTGGGGGTAGCTCGTAGAACTCCGTTCGCCTAGCTTCTCAATTATTGTATATAACATCTAACAGAGTTCTTCTAGATGCGTCTCTTCTAACATCAGCTTTGTTTATATTTTAGTTCATTATCATTACCAGCTGCAGCAACATTATCGTGTATATATTTATCAATATACACATATCTATATATATATATATATATATATATATATATTCGTTTATATAATTATTTTATAGAAATTTCCAACTTGTGAATTTCGTTTGTTTTGTTGCTGCAGTCCCCCTTAAACACATACCCCCACTTTCACACGCCCCCAAGCACACGCACTCACACATTTATAAACTTACAAGCCCGCCCTTTTCCCCTGCCCGGCCCTACTCCAGCTCCATCATCTTCTTCTCCTTGCTCAACTTCATTCAGCACGCACGCCTTCAACTTCTTCTTCTTCTTCTTCTTCTCCTTCTCCTTCGTCGTCGTCGTCGTCGTCGTCGTGTTCATTGTTCGCATTCCCCCATCCCGTTCCGTTCCCTTTCGTTGGCCCGCACCCCCATCCCACAATCGATTGCGCTTCAGTCTTCGACCGCATACTTCTGGGTCCATTCGCGTGCATTGCGTATGGCCTCCGCCTCGTTGACCTTCCACAATTCGGCGACATCGTTGGCCAACGGATCATCCGGATTGGGGGCACTGAGCAGCGCCTGAATGGACAACAGAATCGTGCGTATCTGCAAGGCCGGACTCCACTTGTCCTTCAGCACATCCAGACAGATGCGGCCCAAGCGATCAATGTTCGGATGATAGATCTTGGTGATGAAGCGCACCTTGGGCGCCGACATCGGATAGTCTTCGGGCAGAAACAGCTCCAGCTTAAAGATGCCGCCCTCGAACGGTGAATCGTTCGGCCCGGTGACAATCACATGGAAATAGCGCGCATTATTCTCATCGGGTATGGCATTGATGCCGGGCACCGGCTCCAGCATCAGGCGTTGCGTCTCCTTGATGATGCGGCGTGGCAGACTGGACATGATGTTAGCTCTGCTGTTGTTGTTTCCTCTTGTAAGTCTCTTGCTCTTGCTCTTCTTCTGCTACTGGTGTTGTTGTTGTTGTTGTTGTTGTAGTTGTTGTTGTTTTCTGCAATGGGAGCAAAGTAGCGTGAAAATTGAGAGTTTTACAAAGTTCTAGTTGTTGTTGTTGTTGTTGTTATGGAGTGCCTCAAGGACGCGTCTTTACACTCTCCCTCTCCCTCTCTGTCTCTCTCTCTCTCTCTCTGTGTTTGTCTGTGTGTGTGTTTGGCAGTTGCACGTTTATGCACTCGCTGCCACCTTCATTGACTTTCGCTTTCAGCAAACGGCAAAAAGTTTGCGCTGCTGCATTTTATTGCAGCAGATACAAGATACAAATGAGATGCCACAGATACCAAAGATACAAGCAGCAACTCACTCTCTCACTCTCTCTCTGTGTGTGTGTAGTCTATGTGTGTCTGCTCAGTTCACAAGTCTTAAACAACAATTAAACAACTTAGCGTAAATTTGCATATGCCAGAGCAACAGATTCAACTGTCGCCAGCTTCGTTCGACTGCGCGAATATCAAATACGCTTTAAGCTTTAAGCTCTTACAAGTAATTTAAAAAAAGAGTGAAAATATTTTGCCCTTTGTCCCTTTAATTATTCACGCAGCTCTGCTCTACTGTGTCCTTCGATTTTCGTCTAGAATTTACTGGATACTCACTCGTCTATTGCACACATGGTTAACTGTCAATATTCTTACATGCTTAACTGTCAATAGTTTTATAGTCAGTTATCGCTAGTTAACTATAGTGCTATATCCTCTAATTCCTTATTGACCTATATATTTCAAATTCTTTAATTAATTAACATTCAAACTCATACATATTTGCATAGTAAATTAATGAAAGCTATTTTGACTACAATTAAGATATATACTCTGAAACCTATATACAGCAAATCTAGAGTTATCGACTTGATGGAGTGATGGAAACATAGTGAAGCTCAAGTTTGGGAGTTTCTCATGCAAATGAATGGTTTTAAAGGTTTTAATTTTATAAATATTTTTCAGTTATATCTCTTTATATATAAACATATACAAAGGAAATATGATATAATATATATAAACATATACATATGTACATATGATATGATATATATAAACATATACATTTGTACATATGATATTTAATTATATACAAAAAGTATATTGTCTATATGTGAGAATTTTGGATGTTTGTAAATGCAAGATCTTTCTAGAAATCTTTCAGAACGAGGATTTGGCTTAACTGTATATGCTTTGTATATAATAATTCCCATACAATTCATAAAGAAGCATGAAAAAAAAAATAAAATCGCATACAGTTATACTACATGTGAATTATATTAAATTCAAGCATTTTCTTTATATTCATTAGAAAATGTAATTTGTAAAAAAAAAAAAAAAAAATAAAAAAATAAAAATCTATAAAATATAAACATTTATTTTTATAATAATTTCAATTTTCTGCTTTATTCAAAGAAACCGCCCACGAAGCGTGTCAAACTCTAATTGCTACATAACCTCATTTGACTGACAGCATGTACTCTATACGTGTGTGTGTGTGTGCGTGTATGTGTATGGTTCGATAAACTGCACCGTAATAAAGCAATTGCAAATAAGAAAACAATAACAATAACAAAAGCTGTGCACGAAGCACAACGGAGCGCGCAGCACGCAGCACGCAGCACTTTGTGCAACGCATGGCAGGTGCTAAAATGCAGCACAGCAAATGCCCAAAATATTTGAGAAAATTCCAGAAAGCCGCCAGCGAAAACAACAACAACAACAAAGCACAAGCAAATTATCAGTGGCGCAGGCACGAAACCTAACAACAAAAATAAATATACAAACACATACAACATACATACGTACATACAAATTATAATTTGGTGCTGGCATGCGAATGCTTTGTTTTCCAATGTATATATTTATATTTATTTTAAAATTTATTGATTTCTTGGCGACACACACGCACACAGAAAGACCAGCAGCAAATGCCGCTACACACACACACACACACGCACACATTCAGAGACTAACATGACAAATGTGCGAAGGAGAGAGGGAACAGAGCACTAGATGGCCAAAGGGAACAGAGAGAAAGAGAGAGAGAGAGAGCGAATGGCTAGCGGCAGCATTTGTCACGCACACTGCAGGAATCAAAAAATCAATAACAAAATGAAGCCAACAAAAGCCAAGCAACAATTATTAAATTAAAGAGTGTCCAGCACAGGGCAAATTATCATGCACACACACACACACACACACACACACACACAGACACACATACACATAGCTAAGTGCGAGACAAAGAAAGCCGCGGAAGACATACGCAATACTTTGTTCTTTACATTTTTTCAGCAATTGTAGATTTATGAAGAGAACAATAACTTACCTACTCACACATGCACATGCACATGCACACGCACACACACAGCCGTATGCTGAAGCTAGTGTAATATTTTGAATTCAATGCGTTTTGCACTTTTTATTCACGAGTGCAGTTATTCTTGTTATTATTCTTCTTCTTTTGTAGTGCGCGAAGGGAACCAATAAAATATATTTACAAACAAAAAAAAATGATAGAATGCAACTGCTGAGCAGCCACGAACAAAAATTTATGAATTAGGCACAAACACAAAACAAAAAGTTGCTCACTTTTCGACGTATGCACAATATTATTCTCAACTCACAATTGCTGACTTATTAGTTTACTAAATTGTTTGACAACTGCTTCAAAGATTTCTACTGTTTATTTGCAGCTCCAGCAGCTTCCAGCTCCGTAAAAACTTATGCACGTTGAAAAAAATTTTCTATACGCGCTTTGTGTGTGTTGGTACAAACGTGTGAGGTTTGCGTTCGCATGTATTGTATGCGTGTGAGCCGCTATGTCAGTGGCGTAGGGTTGCCAGGCACTTGGCTGGGCGACGAAACAATTTACAGTGTACAATTACAGCACATTCGTATTTCTTTTACAGCAAAATTAATTTTTACCGATTTTATTGGTAATTGTCAAAGTTAATTGTTGCATTTTTCATGAATAAGCAGCTGTTATATTTTCTGCTATTATATAAATTTGGCTGTTGCGCTGGCAACACTGCTGTCTGCTGGCTGTCAATATATAGTACCTTCGTAGCAGTCAGCTTGTCGACACGCTGTATACTTGAGTTTTGTAGCTACGAGCTTTTATTATGCAGACTGAAATGCTAATTAGACGAGAGCATCGCTTGTTGAATTGGAATTTGATGTGTTCCAATCGGTAGTTTTTTTTTTTTTTTTTTTTTTGCAAGTATTTGTTTTACTTTTAAATTTCATAACACATATTTTAAGCCTATTTTTAAATGCCTTAAAACTATAATAATATGCGATAATATACATAAGTTACAAACAAACGAGAAATTAAATTAATTTTAATTAAATAAATATGCATATATGGAATATTTTTTGATTAGATTTTATATAAATAAATAGTTTATATTTGTTTCCAAAAATATACATAAATATTAGATTTACAAAAACAATTATAAACCTATGTATATCATAATTGTTTGGAAATATTTTAATTAGTAATTAATAAACAGTTTTATTCAGTTTTATATTGAAAAAGTTAACGTATGTAATAAATATAAATAAATTGTAAAAGAAAATCAATTTTAATATACATGTATTGAAAAAGAACATACAGCAATACGAATATGTTTACCAATTGGACTTAGCTGATACGCCAGTTCCAATTGGAGTATGTTTATATGCCAACTAAACTTAACCTCACCCCATATGCAAAGCTAATTTTTCTTTCATTTTTATTATTTTCTTGCATTATCCTTGCCATTGGTTTCTCCTCTTTGTTCTATTATTTTTTTGTACATAAAATACAGCCAAAAAATAGTTTTCGGTCGTTGCTTGACATTTGAGACATTGACGCGAACGTCGCTGTCGACGCAGGCAATTCGTGCTGTTTCAAATTTCGCCTAGCAGCAGCAACAACAATTAGACACACACATACACATGTACGGTCATCTATGTACATGCATCCATACAACATACTCATACACACGCACATACACACGCGCGCCGCTGTGCTCATATGCGATACATATTTACACTGCGTCCCTCTGTTTGGTCATTTGCAATTGAACCAATACAACAACAACAACAGCAGCAGCAACAACAACAACACCAACTGCAACTGCTGACCATACATAGGCGCGCACTCAGCACACGCCCCCGCGCCGCTGCCATAAAAAAAATTGTTTTCTTTTCTTTTACTATTTGATTTTTTTTTTCTTTTCTTTTTTGTTAAAATGAAAAAAAAAAAGTAAAAAACAAAATGTGAAATTGTGTGTAATCAACATTTATGCGTTTTAACGCCCCCCGCTCAGGCCATTGGGCAGTGGAGGAGGGGTTTGGCTTTGGCCTGACACGCACATGCACACACATAGCTGCACGGCTATACAAACACACACAGAAACACACCCATACACCCATACATACGTGCACATGTGCAATGCCCAATGGACGCACAAGCAGTCGCACATACAAAAACGAGCCTCGCAACTAAAGCAAGAACAACAACAGCAATGCCGCTGCCATGTGCATGCACTCTCTCGCACACACATATGTAGATGTACATATATCTATATGTATGTATACGCACACATGGAATCTGCTTTTAGGCTGGGCGACGGCGACTAGTTAGCCAGCGCAAAAACCCAGCCCACTCAACGTACGACTCTCAAAAACACACACACACACACACACAACGCACGCCATGTGAGTGAGCGAGTGCAAGAGTGCAAAACAACGTGTACAAGTGTGATAGAGAGAGAGAGAGAGAGAAAGAGCACGCGCGCATTACATTCGGCTTGCGCTCAGTTGCTGTCTCTGCATGCTGCAACTGCACGCGGCGCTGCTACGCAGCTGTTGGGCGACCTTTATTTGCTCTTGAGTTGCTTTGTGTTTGCTGTTGTTGTTGCTTTTCTTTTATTTTTCTTTCTTTCTTTTTTTTTTTTTTTTTTGTATGCAGCTGCTTTTACTACTTTTTACTACGGCTCCCCAAAGAGCTCAGCTGATTGCACTGCTCTTGTTGTTGCTATTCGTTCGCTTTGGCTGTTATTGTCGCTGCCACTGCTGCCGCTGCTGCTGTCGCTGCCACTGCACGCATTTTAGGCGCAGCGCCGCTGCCGGCGTTACAGTGTTCGCACATTTCTATAAATTTTAATGGCTGACAGTTTTCAATATGGCGCAGTTTACATTGCATTTGTTTTTGTTGCTTTCTGTTGCTGTTGCTGTTGTTGTTGTTGTTGTTGTTTCTTTTAGCTTCTATCTATGAGGGTGGGTTGCCTTTTGCTGTTGCTGTTGTTGTTGCTGCTGTTGTTGCTGCTTTTTGTTGTTAGCTGCAGTTGGACTGAGACTGAGGTTAAGTGGTAGAAAAACTGTTCAAAGTGTAAAATTACATTTTGGTCGCATTACAAGTGGATTTTTGGGCGCTAATACATTGAGGTTATGTTTAAAGTAAAACTTCTCTACTTAGCACGTTCGTTGTTTAGCTTAATTAAACACAAATTCAAGGTGAGAAGCGACTGAGTCATGGATCTATAAGAGTTTAAACGAGTTGGGTTTTATTGAAATGGGGAAATTGCTGAAATCTAATTGGAAATTTGTATATTATTTTATGACCCGGGTTAGAACAGATGGAAATAGTTATATAACAGCATACATAGATATTATATATGCCACATATTTGATATTTTGATCATTTCCATTTCAATGATATTTGTCATTCATATAATTAAACTAGATACTTTTAGAAAATATATACGGGAATATTTCTTGAAAATACCTATAAGTCTATCACCAAAGAATTCTCAACTTATACGAGTTCGTACAGCTGTCATAGTGTACCTTAGGTATAGCTAGGCTTCACTGTACTTTATTTGCTATACAATTTGATTTTATTTTAATTATTTTTTAGATATTTATTCGATAAATGTTGTTTTTTAAATGAAATTTTGATTCATTGTGATGTGAATGTGAATGTGTAAGTTACGCCTATAAAATATAATCGGAAAATTACTTGAAAGAAAACTTAAAAAATCTCGAAATATTTCGATATAACTCCATACTTTATGAGCTAACTTTTTGTAGTAAAATCTCATTGAATTCAATATAACCTCACATATTCGACCATTGAGCGCTACTTAAGTCAACTGAACCCCAATAATCCCACAACAATAATCCTAAACAATACAGTTCAACATAACCTCACAATATATGTAGCTTAATAGAGTTCTTTAAAAGCTAACTTTTTTCTTAAAAAAAACAAAATAACTAAATTGTAATAAAAGACCTCCTCCCTTCTTCGATCATCAAGCGCTCTTATTTCAAACTAACTGCAACATAACCTCACATATTTCATTATAAGCTCACACACTTTAGTAGAATATCAAAGAGTCTCAATATATTCCCATATTCCCAACCTCAGCGTAGTTCTAGATAAATATTCTTATATAGCTCAACATAGAGTCAGATGTTCCAACATAACCTCACATTGGCCAGCATAACCTAATGTAACTCAATATTTTGCTACATCTAGTATCTAATATTGTTCTCTCCCAATATTCTCACAGTTAACTCTAAAGTTTCGACATAAGCTCAAATAATATTGCACATATACCCAGCTAAGATCAGGAGAGATATTTGTATACCTCAATAGCTGTCTCTCTCTCTCTCTCTCTCTCTCTCTCTCTCTCTCTCTCTTTATAGCTGCTATTTACTCTAAATTTTATAGGAAAGTTTATTTAAATTGGGTTACAAGTAGATTTTTAGTTCGACTTCTACTTTTATGAGCTTTCTTTTAACTGAAAGGGGTTTGGGAGTCTGTGTGTGTGTGTGTGTGTGTGAGCAGGGGGGTTGTTTTAGGGTAGCTAGTTTGGGGCATATTTATTGTCTGTGGCGGTGGCTCAAGTAGCGCCATTACTTTGTCCCATTTCAGTTGTTTGTGCCGCATTTGGTTGCATCTGCAGCCTTGAGACAAATATCTCGCCCACATACTCTCTCTCTCCCCGTCCCTCTCTCTCTCTCTCTCTCTCTCTCTCTCTCTGTCTGTCTCGCAGCAGCGCAAAGTTGTTTTTCTCCTAATTTCTGTGGCACTCGCACTTGGCTGGCTGCTTGGGCTGCTTTCGCTTTTTTCACCACAGCGACGACTATGAAAATATTATTTCTTGGCAAGTCCTTGCCAGACCCCCCCCTCTAGCAACCCGCCCCCTGACCCTTGTCGTTGCATCTGAACAGCTTTCATGGCGTCAGTTCATTAACATTGCCTGGCTAACTCCGCTTCGCACTCACTCTGCCTCCCTCTCCCTCTCTCCCTCTCTCGCTCTCCCTCTCTCGCTCTTCCTCTTGCTTCTCACATACCATTTCATTTTTTGGCTGCCCATTCAGCTGTCCACATGCCACACGCATCTAATTAAAATAAATGCAAGCATGTTGCGCGCAACATGTTGCTAAAGGAGCGCGCAACATAAACACACACAGAGCTCGGCTCGGCTCAACTCGACTCGACTTGACTCACTCTCTCACTCTCACTCGCGCTGGCTCTCTCAACTGCAATTGGCCTCTTGCAGTTAAGAGCGCGCCCGAGCGAGTGACGTTGCGAGAGAGACAGAGAGAGAGAGAGCGTAGATGTCGGCGTTGGCGGCGCAGCGACAGCGGCCAAAAACGCAACGAACAAAACGAGCAAAACAAAAAATGCAAAACACAAAAAATGTTTTCAACGCGAAGGGCAAAGCAGTGCGGCCGAGTAGATGGGCCGGCGGGGCCAGAGAGGGGGGCGGGGCTGACAGAGTGGGTGGCACGCAAAAACAACAAAATGCAAGAAACAACAACAGCAACAACAGCAGCAGCAGCGGCAACGGTAAATGTTATTGAGCAAACGAAAAAAAAAAGAAAAAAATAAGTATGGTAAGAAAGCGAGCAAGAAGAGGAGCAGCAAAAGGGTCCGTTAGTCATTAGGCGGCGTCGCCGTCGACGTCGTTTGGGGTCGTGAGTGCAACAGACTTGTCGTGCCAAGCAGAAGAAGAAGAAGAAGAAGAAGTAGTAGTAGTAGAAGCTGACGACGACGACGACGACGGCGACGACGACTCTGTGTATGTGTGTGTGTGTGTGTGAGGGGGCTGGGGGTTGAACAAAGGAAACCCTTGGCAACGCAGACCAACAAAAAGGAGCGCTGGAAAAAAAAAATAACGCAAAACGAAGCAAAGCCAAAGGACGAAACTTGTCGGTTGACAGCGACGCCGGCGACGACGCGACGTCAGCAGCGACAGCGACAGCGGCGTCTGCTTCGTCTGCGTTTCGTTGCCACTGCGTGTGTGTGTGGGGGGCTACGTCTATCGGCCGCTGGGCCTTGCACATAGGCACAGAGTCCATTCAGCCAGCCCCAAACCACCACGCCCACCCTCACGCCCGCCCAAGCTCTTGTTGTTGGCTTTTTGGAGTCAATGTCTGGGAGCCCATGAGTTTATTTGAGTGTTGCGTGCTGCGTGTGTGTGTGTGTGTGTGTGTGTGTGTGTGTGGCGACTGCGTGCTGTCTGAGCTAAGGACTCGCACGCGGGGAGGCGCTGGTTGGGGGGGCGTGGCTGCACTGTGCGCCCGTGCGTTGGCCCAAAAGGGGTTGCTGACGTGCCCAAAACGAAGAACGTAATGCGGTTGAGTGCGGGCATGGATGGCGCCGACGGTGGGCAGGAGGAATGGAGGAGGGGGGTGGCGAGGGAAGAGGGAGGCTTGTCTTTTGGGGTCTGTTCGCTTGCATTTCGATTTTATTGAGCAAACAACGAATTGTCAAATAAAAACAAAACCAACGATGAAAATGCAAAACAAAATTTTAAACCAAAATACAAAAAAAAAAAAAAAACAAAGAAAGTAAAAAACAAAAAACCAAAAAAAAAATTGCAGTAAGAAATAAAATTTGTGTGTGTGAAAGATTTGGCTGAGCAGGAGGCGTGCTGTGTGGGAAGGGGGAGGGGGGAGGTGTGGCTGTCTGTGAGGCAATGTTGAGGCATTGCGAGCGGGTGTGAGAGAGAGGGAGAGAGAGTGAGTGTGTGGGCCAGAGGAGCAGAGTGCGAGTAGGTCTAGAAAGCACTGAATGCAGCTAACTCTGGGAGAGAAGGGAACGCGTATATGTGTGTGTGTGTGTGTGCGTGTGCGTGTGTGTGTGTGTGTGTGTGTAGCGAACTTAATATTGCACGATCTGCATGCAGCTATTGTCAAACTGTAATTTGAGCACTTGATTTGTTTGCATTGTACTTCAACGCTTGCCAAACTGTAACAATGCCAAGTAGAGAGCAGGTTGAAGAAGCACTGGCAGCCGCTTATTAAGGCGAAAAGTTATATAGACCGTGAATGTCAAACTGTAACGGTATAGGGGATTTAATGATTTCATTATCGTTCAGTCCATGTCAAACTGTAACACAGAGAACAATATGAAAGCAGTAAATAATGTGTGTGTGTGTGTGTGCATCTGTGTGGTTTCTTTATCTTGACAGCTTGCATTCTGTAGGCAGAATTAAATAAGACACGTGTGTGCTTTCAGTGCTTGTCAAACTGAAACAATGCAAAAACAGCTTAAGAGCAATTGAAATTATATAAAAATTAATTATTTAATAGATAACACCTTTTTTTTTTTATTTTCCTTACATTTCCGCTACCATATTTATTTTCCCCCTTTCGACTCATTCAATTTGTAAATTCTTGGTTTTTTTTACAGTTCTAACAGTTTTAATCGCACTGGATCAGACGTGAGCACAGCCTGTGCCACAGTTGGTGAGCTACTGCGTGGCTGGCTGACTGCTGCTGCTGCTGCTGCTGGGCACGCACAACTGTTTGTCGAGCTCTCAAACTGTTTGTCCAATTGCAAGAGCGCGCGCGCGCCTCGCAGCATGTCAAACTGTCGTCAAGATCGCGCGCTTTCAATGTGTGGCCGCAGTCGCAGCAGCAGCAGCAGCGACGATAACAACAACAACAGCTGGTGATTAATTATGTCGTTCGTCTGGCCAACTCAGCAGCGCCGCCCGCTCCGCCCACCATGCGTTGCGACGCCTTGCCTTTAACCTCTCTCTCTCTCTCTCTCTCTCTCTTTCTCCCCCTCTCTCCCTCCCTCACCCCATCGTTCATTCTTTCCAGAGCTCTAAACGTTGCAAAAATGTTTGTGCGAATTTGTCGGTTGCTGTTGTTGTTGTTGTTGTTGCGCTCATTTCTAGACTCATCGGGGGCCCCTAGCGAGATATCTGCGCGAAACGCTTTTTTTCTCATTTAATTTATGTTTCTTTTTTTTTTTTGCGAGACGAAAAAGTTAACTTGTTGTGTGTGTGAGTGTGTGTGCCAGCATGCGAGTGTATGTGTTCCTTGTGTTTTCTAATTTTTTGCGCTTTTTTGCACACTTTTTCTATGCCATGTGCTTATGCTTGTGTGTGTGCGCGCGCTCTTGTTGTTGCTATTTTATTTGCTAATTTTTTCGCACGCTCAGGCAGCGTCGGCAACGGCGACGCCAACGCCAGCCGCTGGGATCTCTTTAGCACAGTCACACACACACACGCACACACCTGCCCGCTAGCTAGACGCGACGCTCTCACTGACTACGTGCTTATATATGTGTGTGTGTGTGTTACGCAAAGCGAAAACAAGACCTAAAAAAATTCGCAACAAAAGAGAATTCGCAAATGGCAAAGAATGCTCTCGCGCTGACGCTCGCTCCATGCTTTCGCGTGTGTGTGTGTGTTTGTGTGTGTCTGTGCGTGGCGACATGTTGCTGAAGAGCACGAATATAGCAGGCTTAGCAACATGCTGCTTTTTCTGCTGCTGCGACGACTGTGATGACTGGAGGATCCCGCTCTCGGAGAGCGACAATGCAACGTTTTTTTTTTTTTTTTTTTTTCTTCTTTTTTGCAACAAAAGCGAACGACGTTTTCACTCTGTCGCTGTCTCGGTGTGCGTGAGTGAATTTGCGTCTGTGTGTTTGGAGCGCTGACTTTTGCAGTTTGCAAAAAACACAATAACAAAAACTGTAGTTCAGTCAGTGTATGCGTGTCTCTATGCCTCTGTCTATGTGTGTGTGTGTGTGTGTGTTTGATTTGGTTTGCTTTGGTTTGGAGCGCAGTGGACGCAACGTTGGCCGTCGACGTCGACGCCAGCGTCGCCAGAGCTCAGAGCGCCGTTCAGTTTGTTCATTCGGTTGTTTCGTTTGCTCCTCGTCGCTTGTGTGTGAGTGAAGCGCTAAGAAAATCCACATAAATAAATTTCACAATTTTCTAAAGCTCCAAAAACAATTTCGAAAAACCCAAAATATAGAAAAAAAAAATCTCAACGTTGCGTGGCAAAAAATTCAAAAACAAAAAAAAAATTATACAAAAAAATTAATTTTACAAAAATTTTAGTGCGAAATTAAGAAAAATTATATATGAAATGAAATAATTTTTTGTTGAGCAACTTTCTTTGTGAGATCGCTGTGAGTGCGGCTGGCTGGGAGAGTTATAGGGGTAGAGCAGCTGTGCCTAGGGGGCGTTAAGAGCAACCTATCCACCCGCTCCCCCGCCTTCTCTTCCGCTCTACCACCTTCTCTTTCTAGCTCTCGCTCCGGCTCACTTTCGTTTTTATTAGTGCACATTTTTGCATAGAACTCGAAAAAAAATATTTTTTTTTTCGCTTTTTTTTGGCGGCTTTTATCGTTCGTTATATACAATAGATGAATATATATGTATATGTATATATATATATAAATGTATTTGTATATATGATATAGAAAACTATATTAAGCCAAGTGCGTTTCAGTTTGAGTTTGCTGTGTGTGAATCTTGCTATCTCGCTCACTCGCTCGCTCGACGCATTTCTTTCAATTCGCTCTTCAGCCCGCTCTATACCAACGCCCCCTCCGCCCACGCCTCTGCTGCCGCCCTCCTCTCTGTTCAGTTCTCTTTGAACGCTGCGATCATTATATTCGATTTTCAGTCTTAGCTTTATTTTGTTGTTGTTGTTGTTGTTGCTCGAACTAATTTATCGATTGATTTTCTTCTCTCTTTTTCATTTTGCTATAGATCTTACGATCTGGGTCTGTTCGAAAAGTTGTAGCTAGGAGATCTATAGGAAGTATATATACTTCCTGCATGTACATATATCGATATAAATTGATATATGCATATATTTTGTATGCTGATATCGATAAGAATCGATATACACATGTATATACATATATATTTTTTTGTTTATATAACACTCTCTTTAGGTTTGGTTTAATTAAAAATATTTTTTTTGTCGATATGAGTCATTGTTATCGATATCGCAAAACATGATTACATTAAATGAAATATATGTAAATGTAAATTTAGCATAAATTTAATTTCAATTCAGTACAAAATTTAGACCCAAATAAAAAGCATATTCTAAAATGTTTATTTATTTTTATTTAATTACTATTCGTTTCAAATAGTTTTTCATTTATTTATATAAATTGCATTATCTCTAAATTTTGGTGTTCACAGCTGTATATAATTTTTTATTTTTTATTCCACAAAACTTGAACAGATCTTTTCCTTTATATGCGTCTTAATTTCTTCCTCATTTTTCTAATTCTTTTTAAAAATATATACTTTTACAATTTTTTTTTTAGTTAGAAGAATTTTCGGACTTTTTTTTTTTCATTAATTTTTTTTGGTCTATTTTATTATGTAAATTAATAAAATTAATAATTATTTTGAGTTGCGCCTGCGACTCATTTCGCTTTGATTGGCCCGCACTCACACACACACACAAAGAGCATGCAGAGCAACACACTGAGACACACACGCATACGCACATACACAAGGCATGGAGAGCTTCGCAGTCGCAGTCGCTGCTGCTGTCTGCCTGTCTGCCTGCCTGCCAGCCTGTCTATACACACACATACGTACATTAATGCAAGTGTATGTGTGTGTGAGTGTGTTTCGCGTGTGTCACGCTCTTTGAGAATAACTGCGCCTGTGTTTGTGTGGGTGGGCAATGCTTAGTCGTTGTTTTTGGGTGGCTGCTGCCTGCAGCGACGCGACGTCAGCATTTGCCGATTGCAGCGGTGCGTCGCTGCCTAGCATTGAGCTGCGCTCAAGTTTTGAGCGCTCTGCTAGCGCTTAGAATCGTCGCTGTCGCTGCCGTTGCTGTTGCTGCTTCTTGCTCGTTTCTTTTGCGCTGTTCTTTTTTTTTTTTTTGCATTCTGCGCGTTGCTGCGTCTCTTTGGTGAGTGTGAGTGAGTGTGTGAGTGCGAGTGTGTGTGTGTGTGAGCCTGTCGCGCTGCCGCTGTTGACGTCGTCGCCTGCCGCGTGCTCCGGCGACGTTCAACGTAACGTATCGTAAACGTATTGAATCATAACAGATCCGCACGTTGTCGCGCACGTACGCAGCTCGCGGAAGAGGCAGCAACAACAGAACAACCAACAATCGACAACATAACAACCAACAGCAAATAAATAAGAAAAAATTATTCAAAATCACCATAAATCATAAATTAAAATCACAAAATTAAGAAAAAAAAAAAAAATCAAGTAAAAAATCTTATAAAATTTTTTTGGTCAATTGTTGCCGCAGCTAAAAAAAAAAAAAATAATAATAATACAAAAATTCTCAATAATTCAAAAACTTGAAAACAAAAATTTAAACGCGACGCGCGCGCCTAAATAAAAATAACTGTATCTATTCATTATTTTTTTACTGTGTTTAATTCACTTTTTTTTCTCTGTTGTGCAGTGAAATTTACAAAAAAATTATTTAAATATTTCAAATATATATGAAGAAGAAATGCGAAATGCAAATATGCAAAAATACCAAATTTTGTTGTAAATATATATTAAATCATATATAATTTATAAATATAGTGAAAAAACATTTTGCAAATTCGAATTCATTTCGTTTTTTTTTTTTGGATTTGTGTTTTTTTTGTTTGTGTGTGTGGAGAGCTGAAGATCAAACAGGAAGCGGCCTTCAAAAGTGACAGAGATAGAGACAGAGAGAAAGAGAGTGTGTGGGAGAGAGAGGGAAAGAAAGCGAGAGATTGAGAGAGTGTGTGTGTGTGAGATCTTCAAGTATTGCCGTCGGCCTTTGGGCTAAGAAAATTATTTGTTTTCCAAGTTTTTCTAGTGTTGAAAACTATGCGTACGCAAAAAACAGTGTTGTGAATGTGCAAAATATTTAATTTTTGCTCAAAATGAAATATGATTTATAGAAAAAAGAAACAAAGCTTGAGTTATACCACCAAAAAAAAAAAAAGGGATTGTTTTTAATATAAAAAATATTTCTTTTGAAAGGATTACGAACTATATGAAAAGCAGAAAGTCTAGGAAAACATGTGCGAGAGAGAGAGATACATATATAGAGAAATCAGCAAAATTGGATTGAGTGTTATATACTATTTGTTGTGTTTTTTAATAATAAAACAATATTATATGAGCTGTATAAATTCGAGAGAAATATTGTGCAGAAATTTTTGCCAATATTTTATGAGTTTTTATAAATTTTTAATACATATTTTGAATTGATTGAAATTTAATTTAAAAAAAAAAAAAAAAAAAAAAAACAAAAAATACAAAGATTTTTCTTTACATAAACATTAAAGTGTTTTAAAATTATGTTTAATTGCTTAAAAAGTTGTAACTCGATACAAATTGCATTAAATGGAGAATGCTCTAAATATAAATTAAAATAAAAACATTTTAATTTTACTAAAATGGTATTAAATGAAAAATTTGTTAAATACAAAATGTGTTTTCAACAATTCAAAAAAGTGTATTTTTTTAAAGTTAAATAAAATTGATCAAATCATGAGTTTTGTTAAATATATAATAAAAATATATTTTAATAAATCTGTGATTATTTTCATTTCAAAAATCTAAGAATATATTCTGAGATTTTTTCATGTAATTAAAACTTTGTTTAGAAAATGTTCTTTCATTAAAAAAATTTCTTTGATTTTTAAAATTATTAAATATAAAAGAAAACATTTTTGTTTTTGTGTTTTGCGAAA
The DNA here is from genome assembly GCF_018153725.1 of Drosophila mojavensis. Lineage (NCBI taxonomy): Eukaryota > Metazoa > Arthropoda > Insecta > Diptera > Drosophilidae > Drosophila > Drosophila mojavensis. The sequence goes on from NW_025318667.1 coordinate 10,758,701, forward strand.
TTTCTTATCTCCTAAAATTTGTCACATATTTCAAAACTAATTATGTTTGATTTGTTTGTATGTCTTCCTCATATTGAAAATCTTGTTTTATATATAGTAATAATAATAAAATATAAATTCTATTTAATGCAATTTTTATGAAATAAAAACTTAAAAAATATGTATTGATTAAAATTTACGTAAAGAAAGAAAACAGGAAACGTCGAAAAAGTAGTACAAATTTAATATTTTTGTTTTTAATGAAACACTAAAAACTATATTAAACAAATTATATGCTCCTAAATTTCCATTTTCTATTTGAAAAAAAAAAAAAAAAACTTTTGATCTCGCATTTTCTATGAGCTCAGTATAAAAAACATGTATATTTTATAAATTGATATCAAATTTAGAATGTTGGAAAAATTATTCAAATGTTTTCCTTATTCAATTTGATTGATATCCTTTGAAAACAAATATGAAATTCGTCAGATATATAGATACACCAATATATAGATATATACATAAGTATGTGTGTATAAATCTCTCGCACTTCTTTATCAAAGTTAATTAGGGAATGTTTTCCATGTGGCCAGCTGAGAGCTGTGTCTTTTCCTTTGCCTTTGACTTTTCCCATTGCCCGCGGCCCGTTACAATTTCCCGTTGCATTACGCATACGCCGCATTGACCGCAACGCGCACAACGTGCTGAATGGGGCCTGGTGTCCATTTGAGTTAGTCGGATTGCAGCTGATTTGCGTGCGAGGCTCACTCGCAGCGCACTCATTGAGTGAAAGAGAGCACGCAAAAGAGAGAGAGAGAGAGAGCGCCAGGGAGAGACAGTGAGAGCGCGCTGCAGCCAGCTGCAGCAGCAGCTGCGTTTTTGCTCTTTACAAAGCGCGTGCGGCGCTCTTAAGGCACTCACACACACACACACACACACATACACACGCATGCCTGCAAGGCGACGTCGTCGTTGCTTCGTCGTGCTGCGACCGAAGCGCATTCGCATTCGCACTCGCACTCGCACTCGCGCTCGCAACGTTAGCTTCGCTGTCGACGTCGCTGTCGCTGTCGCTGCCGCTGCCGCTGCTGTCGTCGCCTCCGTTACGTTTTGCACGTTCTTTGCGCTTTGGACTTTCGCAGAGATTTCACACGCGATGCGATTGCAGTTCTTGCAGACACCTTCATACGTTCGTTCGTTCGCTCGTTCGTTTCACTTGCAACGCGGCGGCAACAACAGCAGCAGCAACAGCAACAAACGACACTCAAGCAACATTGCCTGCAACAATATTTTGTTTGTTCATTGACAAAAGTTTGGAAATTAAAAATTTTGAAAGAACAAAAAATAAACAAATTTATTTCTTAAATTTTGTTTGTTTGTTTTTATTATTTTTTTATTGTTGCTTTTGTTGTTACGCGCGCAATTCACTTGTGTCTGTGCCTGTGTCTGAGCGTGTGTGCGTGTGTCCTTAAGCTCTGGCTCGGCTTTGTTTTCTTCACATTTTTTTTGAGTGTTTCTTTTTTTTTTACTGTTTGTTTGTTGTGTCGCGTGCTTTTAGCGTCGGCAAATGCAAATTCAAATGCAACAATGCAACATGAAATACGATTTGGTTAGCGTTCTCTCTCGCACACTCTGTCTCACTCTCTCTTACCTTTATTTCGCAGGCATAAACTCAAAACACAATAACAACAACAACAACAAAATGTTTTAAAACAAAATTCATAGCAAACACAAGCGTTTTTAAACAAATCTATAACAAAATATATATATATATATAAATACAACAAAAATCTACACGAGAAAAATAATCAAATAAAAGGAAACAACAACTCTGCAATGCAACAACAACAACAACAACAACAACAACAGCTACAACTACAACAACAGCAACCAAAACAACCAAAACAACAACAGCAACTTTTGCTGCAACATCAACAACAAACAAATGCAATTCAACGCCTGCGTGTGTGTGTGTGAAAAGTCAAGCAACAATTGCAACAACTGCAACATTTCGGGCCCAACTTGCGACAATTTTCATGTCTAATTTGGATTTTCCATATACTTTTCAACTTCTTTTTTTTTTTGGTTTTTTTTATTGCAACTTGCAACATATGCCACGCCTACCGCCCACAACTAACAACTAAAATGCTATAAAAGTCGCGCCAATTCCCCCCTTCAAAAAGGAAATAAACAAAAAATTGCAACAATTTGGTTAACAAATTTTTTGTTTTTAAAAAAAAAAAAAAAAAAAAATCAAATTCAAAATTTGAATTTTTCGAGAAAAGAAAAAAAACTAACTGAAAAAAAAAAAACAATTACAAAATTTATATAAACAAATATGAACAAAAATTTTGTTTTGGTTTTTGCAAATAACAAAAATTTCACTTTCGAACTCATTTGAAAAGAAGCAAAACGAAATTTGTCAACAAAACATATGAAACAAATGCAAATTTAGCAGGCGGCAAGTGAAACAACAACAACAACAATAACAACAACAACAGCAGCAGCAACAACAAACCCAACAACAACAACAACAACAAAGTATTAAACTGCAGTGTTTGGCGTTTATGGTAAGTGGAAATGAACAATAATATAAATATAAATTATATTCAATAAATATATACAAATAATTGAATTTAAAAACAAGTTTTTGAAATTATAAATGATGTAATAAATGTTAAATTTGAGTTAGAGAAAAATAAGTTTTAATAATATTTAATATAAAAATATATGTATTTGCTGGAAGTCAAATTTTAGTTGATTTTTTAATGTAGATAGGCATATGAAAATACATAGATATGTATATATAGTGTAAGATATTTGCTTGATACATATTTGATATTTATAGTGTCTAAAATAATATAATATATAGAAAATTCTAGTCGAGACTGCACGACTACAAGAGCAACTAATAATATAAATTAAAAAAAAAGAGTACAAGATTTTATAAAAATACATATAAATTTATATTCTAAAATTTGGGAGCTCTATCTTTGAGAATATGAGACATATAATTTTAATACTGATTTTTAATAGGGGTTTTCAATCCATTACATATACATTTAATACATAATAAATTTATAGATTTTCGGAAACTAGCTCGATCTATGCGTGTTATATACTGACTTACCAAAAAGATTTCAAGTCTCTAGCTTTTATATCTTCTGAGATTGCCGCGTTCAAGCATACGAACAGACAGACAAGCGTACAAAGCTAAACCCACTCAGTTCGTTACCCTGATCAAGAGTGTATATACTGCCAAGCCTCCAGTTACAAGCGTTCCGCATATTATATTATATTAGCTTATAATATATTATATTATATTATATTATACCCTAATGTTAATTATATAAGTACATATAATTCCTTGAGTAACTTGCAAAATTTCTATTTTAATAAATATATCAAAGAATGAAAACAAAATTGCAACAAAAATCTAATGGAAAAGCCTTGCAAGAATATTTAAACAAAATTAATAAATATTTAAGAATCTGCATGGAAATGAATTTGAGATATTCAAGACTTAGTTTCATTTCACTTTTGCTGTCAAATAATTTTTGCTTTTTTTATGGAGCAAACCTTGATTTGCTTCTGGCGCCGGAATTGCAATTTCCATTTCTTCTTTTTTTTTTTTTCAATAATTTTATTACAACTTTTTACTTCTATTTGTGCTTTTCATTTCGCTTTTCTTTACATTTCGTTTTCTTTTTAATATTTTTTGCTAACTCGTCGAATCGACGCCGGAAGGCGAGCTTAGTCAATCGGGCAGTCAGTCAGTCAATCGGTCAATCTGCAGTTCCTCATTCGCTTGACTATTTAGCTGTTATTCACTTTTCATTTCTTTCTTGCATTCTTCTTCTTCCTTATTATAAATTTTTTTCTTTTTGCTAATGTGGTATTTTATTATATGATTTTAGTCAGCACATTCACAGCTCACATCCGGCTGCATGTTATCAATATTGTCAATACTTCAATCAACCAAAATGGGAAGTGAATCAAAATTTGAGAATCGTACCACATTTTTTTTTTTTCATGCAAATATTTTGCCAACGTTTCAATAAAATAGACAAAACGAAGCCATTTAAGCTATAAATAATATACATATATTAGATAGCTCTATAAGTCATACATCCCATATAAATTCTTCAACTGTTTAAAGTGAGCTAAAGTTCAGAGTTCATATATTTGAAATATTCTTTTTTGTTCAGATTAATGATTTATAGTATATACTATATATTATTATATTAATATATATTATATTATTAAAATATATTGTAGTATATTCTATGTGGACTAAATTCTATATACTATTCTTATTATTATTATATATAAGTAGCTTCGTCATAATATGTATATCCCTAAAAAATTTAAACAAAATACTTAATTTATTTCTCGGAGAAATAATTCTTATTGTCGCTTCATTTCCCACTGTTGTTTCATATCCACTCATTCCCTTGAATTATATGTTAGTTATCGCCATTATTTTTTGCATTTCATTAAAAATGGTTTATATTTTTTATTCCTTGTTCGGATTCTGCTGTTCCATTTCCAATCATTCCAAAAACAATGTCTACATATATAGTAGCTTTACTTTTTTTACTCTTACCAAAATGGGCATATCACTCTCTATTTGATATGTGAGTAACTCTGTTCTCTTATAATAGTGTTTCATTTCCACTCATTCCTAATAGAATATTTGTATATAGCTCCAGTTTCATTTTTTAACTCTTGTAATAATTATTTCAGTTTCAGTTTGTTATATGAGTAGATTTGGTCTTTTATAATAATGTTTCATCTCCACTCATTCCTATATGTATATTTATATAGTGCTCTTCTTTTTTTTTCTCTTACTAAAATGAGCATTTCACTCTCAGTTTGATATGTGGTTAGCTCTACTCTTTTATAACAGTGTTTTAATTTCACGCATTCCAAAGGCATAAAGCTACCCCAGACTTATTTAGTCCTATAGCTCCGCTAGCTGTGCGTTTGTTTTCTTTTACTTTTTTTTCACTGATTCGCAGTTTCTCGATTTGTTGCTTCAGCTAATGATTGTGTATTTTGCATTCGAATTCGCATTCGCATTCGCAACTCGCATTCGAGTTCGAACTCGGCACACACAAAACTTTTCACACCAAATGCCGCTTGCAATTTTGTTGCAAGTTTATTGAAAAATCGCATTGCAATTATAAATATTTATAAACGCCCACGCACGCAGTCGCAGTCGTCGTTGGAGCTGGAGCTGGAGTGCGAGTTGGAGTCGCTGTTGGAGCCTTGGTTTGTGGGACTGAAAGTGGAACTGGAATTGAGTCGGTTTATCTCGTCTTCCCTTTGGCTCCAAAGTTTTTCGCGTCTTTTTTTTTTTTTTTTTTTGGTGCGTGTTTTTTGTTTTGTTTGCGGCGCATGCGCAACGCTCGAGTCGGATTATTATTGTTTTTTTTTTTTTTGGCTTCGAGTGCAACATAGAAAAGTCGAAAACTTCATTGAATATTCGCATAATTGTGAATGGTTATGAAATAATTTCTTGCTAATGAGCAACTGCAGTTGAAGTGCAAATGCTTCGCTCGTATTGGAAAGGGCGCAACTTTGTATTAAGCTAAATGCCTGGGCACCTACCTGGGCATCTACCTGGCCACTGGGCTGATCAGCCATACATACATGGAGGGGTACTGGTACTGGTAGAGGTATACAGGTATTCATACACATGGCTCTATGCCTCTGACACGCAATTCAAGCTGTGCCAGAGCCAGAGCACTTATGTGCCTAATGAGTACACGTATTTAATGCCCCAGCACCGGCTTCACTTGCAGCTCCGCCTCCAGCTGCTGGTCTACCTTTAGCGCTGGCTTAATATTAATCATTCTCATTAATCAACTGCTTCATGAATAAACATAAATTTGTTGATTAGTCGCATTTGAATTGCCAGTAAAACGTTGACGATTGACGAGCAACGCAATGCCAGAGGCTGCGCGCTTTGCACTTGGCGAATAATTTATGAAGACAGCCAGTGAAACGTTTATGAAACTACAAAAAGTGGAAAGAGAGAGCGAGAGAGAGAGAGAGATCAAGGGGGAGAGAGTAAGACAGCACAGAGAGTAAGTGAGAGAATAAGATAGAGAAAGAGAGAGAGAGAGAGAGAAAGAGAGACAGAGAGAGGGAGACGGAGCTGACTTTAACTGTGATAATAGATGGAATTACTTTGCTGCCGATGAAGTCTTTACGAATGCCAAAGAAAAGAAGAGAGATAGAAAGAAAGGCTCGGAACAGAAGAGAGAGAAAGAAAGAGATGTATTTATTGTACATACAGAGAAAGAGAGTTAGAGATATAAAAGTAGAACTGATTTGAGCTGTGATCATACATAAATGAAGTTACTTTGCTGCCAGTAAAACATTTGCGAAAATACAAACATAGTAATTCAGGGAACTAAGGATCTATGCTTAATCTAGCCTATTAACTATACATATTAGATTACATTATTTATGTATGTAATATTTGGTAGCCAGTAAAACGTTTAAGAAGCTGAATACAAAAGAGAACAGGTAAAAAAATACATTATAAATGGCAGTCGCTTATAAGGTATAGGTAGGTTACTATGTAGATTATTTGGCCAGCCAGTAAAACGTTTAAGAATCGACGTCAGTCGCAGATTCTCTTAAAAACTTTTTCTCCCGGCAATTGATAGGAATATGATATGATGAATCGAATAGAATGATGAAAGTTTTCAACTCAATATTCAATGGGCCCAATGGGCAGATGAGAACTGCATCGATAGCATTGAAGAGCAAAATACGTTCTACTCAGTTATTCTACTGAAAAGATAAAATGCCAGAGCCAAACTATTTACTTCCCAGTCATTTAGATAGATGAATAGCAGACAGGTATGGCTATTTAGGTAGTTAGGATATATATGTGTATATCTCTTGATGGATATATATATATATATATGTATATGTATAGAAATATACTTTGATTGCATTTGGCACGTATGCGGGCGAATGTTCGCTTCGAACTCTGGCCAAATCAATATAATCCAGACAGTCAAATAAAACTACATAGACATATTACGCATACGCCGCATGGAGCAAAGGATATAAAATAACACACACATACACACACGCACACACACACGCACACATACTCAATATACAGAGGCGAATTAAACAATTTTTAGATTCACTGTTGGCCATTTGCCTTCCTTTTTCTGTCTGGCATCAGAAAAAACGCACACACATACGCATACTTTATCGGACTATACACACACACACATATATATATATATTACATTTATATATATATTTATATATACTCTTAGCCTAGCGTCTATATTTGCATTTGACAAAATAAGTGCAAGCGGCGACTGCGCCAGGATCACGTTAAACTCCAACTCCAACTCCAACTCCAACTCAAAGTCGGGCTCGAGCTCGAACTCGAAACGGACGGAGTCAGCGTGGGGCATCTAGAATCGGGGCATGTGGCATGTGGCAGGCGGCATGCGGCATGCGGCAGCCGCTGCGTGGGGCAGGCAGTCAACGTAATTTGGCGGCGTTTCTTTTTCTCTCTGCTTCTTCCTTTTTATTTGTATTTGTATTTGTATTTTTTTTCGTGAATTTTATTTTATTTGCTCTGCTTCTTCTCATTTTCGCAACTCGCACTTCAATTAATCAGACGCTGTCGTTAGGGGTAGTCCCGCCGCCGCCGCTGCCTGGACTTTCTTTTTGGCTTTTGCTTTTTGGCTTATTTCTCTCTCTGTATGTGTGTGTGTGTGTGTGTGCAGTGCGCCCGCAGCTAACCAAAAAGGGTTTCAAATATATATCTATATATATAAAATGTGCAGAATTTACTTTTATATTTTGCATTTCATTTTTTTTTTAAGTTTCTCTTTTCACTTTTTGTTTTTGTTGTGTGTGTGTGTGTGTGTTTGTGTGTTTTCTATGTTTCCTTCCATTTGCACATTGATGCTATTCCCCTATTTTGTTGCCTGACAATTCGTTGGACTGTCAAGCACTTAGTTTTCACTGTGCGTAACTGTACGCATTTCAGGAAAAAATTGTCATAATTATTGTTTATATTTTGGGTATATATGTATGTACATATATATAAGACAAAAACTCTATTTCGTAATATCTTATGGGGAAATTCAGTATAGCTTGTAGATGAAGCTAGAGTATTTATAATAATTAAAGTTTGCTTAGGTTGCTTGGAAATAAACTTACATATTTTTAGTTAATCTCAAATATTCGTCGCTTAACTCAAGGAACTCATGATCTATGGGCGTTACAAAGCTACAATTTGGCATGCGTAGGCTTAAGTCTATAAAACCTCAATTTTTAATAAATGTAAATACTTTTGAGTATTTATTTAGTATTTAATTACTGATATTTTAATTAATTTCAAATATTCGTTGTTTACCTCAAGGAATTCATGATCTATAGGAGTTACAAAGCTACAATTTGGCGTGTGCAGGCTTAAGTATACATATTTAATTTGTATAATATGTTTATGTATCTTTAGAGTATATATATGTTTTATTAATATTTAAATACTGCATAATATTTTGGTATTGGAATTGATATTTTTGCTCCAAGCAGAACTCATTCAAAATGGAAATTAGAGCGGCGTACATACACATATATAATAATAATGCTAGCTCAGGCTCAATGAGCTGAATCGTTGTAGCCTGGTCGAACTGTACTTCGCTTGAGCTGCTTGATCTTCAGAGCTTTGACGTATTTGACTCGATTGATTAGCTATAGTCTATATAAAATGTAGCTTAGATTGAATTATACTACAATTATCGATAACTTTTATCGATATCCAAATGGCGTTGTGAGTTATGTGAGCATAGCTTCTATTTTAGCAGCTAGAGCTTAAGATGAAGCATATGGCATGAAGAATCCTTTAGAGTATGTAGAGTGTGTTCAGTTTTTAGCTTCCTCGTGCTACTTAGGGTAATTGCTAGTCGTGCATACCTTTGCTCAGCACTGCTGAGCTACAGGCTCAACTGTCGGTTAATGTGCGGCAAAAGCAAATGTGGCACGTGCCCCATTCTCAGTTCATAATTCAGGATTTCAATTGCTTCAAAGCGCCCACGCCTTGGAGAGATGAGGTATATAGGGAGAGCGAGATAGCAGAGTGATATATGAGAGCCATGGAGCAGCTGAGCATGATCATGATCATGATCATGATCATGATCCTCTCTGATCAGTGAACAGCAGCAAAAGCGAAGCGACAAGTGTCAAGTTTATGAGTTGCAGCAGTTGCAGTTGCAGTTGCAAATGCAGATGCAGTTGCTACCGGTTTTCACGGCACACACACACAGACACACACACACACACACACACACACATATACACAGAGACAGATCAATTATGATATAATTATCTGCACTATTGACAGCGACCCACCAAGCGCCTTTAGCTGCCAAGCAGCTAACACAAGATAGAGGAAGAGAAAGACAGAGATAGAGATAGAGAGGGAGAGGGAGAGGGGGGGAGATGTAAGTTGGCAAGTGAAATGCGCATGCGCACAAGTGTTGCTTGTCATTATGTTAATTGCATTTAAGCGCCAAGCGCATGGCAGGGGCCGTTGCAGGAGCTGGTGCAAGGGCAGGTGCAGGGGCAGAGGCCGGCGGGGCAAGCAGCGTGTGGCAGAGACGTAGACTTTTATTATATTAACTTGCTGCTGCATATAATTGATGATGATTAAATCAATGCTACCGCAATGCGCTGAGAATGCCAGTGAGATAGCGAGAGCGGGAGAGAGCGAGGGAGAGGGGCGTGTAGGGCGGACGCTGTGAATGTGCGCTGTGGCACATGTGGAGGCAGCATTGAAATTGAAGCGTGCTGCACAATTCTTGTGGATGCTGCAAATGTTGCTCCCTTTTCATATCGTTGCGCTTTGTTGTTGCTGTTGTTGTTGTTGCTGTTGTTGTTGCTTTTTCCTGCATTCCGTTTTGCCCCATTTGCAGTTTCAGGTTTCAAGCGAGGGCCAAGCTGCCCTTCAGTTGCTGTGCGCGCTGCACATCTGCTCCCAGTTTAATCTTTGATTATGCAACTCGGCTCTGTCTCTGTCTCTGTCTCTATCTCTGTCTCTGTCTCTGTTTGTGGCTGTGGCATGCACCTTGCTGCTCATCAATTTCAGCTTTTATTTCGCATTCAATTAAAACCGAAATCGAACTGAACTCAAAATGTATTTCAATTTTCACAAACGAACTTCATATCACTTACCACACATAATTAAGTCATCTAATATGTGTTCAGCTTGTATTCTTAATTGATAAAATATTATATGTATTTCTATTTTCTATATCATCAATCAAATGTTCAACTTTGCTGCTTCTTTGTTGGTTTTTATTTAATGCATTTTGTAGAAATTTTTTCCGGTGATTTGGAACTATGTCTTGGGATCTTTGTGCTCAATCGAACCTTAGATTTTTTATTGAGATACTTTGCCAAGTTTTAAGACAGAAAATCTCAGTTATGTTTTATACACATCTTAGGTGTTATAGTTTTTACTATATTATGACCAATTTCTGATATTTCATTTGTATGCCATGAATTTCCTTCAGTTTCTCATAGACGTATTAGTTAGTGTGCCTACGAATTCCAAAAACATTTACTTCGTACTGCAAGAATTGCCTTCAGTTTAGTATTTGATGACTTTCTTATATACTAATTACTATAGTATATGATAATCCTTATATCTTTGATTGTCATGAATTGCCTTTGGTTTAGTATTGAATTAATACTAATATCTAAGAGCTTGTATATCTTCCATTTCGTATTCTAAGAATTGCCTTTAGATTGGCATTGGAATCGACTTTCTTATAGACGAATTAAGAGCTTGTATATATTTTATTTTGTAATCCAAGAATTGCCTTTAACTTTAACTTCCCATAGAAGAATTGAGCAATTATTATCATTAAGTCTTCTCTAATCTAACAATCTTGTAATCTTTAGCTAATTATATATTTATATCTAATGATCTTTATAAGTTATATCGTTGAAGGTTTTTATACAGACTTTTCAGTCTGTTTTATTTACCATACAATAAATTTTTATCCTATAGACTACCATTACAAGTCTCGTTTGTTAATGCTAGTATCTCAGGATCTCAGGATCTGAATTGAATTGCTAATTTTGAAATGCAGTACACGGTTTACTAAACATCATTAGCTCTCTATTCAAGCAGTTCCTCTTAGCCAACAGAACTGCAATCCCCTCCGAACCCAAGTAACTTGCAAGCTAAGCAACTCTCTTAGTTTGCCGTCTGACTTATAGAGGTCGATACAGTTCTCAAGTAATATTAACAGCCCCATCGTTATCCGAGTTGAGTTGAGCTTGTCAAAGTTCAATTAACTAAAACCGGTTCGATTCTATTTACATGCCATTAATTTTGGGCTGCTTTTTGTTGTTGTTGTTGTTGTTGTTGTAGTATTTTCGGTGCAGGTGGCAATGGGAATTTGTCGAAAATATAAATTGCAATTTCACTTTTAATTTTGGGCAACCAGAGAGAGGGAGATATGCAGTGGCAGATAGTCACAGACAGATAGCGAGAGAGAGAGAGAGAGAGAGAGAGAAAGAGAGTGAGAGAGAGGGAGGGCTAGTGAGGGCGAGGCAGCGGGGTCCTTGTCGCGTCCTGCGTTCCATCATTATCATTGTGTTGCTGTTGTTGTTGTTGCTGTTGTTGTTGGTTTTTGTTTCAGTTCTCTGTCTGTTTTGTTGTCTGACTACGCTTTACGCTCTAAATACGCCAAAGATAATCAACGAAAACAAACAGCGGCTACGATGGCGACAGGGTCAGGTGTATAAAATGAATTTTTGCCAACGAAATGCAGAAAAATTGCGAGAGGGCGCAAAACAAGCCCAAACCCAAGCCCAGACCCAAGCACAAGCCCAGGCCCAGACCCTGGCCAAGAGATGCACAAACATTTATATATACTTGATATATTTATATATGTGTGTGTGTGTGTGTGTGTGTGTGTGTGTGTGTGTGTGTGTGTGTGTGTATTTGTGTGTAGGCAATGGCTCGTTGCTTTTGGACGCGACTGGGGTTGCTGCTTAGGGCTTTTATAGGGGCTTAATAGGGTAAGCCCTGTGCACCGCGCGCTCCCCTGCCTCGCAGCATGTGGCAACGAGGGTTGCGCACACGCGGCCGCCAGTTAAAAACTTGCAGCGATCGCTAGCTATATACAGATATATACATATATATATATCTGTATATACATATATATGTGTGTGTCTGTGTGTGTGTGCGTGTAGCTTGCAATTTGGCCAAAATATGAAGTAATATCAGAGTGCTATCTGACTGAGGCAGCCAAGAAAGACAGGCCAGACAGACAGACAGACGGAGCGACAGAGAGACAGATAGACAGACTTATAGATACTGTGCCTAGACAGTCGGAGACACGCACAGGCACACGACGCTGGGCGTTGCAACTTGCAAGTGCGGCGGGCAGCCAAGCGGGCCAACATGTTGCAATGCTGCTGCTGCTGCTGTTGCTGCTGCTGCTGCTGCTGTTGTAAGCGTGGTAACAATAGTTGCTGCCTGCCACAATGGGCCACACTCTGGATGAGTAGGAGTTGCTCGTGGGCCCAGCGTCTGTTGTGGTGATAGCGGCAGAGGCAGGGGCAGGGCAGGAGGCGGGCAGCTAAGTGGTAGCGGGGGTAATGGCTAACAATAATGCAAAATGACAATGGTAACGACAACAGGCAGAGTGACAAATATGTCAGGCTATAACAATGACAGCAACAACAACAACAACACCAGCAGCAGCAACACCAGCAGCAGCAGGAGGCAGCAACAGTTGCGCGAAGATCGTCAGGTGCGCGAACAAATGGCAAAGAAATGTTGAAGCGACTTAAACTATTTAAAAGTATTCATTTGAAAAAAATAAAAATAAATAAATAAAATAAAATAAAAACTAAGATAGCAAGTTTTATTGAAAAGTTATTTTCAAAGGAATTGATAAGGAACAGGAAAAGTTAAGCCTGGCTAAATAAATAAAGTGACATTAGCAGTAAGAAAATATATATAAATACATAGTTTATGTATGTAATTGAATTTAATATAATAAAAACAATTTATCAAGAGGAGAAATATATATGATTTGAAGATTTTATTAATGCATTTTAACAATTTAAAAAAAAAAATTAATTTATGTAAGCCCACTTAATTAATTGTTGGAATATTGAGTACATAATAAAATTGTTAATTAATTAATTCTTTTATTTTTATTGTTACAAGAATTAATTCTAAATAACAAGTTTTAAGCCAGAACAACAAACAAAATTTAATGAAAATATTAATATATATATTTTTTTTTATTTGTCAAATTTTTAAGTAATATTCAATATTATATAAAATTACAATTTTTTTTATTTTAATTTTAATTTTTTGTTTTTTTTTAATGTATTTTAATAATAATATTGAACGATTTCTACTAACTCTTCAGACAATTTTATTTTCATATTTTTTATATTTCAATAATAACATTAAAAGATTTCTACTAATTCTTAATATATTTTTATTTTATTTTATTTTTTTTTAATATTTAAAGAATAATATTGAAAACTTTCTACTAACTCCATACATTTTTATTTTTATATTTTTAATATTTCAATAATAAAATTCAAAGATTTCTACGAATTCTGCATACATTTTATATGTGTATGCATAGATATAGATAAATCGATATATTTGCTTATATTGATGGGTATTTCACATTCGCTCATTATTCACTCTTAAATTTAGGGAAAAGTCTTTCACATAAACTGCAACAACAAACGGAAAACAACAAGCATAGTAAAAGCTCTTTATCGCTTTAGATCTTTGATTGCTTTTTGGCTTTTTTCAATTTTTTTTGTTTTTAGCTGTTTTCGGCTAGTTTGGCAACTGATTTTTTACGGTTGCTCTTTAAAGCTCGCGCAGCTAAGTCCGTAAACCCCCACAGATTTGGCTACATTCAGTCAGCAGCACAACCCTCCCACCCTCCTCCCCCCATCACCTGCCACGCCCACTCAGTTGCGTGTGTGTATGCAGCTCGTTGCAACGCTTCACAGCTTGGAGAAGTGAAACTCAGCAAATGAGGGTAAAAGCAAGTAACAAGTCAAAAAAAAAAAAAAAAAAAACCAGAAGAGAAATGGGTAAAAAAAAAAAACCAAAAAATAAATAATGTGCCCCTTGCTAGAACGAAACGCTAATGCAAATACAACCCTGCGGCATTGGCAAAAGCTTATTGCCAAAAACAGTCGAAAAACAGTGAAAGAAACGGCAGAAGAAGAAGAAGAATGTGGCGCGGGACTCAAGTGGAAGGCAGGCAGGCAAACAGAGTGCAGCAGGAGTCGGGACAGGGGCAAGGCGACGAATTATATTGCATAAAATAAAATAAAACGAAGATGCCGACAGCCAAAAAAAAACAAAAAAAAACGCAAAACCAAAAAGAAAAAAAAGCCGAGTACCAAAAAAGAAGAAGAAGAAAACAAAGAAAGCGGCAAATGCAACGCTGATGAGTGGCTTTAAAATTCCACGCGGGAAACGCCGGCGCGCAGCATATTTTAACCACCAGCAGCAGCAGCGGCAGCAGTAGCAGGGGTAGGGGCAGGGGCAGCAGCATGGCCAGTACCAGGAGCAGGGGGCGGGCGGGCTGTGGGGTGCAGCATGAGAATATCAACACCATTCGACCCGTTGAAACTTTTGTTTTGTCCCAATTTTTCGTGTGCAAAAGTTCGTTTATTTTTCGCTTCCTTCTTTTTTTTCGCATACTTCGCTTCGCTTCTCATGTTTTTTTTTTTTTTGGCAATGCATTGCTGCAGCGCTTCCCGACCGACCGACCGACCGACCGACCGACCTGCCTGGCTGTCTGTCCGGGCCCCTACCGCCCGCCCTTTGGCTTTGCCGCTTTGTTCGCAGGAACCCTCGTCGCAATTTTTGCGGTAACTTGGTTAAGCTGCCTCCTGCCACACGGCATATGTAGAGAACTTTACATATATATATATATATATATATATATATATATAAACATATATATATATATAAATATATATGTATGTATGTGCATAAATTCGTGTACTCCATGCATTTTTATTAGGTTTCCCCCAACTACACACACACACACACACACTCCCCTAGAGTCTCTACACACATACAAATATCCATATGTGTATCAATGGTAGGGTTAGGTTTAGGGCGGGCGGTGCGCTGGGATGGCCAGGGGAGGGCGGCGGGGGGTAGTGGCTCTATTTCGGTGAGTATATCTGCAAAAGCAAATGCAAGTTTTTGGCATTCTTGAGCTTAGCACGCCAAGTGGAACCAAAACATGTGCAAAGTCGTAAGAAAAGCAAAACTGGACACAAATATAATGAAGAAGAAGAAGAAGAAGAAGAAGAGGCCGAGGCAGAGGCTAAAGCTTCCAGCTGACATGCAACGAATTTGCAATATTCTGTAATTGATGTGAAAAGATTTGAGGTGCATAAAACTTTCACTCGAACTTATACTTATACTTATACTTATACTTATACTTATACTTATACTTATACTTATACTTATACTTATACTTATACTTATACTTATACTTATACTTATACTTATACTTATACTTATACTTATACTTATACTTATACTTATACTTATACTTATAATTATACTTATACTTATACTTATACTTATACTTTATACTTATATACTTATATTTATTATACTTATACTTATACTTATACTTATACTTATACTTATACTTATACTTATACTTATACTTATACTTATACTTATACTTATACTTATACTTATACTTATACTTATACTTATACTTATACTTATACTTATACTTATACTTATACTTATACTTATACTTATGTTTATACTTATTATACTTATACTTATACTTATACTTATACTTATACTTATACTTATACTTATACTTTATTTATACTTATACTTATACTTATACTTATACTATATACTTATACTTATACTTATACTTATACTTATACTTTATACTTATACTTATACTTATTATACTTATACTTATACTTATACTTTATACTTATACTTTACTTATACTTATACTTATACTTATACTTATACTTATACTTATACTTATACTTATACTTATACTAAAATTTTAATTTCTTTAAGCCAAAAATACGATATAATATCAAATTTAAAGATAAATATAGTATATATGTATATGCATTTCAATATTTATATATTTATGCATGTGCATAAAAAGAACAGAGTCTGTCTGGCGCTGATACCCCTTTATATAATATATATGAGTTGAGCTGAGCTTGGTTTGGGGTAAGGCTCACTCTTCCTCTCGCTCTCCCACTCTCTCGCCCCTCTCGTTCTCTATAGAGACGCCGTGTGACGTGGCCTGTTTGTAACACATTCCGTATACCGGAATATTGCTAAAAAACAAAACAAAATAAAACAAAACGAAAATTAAGAAGAAAAAACAAAATTGTAAAGGGTTAAACACGAGCCGCGACAGGATAACCGACAATGAGGCGGTCGCGGTACGGGCGCTGGCAGGACTCCCCTCTGACCAGAACTAGCAGGACTCCCTTGCACAGTTGCCACACATATAGTATATGCGTGTGAGTGTGTGTGTGTGTGCACGTGTGTGTGCCTGTATTTTTCGGTAATTTTTGGCAATTCTTCTTCTTATTTTTGTTTTTGCTGTTTTTAAAGTTTTTTTTTTTGCTGTTTTTTGAATTTTTGGGGTTGGCGACGCTCGTTGCAATTGCATCCGCATTTGTGTGTGTGTGTGCGTTGTGAAGTGGAACGCGTGTTGACGACCAACAACAACAACAACGACCCAAATGCCACTTGTCAAGGCTCGCGGCTCATCAGCAGCGCCGGCGGCAGTTTTTTTTTTTTTGTTTTGTTTTTGGGCTTTTGCTGCTGCTTGATGTTGTTGTAGTTGTTGTTGCTTTTGGGACATTTATTTGCCGCTGTTGCACGCACTTCCGGCCGCATTTTGAGCTGAGTTTATTAGCCCTGGCGCAGGACAGCAAACGGCTGCGGCTGCGGCTGTTGCTCGCTTTTAATGCTGGCCCTGGACAAAAGGTAATGGCCACCTTTAATGCTGGACCCCAGTCATAAGCACACACACACACACACACACACACACACACACACACACACACACACATACTGATGTCCTGCATGTCCTTTTTTATATTTTCGGCTTTTTTTTTTTTTTTTTTGGGGCGCAGTTGCTGCACTTGTCGCGAGCCGCGATCCGCGCGTTGCATCTGCTGTCCATTGTCTGTCTCCCTCACACACACACAAACTCTCACTCTCTCTCTCACTCTCTCTCTCTGTCTCTCTGTCTGTCTGTCTGCGTGTTTGCTGTTGTTTTCTTTAGCTGCGAGCTCAATTAGAAATGAAAGCTCTGTCGCTGTCAAAGGCTACGCAGCTTATCAGGCCAGCGGCGGCAGCGCGGCGGCGGTTGCTGCTGCTGCTGCTGCTGCTGCTGCTGCTGACAGTCAAGACAAATCGACTTTGACAGGCGGCAGTGCGCCAAAACAACAACAACAACAACAACTACAACAGCAACGTGAAGCTGATGAGCAGCTGAATGCAGCTTGTGCGTGCAACGCGGCTTTTCAACAGAACAAAAGAGTCAAAGTCTAACAAATGTCACAGGCTGCAAGTGCAGCAGCCACACAGAGCGCGAATGCTCCAAAGCGAAACAAACATGATGTGCGTAGGCTGGAGGGGGGTAAGAGAGAGAGAGAGGGGGTAGCAAATATGTAATTTGACTGTAAGGGGAAAAGTTGGAGGGGGCGTTGGCATGGCGCCAAGGCAGCGATCAAAGCCTGAGAGAAGTCGAAATAGCTGAGCTTGAGAAGCCTTCGCCTAATTGAGAATGAATTTTATTTAATTTAATTTAATTTAATTTAATTTAATTTATTTTTAAAGTATTTGTCCAGCTATGCTCGCAGCAGATACTTGACCTAATTTAGATATAGTTTATTTTTCATTTAATTTTAATAATTTTAGTTATTTTTTTGTTTTATTATAAAATTGTTATAAAGTCTATCATATATATGCTTTGCCTATAATTTAGTTCATCACTGTATGTATAGGACTGTCCATATTCAACGAACCCATCTGGCAACCCTATAAGGTTGCCCATATGCGAAGCATCCATTTTTTTTTTTTTTTTTTATCAAAGAAAAACGACTTTAATAATAATAATCATCATCATTTCATATGTTTCGAGTAAATTTATTGAATATGATATTCCTCAAATGGCCTTGAGCCTGTACGGCGTATGTTAGGGTTGCCAGATGGTTCCGTCGAATATGCAATAGGACAGCCCTATACATTACCTAGATAACTATTGAACTTTAATAGTTTTTTTCAGCATAAGCTGCTTGAGCTTTTTAATCCACTCTAGGGAAAGAGAGAGAGAGATTGAGAGAGAGAGAGAGAGAGAGAGTGAGAGAGTTTTGATGCCGCTGTAGCAGGTGACGTAGCGCAGAGCTGCTTTAACACTTGATTAGCTGCGACTCGTGGCAGACACAGTTGCAGGTTGCACACACACACACACACACACACACACTTGCCAGAGCAGAGGACTCTGAAGTCAGCATCCACTGCACGGACTGCAACGACGCACATCGACGACCTTTCATTATCTCTCTGCCTACCCTCGCCAATCCGCCCCACCGCACACACACTCTATATCTCTCTCTCCCTCTCCCTCTGCCCTCTCGCTCGCTCGCTCTGCTCCAGCTCCCTTGGGTGCTTTTCTTGAAGTTTATTGTTGTTTGTTGGCTTTGTCAACAGGCAATGTTGTTGCTGTTGCTTTTGTTGTTGCTGTCGCTTGTCGTTTGTCGCTTGTCGCTGTTGTCGCTGTTGTAGTTGTTCTTGTCAGCGTCAGCAACAACTCTTCAATTTCTTTCTCATTCTGGATTTTTTTTTTCATAATTTCTTTTTTGTTGTTGTTGCTTTTTTGCAAATTGCGTGAGCTAGTTGCCGGCAGCGACGTCGACTGCGACGCCAGGATCAAAGGCGCTTTGCGTGCATCTAAGTTTCCTTTCCTTTCTCTCTCTCGCTCTCGCGCTGTGCCCCCCCCTCTCTCTCTCGTGGGTCGAGCGAGAAGTGCGTTTTCGAGTGCACTTCAACAAAATACAAAAAAAAAAAAGAAGAAAAAGAAATGAAACGCAATGCAACAAAAGCAAAAGAGAGAAAATACAACAACAAGAACAACAACAACAGCATGCGACTATACTTTAAATGCCTCGTCCCACTGTGCAACGCCCCTACGCCCCGCACCGCCCGCACGCCTCTGTCTCTTTGCGCTGGGCATTGCCTACTTGTTGGCGCACTAAAATGCGTTTATGCATAATTTTGTAGGGCCTCGCTTTTCTGTTCTCCTCGTGCCATGCTATTCCCCAAACATATACATGCATCTATATATATGTACATACAGATATGTGCATATAGTGTAGGCCCTTGGCTCGAATGGGCGCGCCTCGACGTGGCTTTCTAATTGCAGTGCCTGCGACAAAGTTTGCGACATAAATTATTATTAATTATTTGAGGCGACCCACTCCCTCACTCTCTCTCTCTCTCTCCCTTAATTTCTCCCCCTCTCTCTGTGTGTGTGTGTGTGTGTGTGTGGATGCGTGTGTGCCACATATCGATTGCATTTTGAAAGAAAGCAAAAAAAAAAAAAAAACACGCCCAAGTGGCAGCTGACGATGCCGCCAAATGCGTGCTCAAGTGTTTGTGCGAAAGAAGTAGGCGGCATCAAACGCACACACACACACACACACATCAGCACACACACACTCTTTCAATTGACAAGTGACAATGCCCCAAGTGGCGCCCTGTTAAGAGCCTACGCAATATGCCATCAAAGGCTTAGCTTCCTTCACTTGGGGTTCAATGCAGGTCATCGGCGCAAGATGCTGTTTAGCTAAAGATCTGCACATCATTTATATGGATTTTTATAGAGCTCATACTGAAATGCAGTGTTGGAAAACCAATCAAATATTACTATCCCAATATGTTCTGAAAAATCTTAGTCTATCTATTCATCTTCATCTAGAATGTAAGCCAAGTAACTCAGACAATCAAAGCCTCGCAAATGCTAATACTTAATTTAACAGTGTTGGTAAACTATTCAATTAGCTATTCAGTCGACATATCTGTTAGTAAACTAAAGACTAAGCTCTCAGCTAGAAACAAACTTTTAATTTGCACCTTATCCAGTGCTACATAGAGCTACACAGAGCAACAGTGTTGGTAAACATTGTTGTATTTAACGGCAAATGGCTTTAGAACGCCCCTGGATAATGTACAAAAACAATGTTGTTCCACATACAGCTTATCGCGCTATCTAAGCCAAGCACTTGCCTGCCAGTGTTGGAAAACAATGTTGTAGTTGACTTTATGAATACTTTTATGACAAATGCCAGTTCGACTGTCAGCAGTCGATTGCCTGCGTATGTGTGTGTGTGTGTAGAAGAAACTGCTCGATTTGGTCACTGGGCAAGAGACAGAGGGACGGACAGACAGACGGACAGACAGAGGCAGTTGCTGGCTGGTTCCTTGCATTCGGTTTCCCCCTTTGGCGGGCTCACTTTATTTTCTTTTTTTTTTCATTTTTTTTTTTTATTTACTGCGCGTCTGCAATATTTGCATAAATTATTGTACAACAAACAATAATTTTTTTTTGATATGCTGCCCTTGCCCTGCCCGCTTGCATTTTATTTTCCAGAAATGACGTTGTGAAAAAATGCAACAAATGTTGTTGCTGTAGAGCGTATCAGTGACGGAATTCCTGGAAGAACACATAGGCAGAAAATATTTCAAAAAAAAGAAGAAGAAAAAAAAACCAAAATAAATAAATAAAAGTACAAAAATAAACGACAATATTAAAAGTAATGCGAAAACAACAAGAACTGCAACTAGAAGAAGCCGGAGAAGAAGAAGCAACGACAACAACAATGAGCTGGCAACATTGTTGTCGTCGCTCTCTCAAAAGTCAACGTCAGCGACGAAAGAATTTGAAACGAAGTCGACCGAGTCTCGAGTCTCGTCAAGTCCAGAGCTCAGGCCTTCAGCTAGGGAGCAGAGACCCAATCGAAATGCCCGCGCAATGTCAGCAATTCGGGGCGGTCTTATTATTAATTAACTATAAACAAATATTGTCACTGTGCGGCCAAGTATGTGGTGGTATGTGCAACACTGCCCATGTGCCACAACTGTGGACAGTTGTGCAACACTGTTGCTACAGTTGCTAGATATGCTAAGTGCAGCTAGATAAACCAACTCAACATCAATAGATAGTATCTTTAAAAAAGTAAAATATGTATATATATTATGCAGTATTTTTATAATACATACATATGTATTTTCATTTGAATATTTTTATATTATAAATGAATATTTTTATTTTTATTTATTTTATTTTTAATTTTTTTTATTTATTTTATTTTTAATTTTTTTTATTTATTATTTTTTAATTTTTTTAATGAATATTTTAGAGTGCATGGAATTATTTTATGACTTCAAATATTTATTATATAGTTTAAATTAATTTTTTTTTTAAATTTTCACTTGTCTAAATATGACATAAATAAATACTAAATACTAAAAAAAAATATGAATATATATATAAAAAAAAAAACTTGAATATAAAATTTTTAAATATTTTAGATTTTCATTAAATATAAAATATTATAACTTAATTTTTTTAAATCTAATTACTACTATTTCTTTTTATTATATTATTACATTATATATATTATTATAATCTTTATTTTACCTGTTTTATTTTTAATAAAACAAACGTATTTAAAAAAAAAAAAAATGGCTTTAAAAAGAAAATTTATAAAAAAATATATAAAATAAATTTATAATAAAAAATAATAAAAATAAATAAATAAAATAAGCAAAATTAATAAAAATAATACAAATATTTTATTAATTTATATTTTTATTTTGATAAGCAAAAAATTCGTATGTTTAATTTTTTAAGACAACATTATTCTTCAAATATTTATTTCTTCTATTTATATATATATTTTTTTCAAACAACTTATTTTATTATATTTTCAATTTTTAGTTTCCTATATTTATATATTCATGCATTTCATTTATGTATTATTAATATTTATAATATATGTAGTTCCTTGAGTTCATGCTATGCTATGCTATTTTTGGTTTAAAGTTGTGGCATACTTAAAGGATTTATGCAAGCAAATTAATTTGCTATGATTGCTCAGATAGTTGACGCGACATATAGTTACATATGAGTATATATATACCACATATATCTCAGATATATACAAATATTTCTTTGGCTTATGTCATTAAATCAACTGACGCTAGATGTGCTTGTGTGTGTGTCTCTGTCTCTCTGTGTGTGTGTGTGTGTGTGTGCTTGGCAGCTATCTCATATGCAAACTGCAATTCCGTGACATGTGCCCTGTTACTCGAGCTTCGCAAACTGCATTTTTTTTTTTGTTTTATTTTTTTTTGTTTTATTTTTTATTTCTCTGCATTTTCAGGCAGACTTCTAAAATTTCATAAATTCAACGAATTTGTCGCACAGCCGTCAACGCTCGACTGAGAAATTCCGCAGTTTCTAATAAACGCCAAGACAGGCAGTTTCTCTTGTTGTTTCTCTTGAAAATGAAGTAGAAGAAGAAGAAGAAGAAGAAGCAGAAGCAGACGCAGAAGAAGCAGCAATGACAGTATTGTATATAGAATGTTGATATATGTATGCGTACATAACGATCGCCTTCCATGCACAGTTGCTGCTAAAAGTTGTGCAACCCAATTGAATGCAGATGATGTTGTTCATGATAATTGCATAAATTTATTGTCAACAGTAGCAACAGCAACAGCAACAGCAAAGGCAACAGCAACGGCAGCAACAACAGCAGCAACTGTCACGCATGCCACAACACGAAAATGTGCAAGAGGTAGAGGCCGAAAGTAAAACTAACTGAATGTCCTTGCCAACCACTTTAGCTGCTTATCATAACTGGGCAGGGAGCGACACAATCGATAAGCAGAAACAAGATAAAAATAATAATAAATGAGAGTGTATGTGTGTGTGTACAAAAAGAAAACGAAATTAAAACGCAAGACGACCGTCGCATTGTCAAGAATATAAAAACAAATTTGTATGTGTGCATGCAGAGACGTTGCTGCCCCATTTCAAGTTGCAACATTTCACCTGCGACTTGTGTCGGAGGGGTCGTCTGTCTGCTAGCATTAAAAAATATGTCGATGCCATTCTTTAGCTGTGTGTATGTGTGTGTGTGTGTGTGCAATGGCTGCAACTTCAACTGTTGATGCAACACACACTCACACTCACACTCACACAGACATCAAACAGCTGTGCAGACATTTTAAGCAGCTAGTCATCAGGCTGTCGTCGTTGTCGCGGGTTTGAGCCTTCGTCTGAGTCGCCTTCCACGCTGTGTGGCAGGTGGAAAGAGAGAGACCGACAGAGAGAGAGAGAAAAAGAGAGGGAGAGAGAGCGAGAGGGGTCGCTTCGCTTATTGTAAGGTGCCACAACAGACAGCGTCTAGTCATAGACATATTCTGTGCGCCGTGTTTGGTATTTACCAAACAACCTTTGTCTGCGACCCCGCCCCCCTTCACTCCACTTCACACACAACTCCCTCATTGCACTTGTCTTGACTGTCTGGCATTGGTTTAGCTCCCGCTCTACCTCTTCCCTTGCTGCCCCTCTGTCTGTTCGCCCTGCCCCCTACCCGTCCGTCTGCCTAACTGGCATTTAGCCTGGCTGGCCTCTGGTGCGCCATTCGTTGCGCCTCGGACTGTGGCAAGCTTTTATTAACTGTCTCTGCAATACAAATACTTTTCCATTTGCAATCAGAGTTTCTCTACAGCGACAGAGTGCCTTAATATGCTGTTAACATGAGCTAACAGCATAAGTTCCTCGCCATTTGCACTCTGAGTTTCTCTACAGTGTCTGAGCCTGGCATGCTATTACTTAACAGTGCTTTAACATGCCGTTAACATGAGCTAACAGCATAAGTTTCTCTACAGTGACAGAGTTTGGCATGCCATTGCTTAACAGTGCCTTAACATGCTTTTAACACTAACTAATAACATAAATTTCTCTCCATTTGCTATCAGAGTTTTTCTACAGCGATAGAGTTTGGCATGCCATTGCTTAACAGTGGCTTAACATGCTGTTAACACTAGCTAACAACATAAATTCCTCTCCATTTGCAATCAGTGTTTCTCTACAGTGACAGAGTTTGACATTCCATGGCCTAACAGTGCCTTAACATGCTGTTAACACTAGCTAACAACATAAATTCTTCTCCATTTGCAATCAGTGTTTCTCTACAATGACAGAGTTTGGCATGCCATTGCTTAACAGTGCCTTAACATGCTGTTAACACTAGCTAACAACATAAATTCCTCTCCATTTGCTATCAGAGTTTCTCTACAGCGATAGAGTTTGGCATGCCATTGCTTAACAGTGGCTTAACATGCTGCTAACAATGTCTTCAGCTTTGCTCTAACTTTTCAAATTGATTAAGCAGCATGTGCTTTTTTTTCTTTCTCCGCTTCTAGATATTTTTCTTGAAAATTTTGTAGACGTGTTCTTCCCTTCCTTTTTCGCAGACATGTTGAAATCGCATTTTTATGTTGCAGCTAAATTCGTGACTAAACTTATTTTATTGCTTTTACTTTTTTATTAAATGTGGCCTTATCTGACCTCTCTTTCTCTCGCAGAGTCGTGTTTTCTATTCGAAAATCACGCATAGTTAAGTAGGATCTGCTGTCACTATTGCAGACCTGTTGCTAAGCTTCATGATAGAGCATATTCCAATCCAATGTGTAGACCTGTCGTGAGGCACTGAATCCTCATTGTAAGCCTCATTGTAAACCAATTTGTAAGTCATTCAAGTGTGATATATCTTAAAGCTTACTGACTGAAGGCCTAACCCCAAAGTGGTAAAGCTCATTGTAAGCTTACCAGCTATATGACAAATCTTCAGTGTTTACTCCTTAAGTTGCTGAGCCTCATTATAAAGCTCATTGTATGCCTGATTGTAAGTCACATTATAAGCCCCTCTGTAATGTACACTGTAAGCCAATTCGCCACACAGTTATGTAAGTCGAGCCTAATGCTGTATGTTTTTAGCCTTCAAACGCGGCCAATCCACCATATAAGCTCCATTGTAAGCCACATTATAAACCAGTAGATGACTAAGAAAACTTTTAGCTATAAATTATTGACACTCAACTCTTTGCTACAATATTATCCATTTATTCAATTGTCCATAAGCCATTTGAGTTGTAAATCTGCTGCTTAGCCGCATTGTAAACCGCATTGTAAGTCCCAGTTAAAGCTAATAGAGTTTCTGCTTAAGCACAACTCATTGCAATAACAATATCGCCTAATGCAATTATCTAGTTAACGAGCGTTGAAATCATTTATATATATATGTATGTATATCTATGTACCTATATTTATAGAGCCAAGAATACAGTAGACAAATCTGCTCGAAATACCCATTAAAAATTTATGTTTATATGCAAATATTCACTTCCTGTTTGAATAATTTTCGCTGTGAATAAATTAAATGCTATGCATAATTTAGCTTAAAGGAAATCTCTTTGCCATGAACTTGAACTTTTGCCGCAGACAGACACAGAGAGAGAGAGAAAGAGATAGATAGTGCCAGAGTGAGAGAGAGAGAGAGGGAGGCAGAACAACCTACTTATGCGGCAAAGTAAAAGTTTTTCAATGCCAGCTCAACTTTTTAGCTGCTGTTGCTTGTTGCACTCATGATGTTGATAAAGTTGATACGAGATGCTGCCAGCTGATTAAAATATATATGTATATATGTATATGTATGTATTTACATTTATATATATACATATATATAGTGTTAAGAGAACAACTGAAGTTGAAGACAAAATGACGTCATGCAGCACAAAAGTTGGCAAAAATTTGCACTATTTATGCATGCATGCATGTGCATGTGTGAGTGTTTGTGTGTTTGTGCGTCTGTGTGTGTGTGTGAGCTCATAATTCAACAGTTGACATTGTCGTTGTGACTTTTCAGCGTCATAATTAAGCGTGCCACATGTTGCACCAACAGCAACACCAACAGCAACAGCAACAGCTACAAATGCTGCAAAACTTTTCATGCATAAGCTTTATATGTGTGTTGCCCCCTCTCTCTCTCTCTCGCTCTGCCTCCCTCCCTCTCGCTCTCTGTGTCTGTCTGGCTGCACTTGTATCGCAGGGCACTTGAAGCAGCCGCAGACATTTACCAGACTTTTTGAGACAGCGTCAGACAGCAACAACAACAACAACAACAACAAACTAGCAAACAACAAACAAACAAACAACAACAATAGTCCATGGCATTGGCAAAGCTTTTGTTGTTGTACAATAACAAATTTACGCTAGGTAATTAAAATAGTGAAAGTTTTCAGTCAAATTGTTGGCTGCACTTTTTAGCCAGCCCACCCACCCAACCACCCAGCCACCCAGCCACCCACCTCATTTCATTTTCACTCACAAACTCTATGTCTCTCTCTCTCTCTCTCACACACTATCTCTGGCATTTGCCATAGCCTACATTTAAGCTTTTCCGCCTTGTTGTTTGTTGTTTGTGTACTTTTGCCAGAGTTTGCTATTGTTTTCTTCAAGTTCTTGACTCCAATGAGCTTTCAAACAAAGTGTGACCGTATTTGAGATATTCAACAAATTTGGGGAAAAACAATTCGATAATTTTAAAGTAATTTCTATAGGAGAATCGTGAATTTGTATGCCCACTCAATGAAGTGAAGCGAGTATATTGGTTTTGTATTTAGTACAGTATATATATGATATATGATATTGGGGAAATCGAAAAATAGTACTGGGTAGAGAAAACCTCTATCTATACATATGTATATGAATAAATATATATTTCATTATTTAGTAAAAGTGATGAAATCTTTTCCCATTCTAATTAATAAACTCTCTTTCTTTTTCTTTTCAGCATATTCTTCAAAATTCTAAATTTCAACGAAGAAGAAAGCGTGTAAAACTTAAAGAAAATCACAATCGAAATCTCGGCGAATCGATAGGCGAATCAGTTGTAATACGTTTATCGATAACAGCAGCAGCAGCAACAACAGCAACAACAAGTATCACACGCTACAACTCTGGCAGCGCTCTTCGGCTATTGATAAAAATAAAGAACAAACATTCTCACACACACCCACACACACACACACACCCATCCATACACACACATGCATTCTCTCTGAAAAGCAAACTTGACGAAATATTTGCAACCAACTGGACCAATTACATTTTTATCGATAAATAAAAAAAAACAAGCAAAAATATATATATATATATATATATATGACAAGCGATCGACAAGTAAGAAGAAGAAGAAGCACTTTAAAAAAATGATCATAAATTGAACAATCTTTGGGCAACAAATCTTTCGAGCTCGAAACTTGGCACAAATAAAACAAAAAATAAACCAAAAACAAAATATTAAAAAACAAAAACACAAAAAAAAAGAGGAAAAAACATTTCGAAAACGATTCATTTTCGGACAGTGTTGTATAACGTGCTACGCAACAGTTTTCGGTGTGCAAAAAAAAGCCAAAAAAAAAAAAAAGAAAAGTAAAGTGAAAAATAAAAATCAAGCTAAAACGAAATCAAACCAAAAGCGACATTAAACAACAACAACAACAACAGCTGCAGCAAGAACAACAAGAGCAAACGCAACAACAATTACAACAACGACAACGGCCCAAGAACAACAACAACAAAATCAATTGAAAATTGAAACTTATGGATTGCTGGACGGGTAACGCCCGACTGGCGAGTGTTTTAGTTTAAGGTAAGTTCTGGAAATTCCCATCAATTACTCAGGGAAATATATGTTGAATTTATGCTGCAGAATTCCTATGATCATTTAAGTATAGAGATATAGAGATATACCTCGACCATAATATATTATATTATGACACATATTGTAATAGTATTTTATTTATTATTATATTGAATGGAATGTATAGCAACAATACTTGGCATATGGTATAAATTATAACAAAAGTATTGTTATATAATACCTTCTCAGTAGATAATAATGCCATTGAAAATTATTCGCTAATTATTTACTAAAGTAATTTTTTATCTTCTCTTATCGGTCATATCTATTGCTGTTATTATGGAATACACTTGACTTTGATAGTGTTTTGTGGTGTACTGATTGTACTTGTTCTTCTGAGCTTTTATTGATTATTCATATCCTATCTCTTTAAGGCGTTTAGGCCATGAATGAGTATACTATTTTTTATATCTTGGTCCTTGCACAATTTTTTCTCATTATTGTTAGAGAAATAATCATTATTGCTTATGTTTTTAATATAAACACATTCATTAATATTCCCATTAGTCAGATTATTTTTTTTTTTATTACAATTAGTATGTTTGATATTGCTCATCACAATTATCATTCATTATTATTCTGAAGTATTTTCTTTAGTATTTTTTTTTTGTTTTTCATATTTTTATATATTTATGTTTTTAGTTTTACTTTCTTATTTTAAATTTGTTTATTTTTACTTTTTACTTTTTTATTTTAATTTTTAATATTTGTTTTTGCATTTTTTATTTATTTTTTTTATTTTTATTTTTATTTTTATTCTTATTTTTTTAATTTTAATTTTTAATTTTAATTTTGTACTTTAATTTTAGTTTTAATTTTTTTAAATTATATCTTCTGTTAGTGGCTTTGTCAATCGAAAAGCACTCGAGCAACAGCTGACACTGCGTGTGTGTGTGTGTGCGGGTGTGTGTGAGTGTGCATGTGTGTTGGTTAATTTTTGACTGCTGCAATTAACGCATACACACAGACTAACACACACACACACACTCGCCTTTTGGCTAATTGAAGCAATTTTTGCAATTGCGCAAAATACAAAACAAAAAAAAATAAAAAATTCAAAAAACAAAAATGACAATTAAAATTGAAACCTTTGCAGCCAAAGGCAATTGTTGTTCACACAAACACACACACACAGATATACATACATATGTATATATATATATGTATGTATGTATGTATGTAGCTATACATGCATAGGTATATACACACATTTGCCTGCTGTTTCGCTGCGATCTTTTGCATTCACTTCCCATTGTCAAAAGCCAAGCGCAGACGTCGCTCACTTCCGCCCAACAACAAACAAGCAAACAAATAGCAGCAACAACAACTAGCTAACAAACAATTGCTGTTCGTCTCGCTCGGCCACGCCCCGTTGCCTGTTCGCCTAGCCAAAGCGTTCCATTACCAAAACGTTTCTGGCGCCGACCTTGGCCTTGAGCGCACTTCATTCCATTTGTTGTTGATTTCTGTGTGTTTGCATTAATTCTTTACATTTATCAATATGAAAAATGTATATACATATATATATATATAGAGAGAGAGAAAGAGAGAGAGAGAGAGAGACAGGGAGAGATATTTCTATATGTTCTCATTTGGCAATTGGGTTGGCTTTGCCTTTGGCTTTTGGTTCCCAGGCTGCCCAAATGCGTTGGCTCATTAATAAAACGTTAGCACCGTTAAATTGCCTCGCTGCAGAAATTAACGTCTAATTGATGAAATGGCAAAAGTCAAATGGAAACTGTGGAAAACTGTGCAAAGCCGAGGAAAAGCTTGGGCGAACAAAAAGCCAACAACAACAACAACCACAACAAAAAGGTTGTTTTGCTTATTGATTGAAAAGCAAAGGCGATGCGACTGCAATGACTGCAGCATCCAGCAGCAGCAGCAACAGCAACAACAGCAACAACAGCAGCAGCAGCAACAGTTGCTCATGTGCAATTTATGCGCAGCGTGACAAATCAATTTTGTTTTAGTCATTTTTAGAGAGTTTTGCCAGCAGTTTCGCTGCGTTTGTTTGCCAACAGCAGCAGTAACAACGGCAACAACTGCAGCAGCAACAACAACAGCAACAACAACAACAGCAGCAGCAGCGGTTGGTAGTTTCGCACGCTCGCAACGGCAAACAGCGCCGTTATCATCAGCATAAATATGTGACATTTGCGAGTAATGGCAAATGACGTTCATATCGAACAACCAAACAACCAACAACAAACAGCAACAGCATTAACAACACTGGCAAATAGTTTTCATATTACAGTTGCAGTTGCCGTTGCAGTTGAAAGGTTGCAAATGTGACGCGCCATGCATGCCATAGGTATCACTTAGCGCAAAGTTATCGATCAATCGATAACATGCCGATAGCATTACAGCATATAGTCTCTCTTGATTCATATATATCGATCAGTCGATAACATTCCGATAGCGTTAGATCGACAATATAGGCTTCACTTAATGCAACAATATCGATAAATCGATAACATTAAATTACACCAATGTCAGTTAGGCCTTACTTAATACTCAAGTATCGATCAATCGATAACATGTCGATATTATTCTATTAGGACAATGATATGTAGGCTTCAATTATCGATTAATCGATATCATGCCGATAGCATTAATCAAGCCAATGCCATGTAAATTTCACTTAAGGCAGAAGTATCGATTAATCGTTAGCATTATATAATTTATATTTATTTAATCAAAAGTATAGACCAATCGATAGCATTTTATCAGGCCAATGCCATTATTGAGCTTGCTAATTCGCAATTATTGAAATATTTTCATAGATCTACATCCACATTCACACTTTTATAATATACATACGATTTTGAGGCTCTAGCTCCACAGATGTACAAGATATACTTACTTCTAAAGCTGATCTTTTATGTTATTTAATCGATAACAATAAAACGGAAATAGCTGTGGATGTTTACAGGGACCTTAACAAACTTTTGTAGTCTCTATCTCTTATGGGTTCTGAGATCGACGCCTTCACACCTACGGACAGACGGACGGATAGACGAACAGGGCCAAGTGGATCCAGTCTGTCGTCCTGATCAAGAACTTAATGGGTTCGATGATACCCTGATTTCACATTTTCAATGTGTTTAGAGTATAAAAAACATGATAAACTGAATTTCTATTTTAAATGTGCTCAGATATTATAGGACAACAAAATATTGTTATTTTATCTAGTTATAAGTCATTAACATTGTTTTCTTGATGTTGTATTTTGTTGTATTTTTTGTTGCACTGAGTCGCAGTTGCTTGTCTCAACTTCTGCCCTTTTTCGCAGGCTCCAAAGTCGAGCAAAAGTCGCATGCGTAGGCGAATGTTGCAATCGGAGCGAAATGTGCTTGCCGCAACAGAATGCAATCGAGGTGCTCAACAGGCACGTTTCGCAGCAAATTATGTATGAATACATAATGTGCATATACACCTAAGCATAAGTATGTATATGCAAGTATCTACATATAGACATATATATATATATATATATATATATACATATAGGTAATTGCTGCTAATCATTTGGCGTGCGTGCTGCGTGCTGTTGCCGTTGCAAAAGGTGGCGCCTCCCTGAGCACGCTTTTTCGATTAAAAACAAAAGAAGAGAAAATGTGTTAAAAAAAATGTATAAAGAAAAAAAAAATAAAATAAAAATGCAATAAATAAATAAAAAATTATAAATAATTATAAATAAATAAGCGTCTTGTGTTAATTAGTGCGCTGCTCGCATTGCACAACCGACAGACGCTTTACAACACTGTGCGTAATTGTTGCTCTGAATGCGGAACTGAATGAATCACAGATAAATTGCTCACAACAGCTGAATGAACGCATGTGAATCGAAGCTGAAGCTCAATGATTGAATGTGCGCAGGGCCAGAAGCGAATGGCGATAAAGTGTCTGGAAAGTGCTATCGAAATCGAGTGAGCAATGCACTTGCTCAGGCATGACTGTTATCGCTTTGCGTGATTTTTAAGCGCTTTTTTATTTTTGCTAACGCATAATTGAGATAGATAGTCATCGAGAGAGACAGAGAGAGAGAAGGGAGAGAGGTAGGTGACCTTAAATATGCCATAACATCAAAGAGATGGCTACTTTATCGGTGGCCATGTATCGATAACTTGTGAGCAAGCTATAGCACAGCTATCAGATGAGTTGATGGACTTTGGGCTTGGTCTATGATGATATGAGAATATCTGGTATATATGGAGTCGATAACTATCGATATATTTGTTACACAATATTTTATGGATACTTTCTCAATAAGCTAATATCGATTATATTTGGATTAGAAAAAGGAAAGCGATAGACTTTTATCTTGGCTTAAGCTGAATTCTTGCTCGACAAGTATCGAAACACGATAACTATTCAGATTTATGATATATATCACCGTGAAACATGAAAGCTAATTTGATTGATACTTGAATTACCAATATAGATCATCTCATTCATAATCATCTATATATACATATCTTTAATAATCTGGCATTTATTATTATTTTATTGAAATGAGTTGTGATCGATAGATATCGAATCCGACGGCAGCTGAAATCGAATAGTAAGCAAATATTTATGCAAAGCCCGCGGGCAAACAGCTTCAGCCCCCATGCGAAAACTCAAGAACCTCAAGGTTGTGCGTGTGCGTGTGTGTGTGTGTGTGTGTCGCTGACAAATGCACAAAATGCATAGCGTGGCGCTTTAATGGGGCGGTGGGTGCAAGCGAGCACGAGAAGGGGAGGGGGGAGGGGCGTGGGGCTGAAGCAAAGCGCGTGCAAAACGCAAGAAGGAAGTGATTAATAAGCAAGCAAAGGCAAAAAAAAAAAAAAAAAAAAAAAAAAAAAAAAATAAAAAAAGTACGCGGACTGCTTAAGAGACCGCAAAGGAAAAAAAAGAGACCTGCACCAAATGCAAATGCAATGCTAGACCGAGAGAGAGAAAGGGCAAGGGAGAGAGAGAGATAGGGAGAGGGAGATGTTGGCGTTAGGGGGAAGGGAAGGTGGCTTATAGTGCAGCGCAGTGAGAGCGTGCGCATGTGTTGCATATGCAATATGGTCACCCTAAAACGGCATTTCTGACGCTCGGCGTGAGTGTGTCTGTGTCTGTGTGTGCGTGTGTCTGTGTCTGTGTGTGCGTGTGTGTTATCGTTCGCATTGCAAAAAACTACAAACTATAACGCAATTACATGCAGCAGGGGCCCGCCCACCCCCTGCGCCCAGCGTTGCGCGGCCACGGTTTCCTCTGCCAGCCAACCACTCACCTACGACTCATTACCCACGCACACAAACACACACACACACGCACACACGCACAGCTAACACAGTTGAGTCGGCTACTTTCTCGCTCTGGCGCATGCTCATGCGGCTTGCCATCTCGCTTGCACCTTAAATTGTAATTGCATTTTGCGTGCATCAATTATTGCGCATTTCTCAGTTGCGTTGTTCAATTGTTGTTGTTGTTGTTGTTGTTGCTTTTATCTGGGCAGTCGCCTTCTAATTTACAAAGCAACAACGACAAATATTGTACAATAAAAATAATAATAGTGCATAGCATTAGCTGAACACAACAAAAAAAAAAAAAAAAAAAAAGTAATAATACACATATATAGAAACATAGACACACACACACACACATACGCACACTAATATAGCTCGCTCTGTTCATTTGGCAATTGAAACATTTGGAAACTGTAGAACAAACTGCCAAGTGGAACCGAGTGAATTGAACAGTAGTTGATAGTTGGAACAAATGGAATGAATAGCCGTGGAGATTTGGCGGAATACATGGAAATAGAAACAAGTGGAAGTGGGAAATTAGAAAGAGCAAAATTAGCAGTAAGAAACATTTGGAAAGAGTTACATGAAACAAGTGGAAACCGAAATTCTAGCAGTTGAAACGCTTGGAAACTGAAACAGCGCCAAATAGATAACATTGCAAATAGAGAAATTATAACTAGGAAACATTTTCAATATTTAGCAATAATTTTTTTTACATATAAATAAATTTGAACTATTTGAAATGTTTTTACACAGAAACACATTGAATCTGGAACGTTTGAAAACTGAAACATTCCAAAAGAGACACACATAGTCCTTGTGAGAATGATCCTAGTATATGAGACATGTGAAGAACTATATTTGTTTATATTAGCGTCGGAACTAGTTCATTCATTTAAAATTTTGGAAGTAATTCTTCGTCTCTAAGTAGTTCAGCTTTTCATACGTTTTCCTAGTGCTGGTACTTATTGCGATTCATTTAGTACTGCTTCTTCTTTAAGCAGCTCTTCAAACGTTTGCCTAGTATCAGAACTAGTTCATTATTTGAATGTTTTAGTCGTAGTTCTTCTTCTTCTTTAAACAGTTCTTCAAAGGTTGCCCAGCATCAGAACTAGTTCATTCACCAAAAATTTTGCAAGTAGTTCCTCCGTTTCTTTAAGTAGCTTTTCACACGCCTGTGCAAATGTCGGAACTAGTTCATTCATTTAAAGTTTTAGTAGTAGTTCTTCTTCATCTTCTTTAAGCAGTTCTTCAAAGGTTGCCCAGCATCAGAACTAGTTCATTCACCCAAGGTTTTGGAAGTAGTTCCACCTCTTCTTTAAGTAGTTCTTCACACGTCTAGGCAAATGTCGGAACTAGTTCATCATTTAAAGTTTTGGTAGTAGTTCTTCTTCTTCCTTAAGCAGTTCTTCAAAGGTCATCTAGTATCAGAAGTGGTTCATTCACCAAAACTTTTGGAAGTAGTTCCTCCTTTTCTTTAAATAGTTCTTCACACGCCTGTGCAAATGTCGGAACAAGTTCATTCATTTAAAGTTTTAGTAGTAGTTCTTCTTCATCTTCTTTAAGCAGTTCTTCAAAGGTTGCCCAGCATCAGAACTAGTTCATTCGCCCAAAGTTTTGGAAGTAGTTCCACCTCTTCTTTAAGTAGTTCTTCATATGTCTAGGCAAATGTCGGAACTAGTTCATTCATTTAAAGTATTAGTAGTAGCTCTTCTTCTTCTTCTTCATTAGTAAGTTTGCCTAGTGCCGGAACTAGTTGCCTTTCAGCTAACATAGCATATTTATTCCGTTTGGAACCAGTTCATGCAGCACATATAAATTAAGTTCACGAACAACATTGCGTATGCGTGTTACCATTACTTGACCGCTGAGAAGCGCCAAGAGAGGCGCTTGTCGCACTGCGTGACACATTCTCTGACTGACTTTTCAGCTATTAGCAACAACAACAACAACAACAACAGCAATGTTGACATGCAAGCAGCGGCTGACCCATTGGCAATGAGCATTTGGATGGAGCTGATGGAGCTGCAGGCCAGGTGCCAATGCCAATTTATCTGATCGCTCGAGGTACAGTTGACGCCCCACAGCAGCAGCAACAGTCATGAATAGTAAAAAGCAAACACTGGACGCTTGCGTGCCATCGCTGTGTGTTAGTGTGTGTGCGTGTGTGTCTGTGTGTGTGCAATTGTGGATTAATTATAACCAAGGACTCACAAGATACAAATAAAGATACAAATGTATCTGTAGCTCGTATCAGCGCCGCTGTGTACGTCTGTACGTCTGTGCATGTGTGTGTGTGTCTGTGTGTGTGTGCGAGTGCACTTTCCGTTGGGCCAGAACAAGGTTAATTCAGTTAGCCATTGTTGCTGTTGTTGTTGTTGTTGCTGTTGCTTTAATTACGCTTCGTTACATAATCATTTCAACTGATGACACGCACACACACACACACACACACACACACACACATACACACACACATTAGCCGAGGCAAATATGTATTAAAACCTAATTTATTATTTCTTCTATTTAATTTGGCGCTTTGGGAAAAACAGCTTCAACAACCCGTTGACAGCCGCTCCTAACAGCAATTTTTTTCCCTCTTGTTTTTTTTGTCGCTAGAAAATGTTTGGCATAAAATTTCTTTGGCTGCTTTATGGCATTTGGTAGCCCTAGAAATTTCGCATAAATCCGGTTTTTGTTTTTTTAAGCAACTTTCATGCTGCCCCAGCGACAAAAAAAAAAAAAAAAAAAAAAACAACTTTATATACATATAAGATTAAGATT
This sequence comes from Drosophila mojavensis, assembly GCF_018153725.1. NCBI lineage: Eukaryota > Metazoa > Arthropoda > Insecta > Diptera > Drosophilidae > Drosophila > Drosophila mojavensis. The sequence goes on from NW_025318667.1 coordinate 10,794,670, forward strand.
AAATACAACAAATATATAGTAAGGGGCTAACTAGGTACCTTTTATCTACATATAGCCTGCTTTATAACAACAACAACAACAACGAACACGGCAATTAGACATTTAAAATTTCACCAGGCAAAAGAAAAAAAAAATTAAAATTAAAATAAACTTCGTCTTCATCCATCGCTCATTGCAAATTTCCCATGGTCAGAACTTTCGAAAGTTTTGCCCCTTTTTGTTTTGTATTTTATTTATTTTAATTTAGTTTTTTACACTTTTTTTTTGTGGGACTGCATAAATTTGGCATAGCTAATAAATAAATAAAAAGAAGAAGAAGCAGCAGCGGAAAAAAAGGCCCATTGGAAGTGCTCATAATATTTACAGGGTATGCTAGTGCTATGAGCCATGTTGGACAGAGAGAAAGAGAGAGAGAGAAACATAAGTAATTGTTAGTACAGCTGTTAGTACAACGAGCAAAGCCAGCAGCCGGGCATTACCGACTACAGAATACTCATTGAAGCCTGAACTATTTTTCGATTTGTCACACCCACAAATGGGATACATATATATCGTAGAGAGCTAAGTTTGTGGCTCTCAAACTGTAAGAGACTGTAGGACAGACATTGTACAGAGCCAATACACTCACTTCAATGACTAAAGAAATATAAAAAGATAATGAAAAGTTGAATTTGGAATACACAAGACTTTTGCTAGAAAGAGAGGGAATCACAGAAAAAAAAGGGAAAAAGTGTTAAGGCATAATTAAAGACAAGGAAAATGTTTTAAGAACAGCAAAAATTTTGTATAAGTCAAAAAAATATATAATTTAATAATATATATAAAAATAAAATATATAAATATATAAAATATGTATAAATTTTTTAAAGAAATGAAAAAAAAAAACTGTTTAAAAATAAATTACCCTTAAAATGTATTTACACAAAAATTTACAATATATGTGCATAAAATATGTAGATACAATTTATATGCATATAAATAGCAAACAGCAAATAAAAAAAAAAAAAAAAAAAAAAAAAAAAAGATTAATTTACTGCAACTATTTCGCTAATGATGATTCAAACTCGCTTCGGGTTTCATATACAGTTTGAATGCCTGCTATAGCTACTATTAATCAAACTTATCTATGCCACGCCCCACTCTGCGCCCACGCAGATATGATAATATAATGGTATTTATCGCCTATTTGGCTGACTTGTACAATATATCAATAATGCACAAACCAAAATCTAGGCCTGAGCTCTTCTATTTACTTATCGCAATCAATAAAAAAAAAAAATAAAAATAAAAATAGAAAAAAAATTTTTAATGTGAAGAAGAAGAAGCAGCACAGCTTGGGCAGGGGCTATTAATTCAATGCGGTAGGCCCAACTATCAAAATACACACATACATACATACATGTGTATACGAGCGAGAGGAAGAAGCAGAGGGGGAGGAGGAGGAAGAAGAAGAGCAAGAAGCAGAAGCAGAAGCACATACACAAAAAAAATTCGCGAGTCTATTGAACTTTGTGTTACAACAGCAGCAACAACAACAACAACAGTAGCAAAAAAAAATATATATATATAAAATAGTTTTGCGCAAACGCAACAACAACAACAACAATAAGACACATGAATTGTATATAAACCAAACGCAAAAAAGTTCATTGAACTTGCGGCGCAATCTGCCTGTTGCTGCTGTTGTTGTTGCTAGTTTTACCCGAAAGATCAACGACACGCACAAAACAACAACAATCATAGTCATAGGCCCAACGCACGCACCAAAAGCCAATGAACTGTCGACGTCGCAACGTCGACGCCGACGCCATAGCTCTGCTAACCGTAGACAAACATATACAACAACAACAACAAAAGTGCGTGAGCCACGCGTCAGCGCCAGCAACAAAAACAACGCACGCAAAAAATATTCGCAAAGATCGACGCACGCACCGCAGCAACAAATTGAGGCCGGGCCCCACAAACACAAAAAAAAAATGCGAAAAAGAAACAACACAAAATGTTGCCAAAAACTCAGGCAACAACAACAAGAACCCACACCGTTCGTTCGCTCGCTCTCGCTCTCTTTTGGCAACTCGCTCGCATACGCACGCACAATTGGCAAACACTTCTGCGCGCTCTCTTTCAGTTTACCCGCCGCTCTCTCAACATTTCAAAGTCAAGTTGAAGAGCAACAAAGCTGACGGCCGTCGCTGTGTCTGCTCGCCAGTGTTTGTGTGTGTGTGTGTGTGTGTGAGAAGGTGCATGTGTGTGTGTGCTATATGCTTTTGTTTCGTGATCTTTTTCGCCCAATTTGCGAATTCTCTTTGCGAAATTTGCTCTGCGCGTTTGCTAGCGTTGCTGCCGCTGTTGGCGTCGACGTCGACGTTGACGTACACAGAGCCGCTGGACGCTTACGCAATTCGCATGTTTGGCAAACATATGGCCCCAAAAACAAAATTATTATATGAGCAACAATAGCGAAACAAACGTAGTAGAAATAGTAGAAGAAGAAGAAGCCAAACATGAAAAGAGAAATAATAACCGTTTTGCACTGTTGTCGCGCTTTATCAGCGCACTAAAGCAATTTGTGTGAAGGAGAGAGAGAGAGAGAGAGAGAGTAACGCACGCTGTGCGTTTCCCTGCACTTGACTCTTTCTTTCATGTGCTTCTTCTTATTTAGCTAATGTACTAAATGTATGTACAGCTATTCTACAGACTATTTGCTGTGTCTGTGTGTGTGTGTGTGTGTGTGTGCGTTATCGCACAAACACACAAAATTGCAAACTTTTGCCGCAGCCCTCGCCTTGGCCCTTGCCTCATATCAAGCCAAAGGCACGTACACTGCTTTATTAGAGAGAAACTATTTCCCCATATATGTAGCTATATATAGAAAGAAATCTGTAAAGCCAATCAAAATATTAGTAATAATCATAATAATATATGGGGGAATAGCCAAATGAACATTTTTAGCTGCAAATTCAGTTTGAGTGCATAACGAAATATAAGAAAATATAAATATATACATACATATGTATAAGTAGTAAACTTTTAGTTATATGTATATATAATTTATATACACATGTACATACATACACATTCCTTATTATAGTATGTAATAAATGTAATATGCCTATTCAAATTTTATTTCTTATTTGACCAAAATACAATATTATATAAAAATTTATTTTCAAATATTTTTCAAAATTTAAATTTTACATTTTTATGCATATTTATGAAAGTGAAATGAGCATAATATGTTTAGTTCACTGTACGTCCATCTTGAAATTCGGAATCGTTCTGCCCACTAGGGGCGTGGTAGATCGCATTTTCCGTTATGTCAGAATCCATTTATATGTATTATCTTTTATGTATTCCTTTTATTTGGCTTTTTTTTTTTTTTAGTAATATTCATGCATATATGTAATATTCAGTTTCCTTCCTATATAGACTCCCATATCTTGCTTGGGGTCTTCGTTTTTATTGGCTAACTGCAAATTCGCACATCGTTTGTCTTGGCCAATTGCTTGACTGCTGCAATTGATCTTTAACTGCTGCGCTGATCTTTGGCCAACATTTGATGCACATTTTTGCAGCTGTCCAAAATTGAAAAAAAAAAATATATATATATAAATAAGTAAATATAAATAAAATTCATATTTGAGTGGATTCGCATAATTTGTCTTATGTCGCACCTTTTGAACTGGCGGCAGCGCATCAATTAATCAATGCCAATAATGCAGTCGTGTGTTCAATAGAGATGCCAGCCACGCCCATTCAGGCAGACCGCCTCAGACTTCCGCCTCAAGAGGGGCACAGAGAGAGAGAGACAGAGAGAGGGAGAGCGAGAGAGTGAATAGTTGGAGCAGCTGTTGATTTTTTGTTGCGAATACTGCGAAACATATGTTCTTATCTGTATCTGGCAGATACGTAAGTAGGTCACAGACAAACTACAAGCACACACACGGACACACGCACACATAGAACACTAATGCGTATACGCACTCGCGCTCGCTCGCTCGCTCGCTCGCTCGCTCGCACGCCGGCTGCGTAAATTGCGTATACGCAATGTGTGTCAAGGACAGATATGTGCGAAATTTTTATTATTATTATCATTGTGGTCGTTGTTGTTGCCGTTGTTGTTGTTGGGTTTCTTTATGATTTTCAATGTTTCAGTCGCTGTACGCTGCTGCTCAACGCTAAATTTAAATGACAACAACAATAACAACAACAACAACAACAACAACAGCGGACAGCAATCAGGCACCTAGTGAACTAATTTGCGACTCTGTGTGTGCGCGTGTGCGTGCGTGCGTGTGCCTCTACATGTGTGTGTGTGTGTGTGTGTGTGTGTGTAGATAGCATTGAATTTCAACTGACTAACGACCCGCTAGAAACAGTTTTGCGCGCTGGCCGATCTTTTATTTTTTGCACAACGCACGCCCACGGCCAAGCCAAAGGTCAAACAAAGCCAACTGCGAAAATTTCTCTTTTTTGTTGTTGTTGTTGTTGTTGTTGTTGTTGTGTTTTTGTATTTTTGAGCGGGCGCACGCGGTTTGGACAGCTGTAATAAAACTCGAATGAGTGAAGCTGTAATGCTCCAGCTATCTATGTCTATCTCTCTCTCGCTCTCTCTTTCACTCTCACTCTCTCCTTTTGGCATTTCTTTCTGAAGACAACAGACAAACATTTTTCATAAATATCTGTCAAAAGTAGCTGCGTGAGTGAGACGCCATTAGATAGTCTGAGATACACGAGATACAACATATAGCTGTCAGATACAAAAGTAGCTGTTAGCTATACAGGGTCGGAACTTAAGGGTTTTCTTTGATATAGAAGCATCTATATCATACACAAGTATCTCTTATTTAAAATATTCGATTTAGTTTAGTCTTCCATCTTTGAAATACTTAAATAAGATACTAAATAATAGCTTATAAAACTCTACTCTATCATTTAGCCGACAAAGAAACAAAATGGCCCCAGGCTAAATTATCTAAGATGGCATAAAAAAAAAAAAAAAAAAAAAAAAAAAAAAACAGAAACAATGGAGAGTATGATGGGGCATATATGCTAGGGAATAAGGAAATATTCATTTTACTAATAAGTAAATTATTTGGTAATATTTTATATAAATAATCAAAATAGTATATATACACATACATACATATATATTAACTGTAAAAAATACCATAAAACCTTAGCTTAAATAAAAATGTTAATTGCACAATTAAATGGCGTTTAAAACTATAAAAATTTTTATATGTAATATTTAAGTTCATTTTAGTGTTAATTAACTTATATAATAATTACATTTATAAACACATTATTAAGCTTGAAATCAAATTAATTTTACAAAATTAAAGCTAAAAATATTTTTTTTAATTTTAGATACATTTATATATATATATTTTTATAAATAAAATATTTAAAAAAATATATATATTTATAAATTAAATATTTTTATATTTTTATTATATATATTATATATTTTTTTACTTGACTTATATTAATTTAATTTGTATTTGTATTCGCAAATCCAATACAAACGTATGCTCTCTCTATCTCTCTCGCTCGCTATCGCATATTCTTTTGGTATGTCAAATTTCCAATTGGGTCGCACGCATCGCAACTTCTGCTGTTTGCGAATTTTTTTCTTCCTTCATTTTTGTTGGTTTTTTTTCGCAAATGCGTCGATCGCGGAAACGAAACAAAATGATGTTGTTGTTGCTGTTGTTGGCGCTGCTCTTAGCCTCTGTGTGTGTGTGTGTGTGTGTAAAGCAACGAACGCATTGCGTAATCGACGCTGCTCGTCGCTGCGCCTTTGCAGCTTGACAACACAGAGCAGCGCTGTCAGCAGCGGACGCTAGTTAAGTTCAGTTGGACGCCTAGTTAGCGCCTACATGTGTGCAGTCTATTTTCTATGTATGTGTGTGTGTGTGTGTGTATGTGTGCCCATGTGCTGGCTGTTTATAAAAGCAGTTAGAAGTCAAATGGCGCTGCCTAGCTGCGCTCTGAAGCAATGCCAAAGCAGGCAGCTTTCGAAAGCGTGCACATGTTTGCATGTGTGTGTGTGTGTGTATGTGGGAGCTTTTGTCAGCTGCTTTTCGGCGTCATGCGTAAGCGGCTATAAATTTAGCAAGCACCAAACAGAACTAGCAACGGCAACGGCAACGGCAGCTAAAGCAGAAGAACCAGAGTCAAAACGATGTCGTGGGCTACGCAAGGCGTCAGCGTTGCCGTCGCTGCCGGCATCGGCATCAGCGTCAGCGTCGACAGTGACTTTTCGCTTTTTGTGTACAGTTGTTCATTTCATGCCTGCTTTTTCGGCCGAACGCGGAATAGAATTCTTCTTTTTTTTCTGTTTCTATTTTTTTTTGCGAAATTAGCAACAACAACAGCGAAAATCTAACAGCGAATTCTTTTTATTTGCCATTTTATTTTTTGCCTGCCTGTTTTTTTTTTTTTTCTTTTATAGCGACGCACAAAAGCGCGTTAAGTTTAGCCTATTGAGAACTACAACAACAACAACAACAATATGGCAGCGTATTTAGGTCAAACGCTCAACGCTAGCAACTGCGTGCCGATTGGCAAAAATACGAAAAAATAAAAATATAAATAAAAATAATGAGAAGCGAAAAAATTAAATTTTTTCTTTGCGAATTTTTTTTCCTGCTGGGTTTTTTGCTGATTTCATTTATCTTTGTGTGCGGCTGCCGCTGTTGTTGTTGTTGTTGTTGTTGTCGCTGCTTGCTGGTTCTTCTAGGTTGTTAGTTGTCTGTGGCACAACAACAACAACAACAACAATAACAGCGACAACAATGTTTTTTATTGCCTATGGTGTGCGTTACCTAAATAACGGTTCATCAAACGTCATGGCCAAGATACATACATACATACATATGTATGCATCTGTGAGATACGCAAGTATCTTGAGAATACACAAGTATCTCCAATATAAATTGTTAGCTATGCGATACAAAAGTATCTGTGAGATACTGTGATAAGCACAAGTAAAGGAGCTAGTTACAAAAAGTATCTGCGTGACAGCTTTGACTAGATACAGAAATATTTGTAAGATGCAAACGTATCTGTTAGATACTTCAGTTCAATTGAATCCAAAGGTATCCTGTAGAGCCATAAGTAAATGTTTGATACAAAGTACTTAAGAGATAAATATATGCTATTATATCTATCTATACATTATATCTATGCTATGATATATATGCTATCATATCTGTATCTATATCTGTATCTATATCTGTATGTATTTGTATCTTTCATATCAGTTAGATGTGCTAATGATCTATTGTCTATCTAATACAAAAGTATCTTTGGAATACATATAGAGCTGTTAGATACTCCAGTATGAGATGTGGAAGTATCTATGAGCTAGAAAAGTATCTATATAACATATACATATGTATATGTATGTAAATGATCGAATATGATATCGTATGCTTCCTATAATGTATATATGTATGAGTTATATTAAACATATATGAGCAGAGCGTGAGACTAGATTTAAGTAGATATCTATATATAAAATATAAGATATATGATATAATAGAATCAAGACAAGAGGCAAGACATAATATAATATTAAATATGATAAAGATTATAATATAATATATCATAGTTAATCTAAGCTTCAAAGTTGATCTGTATATTTATACATTGATCTTATCAACTCTATGCCATTTCCTCCCTCTCTCTCGCCCACTCTTGCTCCCCATCCCTCCCTCGCCTTATCTATGCAGCATAATCACAGAGAACACGTGCCACACTTTCAACATTCAAGTACACATTTATTTGGTATTTTCGCTCATGCTGATTCTGGTACAAACGCTGCATAGGTTAACAATAATAATACGAATACAATGACAATCATCTATCTATACGTGTTTGCGCTTCAGGGTAGTTAACATTCGTGTTCTTCATTCACTGATCGAGCTATACTAATGTCTGTGTTGAGTGTCGATATCATACGTAGGGCAGCAGCAAGTTGAAGTTGAAGAAAATTGTCGATTATCGATAAACACATCTCTCTCTATGTGTATCGATATTTATATGTGCGTGTATGATTAAACAACATTATAACGATTCCGATAAGCCGGTTAATCAATTAGATGTAAGGCTGAGTGTGTTAGTGTGTATACGTGTGCAGAGATCTGAGTCTGTAGTCCTGTAGATCAGGGCACTGTGTGGCTGTGAGAGTGAGTGTGTATCTGTGTGAGCGTGTACTCTCTTTCCCTTCCATTTGTTTTTTTGTACTTTTTTTTTTGTTTTGTTTTTTGTTTATCATGCATGCTGTTTGTAATCGTGAACGTTGAGGATGAGGATGTATCTTAACTTGGTGATTGAGAAATTCGCCTGGCGCTCTGGCCAGGCTCACTTAGGATTTGGATTTCGATTTCTTACTGAGTGTGTGCTTTCGCTTGCCAATGGCTGGCAGCTTCGAGCGTGCCGACGTCTGCTCGGCTTCTGGACGGTGGGGCTTCTGCGGCGGCTTCAGCTGATCTGGCTCTGGCTGCTGCTTCTTCTTCACGGACGACGTGTTCAGCAGCTTTTTGCTCTTGCACTTTGCCGGCGTCGGGCGCTGCGCCGGCTGCTGCTGCTTCTGTGTGCTGGCCGGCGCCGCTGGCGCCGCCTTGCCGACCCCCCGAGCCTTGCGCAGTCCCTTCAGGTTCGGCTCGGAGAGCAGCTCGCGCAGCGTCAGCGTTGTTTTCTCGCGCTTCTCCCGCTGATCGGGCGACGCCTTTGCCTTCGGCGAGCTGCCCGAAGGCGATGTCGGGTGCGTGCGCGGCGACTCCGGGATGCAGGGCACAATCTCGGCGAGATTATCGTAGCGCGGCTGCTGCGCCTTCAGGCGCGCCTGCAGCTTGGTGGGCTTCACCGGCGGCGAATACGATTCCATCGAGTACAGCGTGGTCGTGCCGTTCGCGGCGGGTGCGCAGCTGATCTTCCAGCGACCGGCGCGCTCCATCTGAAATGCCCTATAGATGAGGTGGCGCGGCACGGGAATGGGCAGAGCGGCGTGCATTTCCTGAAAGAGAGAGAGAGAGAGAGAGAGAGAGAGAGAGAGTGAGAGAGACAGTCGAAAATGAGCTGAGAGTGGCCTAAATAGAAAATGGAAGGGACGGAAATGGGAAGAGACGAAAGTGGGAATACTTTGAGGGGCTGGGAAAGCAGATATCTAAACTAGGAACAGTTGGACTCGCACTGATTCGTTTGAACTGGGAACAGACTTGCATGATCTGATGAATTGCAAAGAGGTGAAACTGGGAACAGATGAAACTGTGAACAGCGGAAACTGAACTGATGAAGCTGAGCAAATGAAGGTGGGAATAGTTTGAGCAAGCAACAGACTGTGCTATAATTGAATTGGAATTAATCTTATGAAGCTGTGAATGGTTCGAGCTATATTGCCTTATGCTATGAACAGTTTGAGCTACATAAGAATAGAGCTATGAACAGTTTCCGAAGAGAACAATTAGGGCTATGAACAGTTTAAGCTTAAGCTATGAACAGTTGAGGCTAAGAAATAAATGAAACTGAAGAGATGGAACTGTGAACAGTTTAAGCTAAGAACGGCATATGCTATGAACAAATTTACGATATGAACACTTTAAGCAATGAGCGGCATATGCTGTGAACAGTCTAAGCTATAAACAGAGCTGTGAACAGTTTAGATTATAAACAGATGAAACTGCAGAGACGAAAGTCATCAGCTATGAACAGTTGAAGAAGAGAACAATCTGGGCTATGAACAGTTGAGGCTAAGAAACAATTGAAACTGAAGAGATGCAACTGTGAACAGTTTAAGCTAGGAACGACTGATGCTATGAACAGTTTGAGGTATAAACAATATGCGCTATGAACAGTCTAAGCTATGAACAGCTGGAATAATTAAGAGATGGAACTGAAGAGACGAAAGTCACCCGTTTAAGCTGCGAACAGCTTAAACTAAGAACAGTGGAGGCTAGGAACAGATGAAACTGAAAAGATAGAACCATGAACAGTTTAGGCTAAGAGCGGTCTGAGATTTGAAGAAGATCAATAAACAGTTTGGGCTATGAACAGATGCAACTGAAGCAATGGAACTGTGAACAGTTTGAGTAATGAACAGCTAAGGCAACGAAAAGTTTTAACTGTCATCCTGAATCTTAGGAAAATACATCTTTAGATTATAGGCAAACAAATGGAGAAGATTTCAACAGAAGAGAAATCATACTGAGCTAAGTACAAGGAACAGCTAAAATGGACGTCCAGCTGTTCCCATATAGCCAGCCCAAGTTCTGCATAGGAATCTGAATCGGAATCTGAAATGCATTAAGCCATATCCTTACCGAATTGTAGAGTTTCCTTTGATCTTTGCTGAGCTTCGTCCAGGCATCGGGTGCCCGTTCCATGGCCTCGTCGATGCTGCAATTGTGCATTATGCAGAACTCCCTTACATAGTTATAGAACTGTATGGGCGTGGCATTCTTTGGGCGAAAGTGGCCCATAGCTGCGATGAGGCCGATGCGTTTCTCGTGCGGCGATTGAGGCGTTTGCTGTGGCTGCGATTTCGCCAAATCGCGCAACAATTCGGCATCGCTCGAGAATATTTTGTTCTTCGCTTGCTGTTTTTGTTGTTTATTTTCCTTTTGTTGCGGCTGTTGTTCTGGTGGTTCTGGTGGTTCTGGTGGTTGTTGCTCTTGTTGTTGCTCCTGTTTGGGTTGTACTGGTTGTTGGCCCTCATCGTCGCTTTGCCCGTTTTGCTGTAGTAGCTTTTGTTGTTGTTGTTGTTGCTGCTGCTGCTGCGGCGGTGGCGACTGCGGCAACGGCGGCGGCAACTGCAGCTCTTGTTCTAATTCTTTTAGATTTTGAGTCATTTGAACGCGATACTTAATTTGGCTTACACCGATTACCAATTGAGATTTATACACTATCACTTTTTACGATTTTTACAATACTTTTTGCCAAATAATGAAATAAAAAATTCAAAAATAGAAAAAAAAAAATAAAACGTGTGCTATAGTCGAGCACTATTTATAAAATGAAACTAAACTAAAACTGCTCTGGGGTCTGCCTGCAAATCGAAGGCAAAGCCTCCTTTGAGCACACAAAAACACACGAATCGAAACAAGGTGTTCGAGTGATGAGAAAATCAATGTCTGAATATATCGATAAATTCGAGTTGATATCGGAAATTTGAAAACATCATTTCCATTGCGAACTTGACTTGAGAGATTTATTTCCCACAGCCCTGCCGCCGGAATGGAACACACACAAGTTCTCTTGTTCTATTGCCCATTTAATTCAGCAAGCGACATGGTGACGTCTTTTATGCTTGGAATACTGAAATAGAACACAAAAGAGATTGCTTAACAGTTTCTGCTCCGCTCTACACAGCTCGGCTCAGTTTCCGTTCATATCTCTATCAGCCGATTTAAGAATTCAGTGCGCATTCCATTCGAGCATTGATATTGGGAGCGCACAGCGAAATGGAATACTATTAGCGAGCTCGCAAAATGGAATGGCAGAATCACGGCAAAGGCTGTACTGGTGGGAATACTGAAATGGAATGCTAAAGAGTTCACTCAAAGGTCAAAACAAATTGGAATCCAATACTTTTTAAGATTATGATTATCAGAAATGTAAACGGATTAGCTACTAGGAATGCTGAAATGGAACAATAACGAGTACGATTAAAAATGTTTCATTAGGTTTCTTTATACTTATTATAACCCTCATACATACATAAATAATTGATTTAGATGCCGTTTACTGCTAGGAATAGTGGAATGAAACACCACATAAATTCATTAACAGTTTATTAATGGGTTTTCTATAACTTATAAAGGCATAATTAGAGCTGACAGTGGCTCAAGCTTGCTTATATTGCTGGAAACGCTGGAAAGGAACATAAAAAAGTGCCCATAACAGTTTATCAATTAGTTACTAATTCTATATAAATCAGTTTTGTCTCCAAACAATTGAAATTTTAGCTAATACAAGAGTTACTGTTAGAAATGCTGGAATGGAACAGCCAAACTATCACATAACACGTTAAAGAGTTGTAATCAATTCTATATAGATCTTCTAGCAGCTAGAGATCAATTAAATTCATAACTTAGATACCTTTTACCGCCTGGAATGCTGGAATGGAACAGCAATCCGATCACATAACACGTTATCCAGTTGTAATGAATTCTATATAGATCTCCTAGCAGCTAGAGATCAATTCATTTCATAACTTCGATACCCTTTACTGCCTGGAATGCTCGAATGGAACAGCAAAGCGATCACATAACACTTTATCAACAACTTTTTTCCGCTTCTCTGACAATCGCCCGATAATATCAAGCCATTGCGACAGCTGCGACTGTGACAACGCCTAATGCCCATCCCCCGCTACCCTATATACATATATCGAATGCTACTGCTACTACCCACTCGACTAGTTGCCGGCTATGCGATGCGATGCCATGCCATGCCGGTCTGTCGCGTCGCGGCGTCCGTTCCATTAAACCATTTGTTAGAGCGGACCGTCGATAGTCCGCGGTGCACACACTTGAGCGGCGCTCGAGCGTTGTTAACCTTGAACATGCGCGCTGCGATGACGGCTACCCGACTTCCCCGTTCCAGCAGTCGTCGCTATGTATATATATATATGCATATACATATATATATATATATATATATATATATATATATATATATATATATATTATGTATATATGTGTGTTTATAGTATAAGAATAGAACACAAAACTTCTAACAAGTTTTGCGCGTGCGCAGCGCGAATGCAGCTCAGCCAGAGGTAAAGCAAAATGAAAGAAAAGCAAAGCAATAGAACGGATAACAAATGAAATATTGAGAAAAAAAATAGAATGAAAAAACAACAATAAAAAATCATAAAAAATATATGCATATAGATATGTACATATATTTACATACACACATATACGCACATATGTATATGTATATGTATATCAATTCTAACGCAACAGGGTGGCTTTAGCAGTCGAAGATGAAAGAGAGCTGGCTTAAACTATATACAAATGAATACACACACACACACACACACACACACACACACAAATTCACATTCACATAGACCTACAACTGCAGGCGGCATTTACTTTTCCAGTTCCGTCATCAAAGCGAAACGTAACGAAACGAAACGAAATGAAACGAAATTAAATGAAATGAAACGAAATGAAATGAAACGATAAGCAAATCAAAATCGAAATTGTGACCAGAGAGCGCACACGACTATTAGATTCAATGCCAACGGCGAGCGGAAGGTGTGCAATTAGTTTGGCTTATTAGTGCTACCTGGCAGATGCAGGTGTCAAGGGCAACCCAGCCGTCGGCATTATCCATTGAAATCGGCCGTTAAATAGTTAACTTTCAAAGCGGTTTCTCGCCCGTCGATTAGTCATAGTCATAGTCATACTCATATATCTATATATACTATATGCTGTATATACCAACTGTACTTTAGTATTTGTGTATTGGCTCGCATAAGTCTTGGCTAACGATCAAGCATGCAAAATTATTCCTATTGCAATACCCTGTACACTTTGCCAGCCCACTGGGGGGTATGATCAGCTTGCATATACATACATGTCACAGCTCTATCTTGTTCTATCTATCAATCACTTCCCTCTCTCTCTCTCTTTGGTCAATTTTAATAGCATATGTCGAGTAATTATAGAGAGTTTGTCTTCGATCGGGTTTTGGACTTTAACGAGATATAATAGATGCCCCGCACCGGCTACTTGTTAATCATAGAGTCGGAGAAAAATATTGTTTATACCAAATGGCTGAAAGAGTTTTGCGGAAACTTGTTTTGCTTTTGTTGTTATTTTTTTATTTTTTTATTTATATATACATATGCATATTTTTTTTGTTCTCTCTTAACGACAATAAAACGATCTATTGCCGCTTGCAGTCAGATAAGCAAAATATATTGAATGAGGAAACTTATTCTCGTTTTCATTCACGATCTCAATGCTTTGGAATATCTAGATTCGCAAATGTTCTCACATATGTGTGGAGTTATATGGAGATTTTTTCTGAATGCAATCTTTTATAATTATTATAAATTTGTATGAGTTTTTGTCAGATTCTCTCTAACTTGTAAGAGCTTCTTCTAGGATGCTCTCTCTCTCTCTCTCTTTCTCGATCTTTGTCAACTGATTTCTCTCCCGCTCTTTTCTTCTCTTTCTCTCTATCTTTCTCTTATTCACTCTGTAAGTTTTACTATACGCCTCCAGTTTCGATCGCATTTGTATGGGTAAGCTTTTGCAGCGTTTGATCTTGAGCTCAGATCATGTGTTTTCTGTTCCTATTCCAAGCCTTTTCTTTAACATTCAGGATCTCTATATTTGTTGATCAATTAATTAAAAGCTCTCTCATAGGTTTAGCTTCCTTCTTTACATATTTTATAAATATTGTTGATTTCTCAATATTGACTCAATTATCGTTATGCTTCTTCTGTTTATCGCTTGCTTCAGTTCCATTTCTGTGCTATTATTTCTAATCCATTATTTTGCTCCCCCTCTCACACACACAGACTGGCTCTCTGCGTCTGTCTTTCTAAATCTTTTCTTCTTTTCAAAATTTCAATTAGGGTTGAAAGTTCAACCATCAAAGGCAGACGCCATTAGGGTTTCTATATGTATGCAATACAATCCTTAGAATCGCGAGAATTCAAAAGAATTCTATTCAGCAATTTGTAAAGAATTATAGATTTAGTTGTATATGAAAAATACAATTCATATTGAAGTTTTTTAGTACAAATTTAATTGTATTTATGTATGTTTGTATTTTTATTTATTCATATGGAATAGGCTCGATAGAAACTTAGATGGTAGACTATATTTTTTACAAAAAGAAAATTATATATATATATATATATATATATATATATATATATATGAGAACTCGCTCTAGGAAATCGAACTCCGAGCGTTACCAATGCCTTCGAGATCCGAGAGAAAGACAACAGATGTCAACGACTGGAGTTCGTCATCGAGTTGCGGTTTCCAGATAAGATCTACAAATTGATTATGCTGAACAGCCTTCCGTCCCAAAAGATCTGATTTGGTATGAAATGGACTGATATACCATTTGGTATGTGCTGTGGCTCTCAGGGCCAATAAAAAGAGCGTGAGAAATCTGCTCTGGCCGATTGGGCTATATAGAGATATTTAGTTCCGTTAGTTGACTTAATTTTCTTTATATTTTCCATCAAGTCTTGATGCCAATTTAGCATTATAATGCACAAAGAACTTGATATATGCGATATATACACCTGAATTCCTTTTCTAATTCTAGGTTTCTTCCCTCCCTAAATATCTGAGTATACCAGCCATATCTAGCTAAGTTCTATTTTGTTAGATATTCCCATTTAATCCCATTTTTAACATATTGCTAGCTCTGCTGTAAAATGACATTTTATTCCACATCCTAAGCTACGTTTATATGTACATATTTGTACTATCTATTTTGGCCTCTTGTATAATTTGGCCAATAGATTTAGTTGTTGTTGTTGTTGCATTATTTATGGCCGTCTTATGGTAGGCTAGAGCTGAAAATGGCAGCCGACCCTCAAAAAACCATTTGCCTAGGCGGCCTACCCCAAGCCCTCGCTCTGTCGCTCGGCATATCGGCCTCGGCCTAGGCTCGTTTAACCTATGCCATCTCGTTTGCACACACACACACACGCACACATATGTGCCTATGCGTGCGCTCGTGTGTGTGAACAACCCTTACCGCCTGGCCATAGCTGCCCTACGTCTGCCGCCTCTACCTGCCCCCTCTGTTGCGAGCCGTCGCCCTCTTTCGCTCGCTCACAGGGCAAAGGCGCCTCGCCTGTCGCTCGCTCTCTCGCTCTCTCTCTCTCTCTCTCTGTCTATCTCTCTCACTCTGTCTGTATCTGTCTCGCTTGCTCGCTCTTCCGCGCAGTCACTCGCTCGCACTTACACACTCTGCGGCTGGCTCGCTCTGGCATTGTGTGTGTGTGTGTGTTGTCCAGTTGGCTTTGCCTGCTTGACTTGAAATTGAGCTACCCTACACACACGCACACATACACACACACACACACACACGCACCGTGGCATAGCACACGCCTCTGCTAGGCTCTGGCTTGCGTGTTCTATGGCTGCTGATTACCTTAAATATTTCGAATATTTCTAGACATAATACACACACACACACACACACACACACACACACACACACACACACACACACTTATACTAATACACAATTGTATTAAAATTCTTCGTTGCTTTTCTTCTTTTTTTTGGGGTTGGACATTTGCTGTTGGGCGTTTTGCCAATTGTAGGCGTGTGGCATGTTGTTGTTAGTTGCGTTGCAGCAATAATATGCAACGGCCATTGAAGTTGTGCCACACACACACACACACGCACACACACATGTAATATATATGTATATATATATATATATTGCAGTGCGAATCGCTGAAGCGTTGCTTGCGACAGCTTCGTTTCGATGTTTCGGCTTTGGCATTCGTGTGAAAATACATACACATATTTACAGAAGCACACACTTGCACACACACTTGCGCACATGTTAGCCTACCTTTTGGGCCACCGCTCTCCACCGCACTTAATTCACCTGCTTCACTTCACATTTCACATTTTACACTATTTGCATTTGCGCAAAAAGTGCAAAAGTTGACACACACGCAACATGCAACATGCAACAGCATCAGCCATTATTATAGCACACACACACACACACACATACTCCACTGTATGTGTGTGCTATAATGGACGCCATTTTGCTGGCCCTTTGCAGCATTTGCACTTAATGAAATTCTTTTTTAATAATATTCTTTTTTTTTACGCTTTGTTTCATATTCAACTCACTCAGTCAATCTCTCATTCTCTCCCTCTCTTTCTCTCTTTGCAGGTGAGTGTTGTCAACGCAGTGCGGCCTTTATTTATTAATGGATTTCCCATATCGGATCCACACCCCTTCCACACACACACACATTTACTTACGTATATCTCGACTGTTTTGACGTAAAGTGCATTAAGAGCGTAAGTCAACTTTTTTTTTTATATTTTTTTGTCGGTTAATGAAAATGGAAAATGCATTTTCCATTTCCATTCCCATCTCGCTGCGCTGTCAATGCGATTGGCTAATTATCATTAATTATGCAAGTTACCGGGCTTAAGTCTGAAATGCAGCTTAAAGTTTTTTTCATTATTAATTGTGATAGCCAAATTCCCATTTGAGAGGCTTTCATTTTGTGTGGGGTATATAGGGACTTTAAATAAGACTCCAGCTCTTTTCATATTTGATGTGAATAAATAAATAGATTAGCAGATGAGAAATCTGTTCAAAAATGATCAGGTATTCTCAGTTTAATCATGATATACAGTCACTCACAGCTATTTTCAGCCAGCTATTTTCAGGCAAAAGTACTATAAAATCGAAACTAAGAGATATATAAACAAAATTTAAACAGCAGTTTTTACTTATTTTTTTTTTATCAATTTTTCAAGCATTTTTTAACAATTGAAAACTGAAAAAATTTCCTCAGTTTATTTTAAGCACTTTCAATTCTTTTATTAAATCTAAGTTTTGTATTAGACCAAATAAAATTGCTTGAGATCTTGTTTAGCTTCTTCATTTCCTCAATGCTGTCCTTATCTCTCCAATTATACTAGAGTAGAGTCCACCTCTCCTGTGCCTCAGCACAGGGGAGCAATATGACTTCATTTGCGTGTACATCAGAAACCGCCTGAAAGGAATCTTATAATCAATTCGAAGTAGACAGCGACTCTTTAACTGATCGATTTTTATCGATAATCGAATAGGGTTATCGAAATAAGAAATTCATAATGCTTTTAGGCATTTTGGATAGGCGGACAGAGAGCCATGGCTAGAAAGACTCAGCACATTGTCCGGAGCTCAGATCAAGAATAAAATCATGGAGAAAGATATACGAATAGAGGAATATAGACAGAATATGATTTTAAATATAATATTATATTATATATTATACAATATTTGTATTTTAAAGTATGAATTCATAACTAAGTTATATGCAATAATAGAGTTCAGTCTTAGGACTACATCTACCATAACTTCTCCCGCCTTTACTATCTCTTAGGCACATCAATTGTCATTCACAGTTTGTCACAATTCAATCAGCATTCACAATGTTTTTTCTTCCCCCAATAAAAAAAAGCTTTGAATGCTTTTGATTATGGAACATCTAGAGTAATCCAATTACAGATGTCTAATGCAGCGCGTGAAGAGGTGCTTGGCTAGCTGAGGGGAGCTGAGGCGAGCTGAGGTGAGGCGTGGCAGCGCAAACATCTACAGCTTAGAACTGGGAACTGCGCCCAGTCACGACACTCGCAGCCAACGAGTGTGCCGAGTGAGCTGCATTTGTGGGGCGACAGCTGCGTGTGCCGACTTGTAATTAGATTGTTGACCCCCTGACTGGCGGGGGCCCTCAGACGCTGGGCCCGAAACTCTCTTCGAGTGTATTTTTGCCAGTGCTTGGGCAACAATAGTGCCAACTCATGTCGCGCTTGCCGCAAGCTGTTGCGTTTGTCCAAAATCAACAAACAAAATGAAGGCGAATACTGAGAGGGGAGGCGTATGACGAGATAGATGCGTGTATGTAATTTTAGATGGATATGTAAAAATATATATACAGATGAAAACACGGATCGGTCTAGGTATTTGCTAGTCAGGCACTCGCCACTAGATCAATGTTTCCCTTGGCTTTTTCTGTTGGGTTGGGGTATCTCTTAGTCGGGCACTTTCTACCAAATCATTTAGCTTTTCCAAAGAGGAAGCAAACCATCTAGGTTGAGGTATTTCCTAGTCAGCTAGATCATTGTTCCTTTTAGCTTTTTAGATCAGCTGGGGTATCTCTCAGTCAGGCACTCCCTACTAGAGTTTACTTTCCCGTTTCAGCAGATCTTTAGTTTTTTGGAGCGTTTAAAATTCAATGCAAGCCAATGGCTGCAGAAGAAGCAGCGCGCAAACGTGACTGCAGCACGCAGGATACGTAAATATATATACAGATATATATATATATATATATGTATGTATGTATGTATATGAAAAAAATATAAAAATCTATGTATATGTATATATATATTTAGAAAAAGAGCAAAAGCAATAGCGTCCGCTTTAAGCGTGGCAAGTGCTGCGCTTTGGGCACTCAGCGGCATGACGGAATTGCAACCCACAATCGCAGCAAAAGCCACCCAGCGGCATCCACTGGTTGTTGCCACAGTTGCCACAGTTGCCGTGGTTGCGCAGGCGCGCACCTACACTTTGGCCCCGAATGCTACTTGGCTGCCTCCTACTGACTGCGACTCCAACTCCAACTGCAACTCTGACTCTGACTCTGACTCCAGCTACGCGTCCAACTCCGACAGAGCTGAGATTAACATCACTATGTCATAAAGTTTGCCAGTCAGCTCTGATCCCATAAAGTTTTGTGCGTTTTCTCTGGCTCTCAACGCGCTCGGCGTACGAGGTAGAGTCCATTAGCTTGGTGACAGCGTTTGACCCATAGATAGATATAGATATAGATATAGATATAGATATAGATATAGATATAGATATAGATATAGATATAGATATAGATATAGATATAGATATAGATATAGATATAGATATAGATATAGATATAGATATAGATATAGATATAGATATAGATATAGATATAGATATAGATATAGATATAGATATAGATATAGATATAGATATAGATATAGATATAGATATAGATATAGATATAGATATAGATATAGATATAGATATAGATATAGATATAGATATAGATATAGATATAGATATAGATATAGATATAGATATAGATATAGATATAGATATAGATATAGATATAGATATAGATATAGATATAGATATAGATATAGATATAGATATAGATATAGATATAGATATAGATATAGATATAGATATAGTGCTTAGAGTACTTTCCATTCGACTCGCCTTTGTACCCATAATTGTTTCGTTGCAGCAATTGTTGCTGCTGCTGCTGATGTTGTTGTTGCTGCTGTTGCTGCTGCTGCTGCTGCTGCTATCGTTGCACTTTAGGCTGCTGCACGCAGAGCACGCATTTTCAGCGTGAAATGCAATTTCTGCGCCAAAGGAATTTCAATTGTGTTGGTGTGTGCCAAGAGTGCCTCAACTGTAGCTGCGGCTGCGTCTGCGTCTGCGGCTTCAGTTGAGCTGAGCTTTGAGGAACTGCAACTGCAACTGCAGCTATGAGCGTATGTGTATTGTAATTTTGGTTTGCTTGCAGCTGCAAAAAAAAAAAAAACAAAACAAAACAGAAACACAGAAGAAAACTCCCGCAACAGATCGAGAGAGAGAGAGAGATAGAGTGAGTGAGTTGCAGGCATTGAAGAAGGCGCGTCAGTTCGTCCGTTTGTCAGTTTGTCAGTCAGTCAACGCACGACGCTCACGCAAATCACGCAACTCGAATTGTCTTGGCCTGTTCTAGCCAAGTTGCTGTTGTTGTTGTTATTGTTGTTGTTGCCAATTTCATTTGCCGCCGCATTCCTTTGGGTAGCTGCCACATCTTTCGAGCCGCGTCTTCAGCTGCATCTTTTCGCTTCGGCTTCGGCTTCGGCTTCGTCTTCGGCCTCGACTTTAGCTGCAGCTTCAGTTTCAGCTTCAACTTTGTCTTGTTCTTTCTCTTGTTTTTTGTTTTGCTTTTTTTTTTTTTGTTTTTTGTTAGTTGAACTTGGAGGCCACTGCAAATTGCACTCTGCGCACACAATTCTCAAACTCTATTGTTGCGCGAGCAGAAAAAGAAATACAGTGTTGGATAATTTTTATGTTGAATCTATTTACAATTGCCGAGATAAAAAAAAAAAAAAAAAAAGTGATAAGCACATCAAAGTGGAGCATGAGAAGGCGAACTGCAAAAGTTATTTTCAATTTTCAATTGGAGCAGCTAACGATTTTCATTGACTGAACTGAGAGGGGGAGAGAAAGATAGTCGGGCGAGAGAGAGATAGAAATCCTTAGATAATGGCAAAATTTATTCCTATAGATTACTTCTCATTGTCTCAGCGCATTCTCAAATTACTCTCAGTTCAAGCTCTACTCATTCTTAGCTCATACTCAGCTGATTCTCTAATAATTCTCAGCTCAATCTCAGCTCATTCGAAATTCATTCTCAGCTCATTCTCTACTCATTCTCATTCATTCTCAGCTTATTCTTAGCTCATTCTCAGCTCAATCTCCACCTATTCTCAAATAACTCTCAGCTTATTCTCAGCTCATTCTCAGCTCTATCTCCACCTATTCTCAAATAACTCTCAGCTTATTCTTAGCTCATTCTCAGCTCATTCTCTACTCATTCCTAGCACATGCTCAGCTCATTCTCTACTCATTCTCATGTTCTCTCATTTGTTGTTGTTTCCTAAATTTTCAATTATTTAGCTTGGTTCGTTAGATTGTAGTTCAGCTATCCTTTGGTATTCCTTAGATGAATACCCATCGATCGACAATAAAAGCTAAAGATTTGTAAGCTTTTAACATATATTGGCTTAAGTTAAGCATCGATCTATAATAGAATTGCTATAAACTCCACATTTTCATTGAATTTCATGTGAAAATTTTGTAGATCAGAAAATTCTCGTCCATAATCAAAGTTGACAATGAAGATTCTTTTCCCCCGATGATATCAGCTATGGATAGAGCACCGACTTGACTGCAAGTTACGCTAAAGAGCTCCACGAATCATTCCATTAATATAGACTTGTTTATACTACGTTTCAGTAAGTCGATCGAGTCTCAGCACTTTTTAAAAATATTTCCCTCGAAATTTAGTGTGCTGCTGTTCAATAATTAGCGCGCAGGCTGCAACATGCTGCAGCTGGAACGTGCCACACGGACGCGAGGCGAGGGCACGCGTTTCAAGCAACAACAACAAATGTTTAAAATGCGCTTTGGTTTCATTGATTCGCGCTGGCAGTTAGCGGTTGAAATTAACATGTTGCAGCAGCAGGAGTTGGGAAGGGGCAGCGGTGGAGGAGGCGGTAGAGGCGGCGGTAGAGGCAGGAGCTAAGGCAGGTACAAGGAGGAGAAACTGAGACATAGGCAGAAGTGGAAGGAAGAGATAGAGGCAGGCGGAGCGGTAGAGGCAGGAGGCAGAGAGCAGGAGTAGAGCCAAAAGCAGACACAGTGGCAGGAGGAAGAACTGTGTCTGAGTGCCTCGCTGCTTATCTTTATCGACATTTGTTTTCTCTCGTGTCTGTTTCAACTGGTCCGGCCCGTTGGCCAGGCCAAGCAACTTGCCAAAAAAAAGGGAATAACTAAAAGGAAGCTAAAAACCAAACCAAAAAAAAGCAAAAGAAAAAAAAAAGCTGAACAGAAAAAAGTGCCAACTGCTGCTGCTGCTGCTGGTTGCTGCTGCTGCTGGTTGCTGCTGGTTGCTGCTGTTCTTTGGCAACTCATTTTGTTGGTGGTCCTGCCACTCGCACTTTTGTTCTGGCCAACTCCGGGCTCCTTTTTGACCACATTCGATGCGCCGCTCTCGACTGTGCTTGCTCTTTTTTGCTGCTGCTGCTGCTCTTGCCGGCTGCCGGTTGCCAGTTGCCTGTTGCCATTGTTGGTCAGGCGCATGTTGCTGTCGGCCTGGCTGCAACTGCGTGTTGTGTGTGGTCAGTTTTGCGGCTCGGCGAGTTGATTACTTAATTCTATTGATGACGTTTTGACTGATTGCCTTATGAGCTTTCACTTTTTTCACAAACTCCGCACAATGCCAGTTAATAACTGGACCAGCTTTCATGTTGCTGGCGTGCCTGTTGCTGCTGCTGCTGTTGCTGCTGTTGCTGTCGTTCATTGTTATGAATTATTCATGCAACAAGGCGCAAGCACACTTTTTTGTTTGTGTGGCCAGCACTGAGACTTCATCAGCTTCGACTGCGGCTGCGGCTGCGGCTTCAACTTCAATTTCATCTGGGCCTGTGCGGCACACTAAACGTTTCAATTCCCTCTACTGATTGACGTACACTGCGCTACAAAATCTGCAATTTATTATGGCCCATTGCCATAAAAATATCTAGCATTGCCATCAGGCATCCATCAGCCCTGGCACCTGGCAGCGATTATGTTTACAGAGCTCTGTGCCTGTGTCCTCTTCTGAAATGTTATCCCACACTACTTAAGGTGTTTAATTTTCAGTTTGACAGCCTTTCCATGAGATTCTCATGAGAGCTACCTCACTCTATGGTCACTCTGTTTGAAGACCTTAATGATCTGCTTTTCTCTCTCTCCCTCTCTCTTTCTCTCTCGCTCCCACACTCACTGTATCTCTCTCTCCCTCTTTCAACTACATTTTAAACTGTTTCAAAGCCTTTCTTGGCCATTCTTAAGCAGTAGTACTAATATTTGCTTTCTTTTCGTTTCTGCTTGACATCCTTTCTATGTGATTCTCATAAGCTACTTACTAACACTGCTCTCCTTTTCTGCAGCTATGCTCATTCTTCTTTCTAGTTTAAAAGTCGCCTCTCTCACTCTCGCTCTCGCTCTCTCTACCTCTCTTTCTTCCTCTTTTAATATTATTCTCTTTCTTTTTCTCTCACTCGTTCTCTCTCTCTCTCTCTTATGATATCTGTAGCTCTATTTCTCTTTTTTCGTTCTCTCTCTCTAGCTCTCAATCTTCCTCACTCTCTCATTCTTTCATTCTCTCAATCTCTCCCATGTTTACTTTTCGCCTCAATAATCCTACAGCTTGACTGCTTGAAAATCGCATAGAAAGGCGAGCTCTAGCACTTGTCAAGTGGGTCGATAATAGTGCTTCCATATTTACACTCAATTAAATGCATTTTTCCCACACCCTGAAGCGTGTTGTGCAGTGTTGCTCGCATTTCTTTTTTTTTATTGCGCCTTGTTGTATAATATTAACCGCTAGATGACTTTATTAAGACGGCAATCGCCGACAGTGTGTCGTCCAATCAAAATGGACCGCACAGGATGATTTAGTGGCGCATTCCTTCACACCTGCCATGTCCGTGCTGTGGCGAGCTCTGCTGTGCTGTCATGTCAATAATGCCACCAATTCTGCGCAACGGGCCAACTGATAATGATGTGACAAAACAGCAGTTGCCTTCGTTTTCTTTTCGTTTTTTTATATATATATATTTTTTTTTCATTTTCTGCTCGTTGCTTTTCTTTCGTGCTGCTTTTTGCTTTTGCTTTTAGCCTGCAGCGATTGCGCGGCTGCCAATGGCCAATGCCTGGGCTAAAAGCTGAGACCAGGCCAAAGCCGAAGCCGAAGCCAAAGCCAAAGCCAGGCTTCAAGGCACGTCGTCGCTGTCATTAACGTGATTCTGTTGTTGTTGTTTCGGTTGTTGTTGCTGTTGTTGCTGGCACATTATGCGTTATTACGCGTGCGCAGCTGCTGCTGCTGCTGCTGCTGCTGCTGCTGCGACTGCTGCTGCGGCTGGAATGGAGCCCAGACTGGAATTGTCTGTGATATCTTTTGGCGTTACACCAACGTTAAGCTAAAGTGACACTTTGACAGCGATGCGTGATAAACGACAAAGGCAAAAGCAACAGCAACAACAACAACAACAAATACATTGTTGTTGTCAGCGGAAGCTGCGTGCAGCAACGTCTGCGCCTAACGGTCGCTGCAATTTGTAATTCTCTTTTTGTTTGTTGTTGTTAATTTGGTTGTTGCTGTTTTTTTTTTTTTTTTTTTTTTTTGCCAGCAGCTGATATGCTAATATACCTTTCCATGGACCATTGACCAAATATGGCATAGATCCATTGACCAACATCCACAGACAACTTGTTAAGCAAGTAATTCTAACTAAAAGCTTGACTGCAGGTCATGAGAAGCGCGTGGAAAGGCGCATGTGAGTGGGTGCGAAACTGTAAGAGATGGAAAGAGAGAGAAAGGGAGAGAGATAGTGTGAGAGTGAAGAACGAGATGGGTAAA
Organism: Drosophila mojavensis; assembly: GCF_018153725.1. Lineage (NCBI taxonomy): Eukaryota > Metazoa > Arthropoda > Insecta > Diptera > Drosophilidae > Drosophila > Drosophila mojavensis. The sequence continues at coordinate 10,819,631 of NW_025318667.1, forward strand.
GAGAGAGCAGGAATTGCCGTAAGGTAGTTTTGTAGGAGATAGAGAGCGAGTGCCGATTGAAAATCGCATAGAAAGGCACACATCAGCGAACGGAAGAGAGGAAGCAGAAAATAATACTAGATTGGGAGGAGAGAGAGAGAGAGAGCTGAAAGGGAAAGAGGGGTATAAAGAGTTTAAATTGGTCTACTAAGGCTTAGAAACATGAGAATCGCATAGAAGAGCTTAAAAGTAGGAGTAAAGCACTGAGTTAAATGATTTGAAAAAGCTTAGCCAACAAATATATCCAAGGCATTTCTCCAAGGCATGAGTAACTTATTTAAATAAAAGCCCAAGCTTGCGAAAACTAAAGCCTTGGCCAAATGATAAAAAATAAAATATTTCTTGAAGGAAACCCAACGGCCTGTAGTAGAGGCAAAACGGTCTACAGTTTGTAGCTCAATTCTGATGGCGTTGATAGCGCTGGGAACACGCATTTCTGATTATAAGCTCAATGTCGATGCTCAATTCAGTCACCAGCTGTGCTCAGCCTTAAAGTGTTCCACTTTCAGATATCTCTGTCTCTCTTCTACTCCTCTTTCACTCTGTTTGACTAATCTTGACAGTTGGATCTTGACATTCGATACTAGCTAACATGCAAGTTATCCATCGATCGGAAATTTCCTTTGGGCAATGCGCGCACTGATTGATGGATCTTGTTAAATGTTCGGCGATTATATAAGCCAAGGATGCAGTGAATGCTACCCAAATGAGAAGATGAAGAAGGAGAAGAAAAACCAAATCCGTCCAAATGAAAACAGTTGACAACTCTCGCCAGCCACAACAACAACAACAGCAACAACAACCACAGGAACGACAACGCTTTCCGTTCACGATAAGCAATATACCAACAACAATGAGCAACAATAGTTGTTGCTGTTGTTGTTGTTGTGTGTGTGTGTGTGTGTGTGTGTGCTACGCGTGTGTGGGCGCAATTTTCCATTGAATTATAATTTTTCATATTACAATCTTTTTTTTTTCTACTTTTATTTTTGTTGTTTGCTAGTTTTTTGCATTGGCTTGTCATAATTTTCATTACATGTTTTTGTTGCTGTTGCTGTGGTTGTTGTTGCCGTTGCTGTTGCTGTTGTTGCTAACCATGTTGTTGTTACCGCAGCCTGAACCTACGTCTTGATAAAGATCTCTTTTTTGCAGCTCTGCTCGAGTGCGGGCTGCAACAACAACAACAAGCACAAATATTGCAACAATCTGATAAGAATGTTGTGTATTGGCAAATGCAACAGACACAAGACAACAGCCAACAGCTAAGAGACAGCAACTGCGACGTCGGTTTGTGTCTTGGCTAGACAGCATGCAGAAAAAGGGGGAAAAGAAACTAAAACAAAACAAGAACAAGCAGAGCAACAATGAGATTTGATGTTTGTCGACAATTCAATACTCTTGCTGAATACTGATGACTAATGACTGATGACTGATGACTGATGACTGATGACTGATGACTGATGACTGATGACTGATGACTGATGACTGATGACTAATGACTGATGACTGATGACTGATGACTGATGACTGATGACTGATGACTGATGACTGATGACTGATGACTGATGACTGATGACTGATGACTGATGACTGATGACTGATGACTGATGACTGATGACTGATGACTGATGACTGATGACTGATGACTGATGACTGATGACTGATGACTGATGACTGATGACTAATGACTGATGACTGATGACTGATGACTGATGACTGATGACTGATGACTGATGACTGATGACTGATGACTGATGACTGATGACTGATGACTGATGACTAATGACTAATGACTAATGACTAATGACTAATGACTAATGACTAATAACTAATGACTAATGACTAATGGCTAATGACTGATGACTAATGATTTGCATAATGATGAATTAGTAATGCCTAATTTGCTGATTGATGATACTAGTTGATTGATCAACTGATTGATTGCCTCATTGACTAAAATCCCCCAATGCCTTAGTTACATAATCAATCGCAGCGCATGCATACCCTTAGCTAGGGTATGCAAATTGGAAGCCAAAGTTGAAGTTGAAGTGCGTTGCCTGTCAAAACAAGCAAAACGGCAACAACAACAACCATAACAACCACGATGAGGAGGATAGCAATAGCAACAACAGCAACTGCGCTGACTGTGGCAACTCTGCGCGCATAATTCTTGTGGCGCTGCCCACCCACGCTGGCCGCCCCAAACGAATTGACGAATTGTGGCAGTCGACGCAGTGGCGCAAATCGGGAACGCCAATGACATTATAATATGTCAATTTTTATGCCGCTTGGCAGGCGCGTGTTACAAAATGTCAAAAAACGCAGCGGCACAGCAACAGCAACAGCAACAATAGCAACAACACAAACAACGGCAACGACAGCGACAACTCTATTGTGCGCCCACGCGTTATTCAAAGAGCGAACATTGCTCGATGTTGCTGTTGTTGTTGCTGCTGCTGCTGCTGCTGTTGCTGTTGCTGTTGCTGCTGTTGTTGTCCTCCAAAATGCAAACAACATGCAACATTTAACATTTTTATGCGATTTAAGCAACGTTTTGTCATGTTGTCGAAATGTCGCTGAGTGCTACAGGAAAGCTAATAGAAGTAAAATAGATTGAGCCAATGGGAGACAACGGAAGAGTGAATACGGGGGGGTGAAGAAAGAGCATGAGGCGGAGAAGAGAAGAAAGAAAGGCATAGAGAGGACAGCCGCTACGATTGTGGAAGAAACTGAAATGATTGAAAGAGCTATAGAAATGAAGAAGGAATTGTAAAGCTGAGAGCAAATAGCTGATAAATAGAAGGAGGGAGCAAAAAAGTGGAGGAACGAGGAATGGTAGGAACAAGAAATAGGGGATGCGAAAGAGAAGAGCAATACAAGCATAGGAAGAGATGTGAAGAGAGAGAGAGAGAGAGAGAGAGAGAGAATGAGAGAGAGATACAGAATTCATAGTTGAGCATGAAATGAGAGAGATAAGGAGAGATTGTGATGAAGATGAGGAATATAGGCGAGAGGGATATATGTAGGTACAAAATGAGATGGAAAAGATTGTGATAGAAATATATATATATATATGTATATATATATCCTTTATTATAAACCTCTCAGTCTCTCTTTACATCTATATATGTATATATATAAGGAAAGACTGAGAGGTTTACATTAAAGGAAAAACAGAGGAAAAAATCTCCTTTAATCCATCTCCCGCGTTCTGTCTTGATCTGTGGAATAAATAGAGGAGAAGAAGATGCAAATGGCCAGTCTCCTTCTCGTCACTTCCTTCATTATATCTTGATCGCTCAAGGTGAGATAATAAGATTGTGAAATAATCAAATGTATCGATAATGTCATACAGTGAGAGATGTAGAACGGAAAACAGAGTGTGAATGACTTTAATATATTTCGTGTTGATTATACCAAAACATCTATTCGATATCCATAAAAGAGCTTCGTTCTTCTATTCAATCATTAATTTATTCTAATTTAAACTAGTCCAAAATTCCATCGAATAATTTATTCCTAGTTAGCAATATGAATTCAAGAACTCATAGCAGGCTACATTGTTGTGCTCGATCACAATGCGTCTCTCTCTCTCTCTCTCTCTTTCTCGCTGTCTGCCATTCCATGTATACACAGCTTTATATATATTCATTCTGCACATTTAACTTGTTAATCTAAATATCCATCAGATAATTCCATTTGAATCTAATCGCCAGATCGCATTTCGATGCCGTGAACCCATTTCAAAAGCGAGCGCGAGCGAACGAACGCCCCTATCTAGGACGCGATCGAGCGAGTTGGCACAGTTGTCGATCGTCGATCGTCGATCGTCGATTGGCTGGCTAGGTGGGTCTTTATGTGTAGCATAATTACCATGATCTCTAACCGATTTTTAATTGAATTAAAATGCGAGCTAACAAACGCTGCATAATAATAAATTGCCGTCGATTGACGATCGTTAGCAACAGCCAAAAGCGAAAGTTGCGTTCGCCAAATTGGCCAACTCGAAGATCGTTTGCGATCCCCGATCTCTCACTCACTCACTGTTGCCGGTAGTCGTCCTGTTTGCTGTTGTTGTTGTTGTTGTTGTTGTTGTTGCTGTTGTTGTTGCCGCTGCTGCTGCGATTGTTGCTGTAAATTAAGATCGTGCGATTAGCGCTGACAGCGCAATCCCAGCTGAGAGCCGCTAACTCTCTTAAAGCTTTCTACATTTTTAATGAGCATTTCAGCTGTAGCATCGATCGTGCCCCCACCGGCACATAAGGCGCCATCATCGTCATCATCGATCGATCGATCGATCGAACCAACGAACGGCCGAACAATCCAACGATCGGGGTGTGGGTGGGCGCTCTCCCAAGCCCGTTCGATCAGTCGCTTATCACAAATTATGGGAACACAAAATTCCGCATATTGCCTAGGCCTAGGCCTGGGTCTGGGCCTAGCCATTTAGCTTTGAGCTATGATCAGCCAGTTACCTTTGCAAACTTAGATCGATCGCTTATGCAAATGCCCTTACCGTAGAGCCAAGAATATGAAGCATATGCCAAAGCAAAAAATTTATAAAAATCTTGTGGAGCAGTCTAAATATTTTTTATTTATTTATTTATTTTATTTTATTTATTTTTTTTTTTGAGTTCTTAAAGGGAAGTGTTTAGATGCTGAGTATATAGCACTAAATTTTTTTAATTGCATTATTTTTGTTTTCATCAATAATATTTTATAAATATTTTCATATATTTTCTATGAACTTCTCGAGAAGTCTGACAAAAAACAACATTAGCTTAGCTAGGCTAAAAAAATTTTTGTAGTTGAAGACCCAAAAGCTTAAGTAAAATAATTTAATATTTGTATACTTGTACATATGTATATAAAAATATATTTTTTTTATATATTCTACATAATTTTTCAATTTAAATTAAATTCAACTGGTTTACAAGTTCATTAAGTTTTGAAAATATTTTGTTACTACATTAGAAAGCATATTCCTAGTATGGTTATCTTATGTTATCTTATAAGAATATATATATCGAACGCATATATTCCATGCAATATTCTCGTATTGCTTGCAATTCTAAACTCTTCTCTGTGGTATCTCTGCGTGTAAAGGGTATTTAGGTTTTCATCTTTCGGTTTTCGCATTTGTTGTTGTTGTTGCTGCTGCTTGTGCGGGTGCGGATGCGGATGCCTTGGTCAGGTCGACGTTGCCGTTGCCGTTGCCAGCGCCTCCACAGACTCCTGCCGCCGCGCCTACTCCTGCTGCTGCTGCTGCTGCTGCTGCTGCTGCTGCTGCACCACGACCCGAGCTGTCTATGTCTTAGTCTTTGGTTGTCTGTCTGGCTGTCCGTTTCTCTTCTACTCCTACTGAGGCCTTTGTCTTGTGTACTCCCGCACCCTCTCGCTCACCCTCTCTCTCTGTGTGTGTGTGTGTATTGCCGTTGTTAATTTGCGTTTTGTTGCGTTTGCCAGTTCAACATGAATTTTTTGTTGTTGTTGTTGCTGTTGCTGTAGTTGTTGTTGTTGTTGGTTGGCTGGCAAATTGTTACACGCGTTGCTGCTTTGATGTCTTTATGGGTTTTGAATTTGTGGACCCCATTCGCCGGGCAACAATCGTGACTGCAATTCGCAGGGCAGCACCACTCGCGCGCCTCCTGCTTCATGCTCGAGTCGAAGTTGAAAGCCAACAACGCCTTGGCCAAAACAAAAAAAAAAAAAAAAAAAAAAAAAAAAAAAGAAACGAAAAGAGAGAGAGAAAGAGAGAGAGAGAGGAAAAAAAAAAGACATAATCAAATGTGGACAAAATTATTGAGCAATTTAGTTTTACTTTATGGAGCAATTGCAATGCGCGCTGATGGCCAGGCGGAGGCCTTTGCCGTTCGTTGATAGTGTTGATGCCTCAAACAGAGACGGCGACAGAGGCTGCGACTGCGACTGCGACTGCGACTCAGGCTGAGTTCCAGCCAGGGCTTGAGACTCTGTCTTAGTCGCAGTCGGGGCATTTGTGGAGCGTTTTCTTTATGTTTATGCGGTAAATGGCATTAATGGATTTATAGATGCACGCTCTGCGGCCGCCACTTCGGCCTCGGCTCCAACAGCATCTCCAGGCTCTCTCGGTTGGAGCCTTAGCAGCAGCATCTCCAGAGCTTGTTTGATTAGGATTTATGTGGTGCGGCGGCATCATGTGAACCGTGTGGCACCATGGCAGAGGCCATACTGGGGCTGTGGCAATCAAGCTGCTAGTTGACAATGTAACAATTGCATCAATCATGATGTACGCATAAATTCAATGTCAATTTGCATGCAACATTTAAGTTGTTTTAGCTGAAAACAAAGTGTCTATTGTTAAAGCTACATTAATCAGGCATCAATCATGCACCAATCACGCATCAATCACGCAGCAATTACACATCAGTCATCACATAAAGCTAGGCATATTAAATAACCTAAATAAAAACCATAGATTTTATAAGCAAAATGATTCAAAAGTAGTTCAATCATCATGCACATCAATCATGATTGATGTGAAATCAGTGAAAGCATATTTATAAGCAGACTGGAAAACAAATGAATCAAAAATCTCTTCATAAGTAACTAAATTCATACTTTAGCTCACATCAATCACAAAGATTCATCAATCATGGAACATATCAATAAAAATTGATGCAAAAGCCAACAATTCTAAGAAAAATGAGTTCAAACTGCGTAAGCAATATCAGTCAACTACATAAGTATTCCCATTTTCAAGCTTCAATCACTGTCAATCAAACAATCCCAAATGATTATGAAATATTATTCAATCAGCTTAAAGTTCCATCACATCAAAACTTTCAATCAATAATTAATAGTCTATGGACATTGTTATGATAGTTCAAACGCCCTGTCAGTCAAACAGTCCATCAGTCCATCAATCCAGCATACAATTTGTAATACATCTTAATAGATCTCATTAGCATTCTTTACATCTATTGTTGTTGGCTTTCGATCTGCAAGAATTTTTGCACTGAAAAACTGTTAAGAAACCAGCTAAGAGCTTCAATCAAGGCATTTCGATTGAGGCGTCAATCAAAATAACGCACTAGAAAGGCAAATGGTCTATGAACTTTGCAGCGACCTCTCACAACACCCACACACGGACACAAGCACACACACGCACACACGCGCGAACTCATTTACACTGGGGCAAACAAGTAAATTTGATTGATGGTTGCATTGAGTTGGCAATCCCTGAATGCAGCCCGAGGAACTCATCTCCGTTCGGCTAGCCTAAAACTCTGAAAGGCATGACAAACGCTTTTATATGTATGAGTGTTGGTGTGTGTATATGTATGTGTGTGTATATAGACTTTTTGTGTGCTATTCTAGTTGGCGTCTTTTTGCTTGGGCCGTGCCCAGTTTTGCGTTTTTATTCCTATATAAAAAAATATATATTGTATATACATATATACATATATATTTTATATCTATATATATATATATATATATATATATATATATATATAAACACATATCTATACGTATTTCTTTTTCTTTCTTTTTTTTTGCATTTTGTTTTATTTGTGGCTTCTTTTAGCCGCATTTGCCCTTTGGCCAAAAACTGTCGCAAGTCATCAATTTTCATTCAGGCTCTCGCCTATTATTCACGCCTAGCCAAGGACCAGAGTAACGAGCGTCCAGTTCAAGTTCTCGACTGGCTCAGCGAACTGGCTCGCCGGACTCACCCAACTCACCTGGCTCGCCTGGCTCACCTCCGTCCCTCGGTGGGCGTTTGGGTCTGACGTTAAGCCAGAGCAATGAATGCTTTTAGCTGAAAACTGAGTAATTGAGTGACAATTAAGTTATTTCTAGACGAACAAGCCGCGATCAGCACTCAGCTAGCCACTTGGCCACTTGGCCACTTGGCCAGTTTGCCAGTTTGCCGATTGCCCAGTTACTCGGCTCTCCAGCGCTCTGGTCAGGCTTTTTATGAAATATTACCAAGTTCATATCTCAATTATGTATGGCATAGTGGGACAAAGCAGGCAAATTTCATCAAAATAATGAAAAGAAAAATCAAATATTAATTTATTTAGTTAAATAAAATATAAAATCAAATAAATTTATACGAAATGTATATAATTATTATTATTTTTAGTATGCATATTTTATATATGTATGTATCATATTATTATGAGACAAACAGAACAAGCTTGCTAAGGATTAAAAAATATATATATATATATAAATTTTTAAATTCATATTTAGTCATATAATTATTTATATTATTTTTGATATTTATTTAACTACATTCATTTATTTTTTGTTTTTTTATATTTAGCAATAGCAATAGCAAAATAATTATTTATTTTATTTTTATTAAATTTTTTAAACTAATTAATTAGTTTATATTAAGATTAGACACTTATATTATTAAATTTATTTATTTATTTTCATTATTTAAATTGATTTATTTTTTTGACATTATCTTCACTTTGCATTTGCACACTAAACATTTTTATGCCCTGCTCATTAGCTTGTGGCCCACTGTGCTTCAGGCTGGGCGCGCTCTCTGCGTATCTGCGCTCTCCGAGTGAGATTAATCGCAGCTTTGACAGGCGCTGCATTCGACGACGACAACGACGACGACGACGACGACGCTGCACTTTTTTTCTTGAACATGATTAAACGACCGAGAGCTGGTGCCGAATGAGAACAGGGCTTCGGCGGGGGCTGTTCGGGCCGGCAGCAGCAGCAGCAGCAGCGACTGCCTTTGACATTATCGCCGCCGTTGCGCCGTCGTCGTCGTCAAGTTTCGTTGAGTTGAGTCAATCAGTGCCTGGCATCATCAGCTGATGATCATCGAAGCTTTGTTTTTTTTTTTTATTTCGCGTTGCCTTTGATGTTGTTTGTGGTTGAACTTTAACATCGCTTATGTCAAATTATGTCTGCATTTTGGGCAATGGCAACGGCAGCGGTGCTGGCGGTGGCGGTGGCGGTGGCGGTGGCGGCGGCGGCGGCTTTGCAGGGCGTGGCGTCGGCGAGTCTCGGCTAGTCGCAACATTTTGATTTATGAGTGTTTTTGTTTACCGCTCTCGCTGCAATTTGTGAATTATTACGCATCTGCGGGTGGGTTGCTTGCTTGCTGGCTGCAGCAGCTGGTGCGGGTGTGGGTGTGGGGGGCTGGTGCGGGGGCAGAGGCGCCCTAACAAATTGCACAAGAGCCACGAACTTGAGAAAAACAATTGCGGCGATAGAAAAACATGCGAACAGCAAAATACACAAAACAACAATAACTGAAACAGCGACAATAACAACAAAAACGACAACAACAACAACGACAGTGGCGAAAAAGCAGACGCGATATGAAATGCGCAGCGACAAACTGCAGGAAATGCTGCGTGTGCGAGAGGGTGGGGCTGAGACCTACATACATGTGTACACACACACACACACACACACACACACACAGCAGCAGCTGCAGCAGCAGCAGCAGCAGTGGGCAGTCGCAGCGGCCGAGACGGCGACGCGACGTCGTGCGTAGTGCATTTGATGCTTCGCTCTCCGCGGCGCCCGCTCTGCCGCTGCCAACTGCTCCATTGCAGCGCTTACATAAGTCGCGCGTCGTTTCCGTCAATGCCGAACGCGTTCGCGCCCACACGCGCCAGCGCCCGCGCACTCTCTTGCCTGCTATCGGCTCTTGCTGACGCTGCCGCCGCTGCCGCCGCCTCTCTGCCACCACGCGCGTAATGCCGCTGCTTTCAGCTGCAGCGATCGCAATGCGTTGCGCATCAGAACGAGCGACGCTCCTCGACCTTGACAGTGAAATTCATTTGCTGTCGGCTGGGGCTGTGGCTGTCGGCTGTCGGCTGTCGGTTGCTGGCTACAGCGGCAGCGGCAGTGGCAGAGGCAGCGACTGCGGCGTTTTTGCAATTTACGAGCACAAATTGTTTTTGTTGCTGCTCTTTGTACACTAGTTTGCAATTTGTAGAACATTCAAACATTTTGCGTATGCGGGCGGGCTTGCATTGCTGCTGCTCTTGTTGTTGTTGTTATTGTTATTGTTGTTCTTGCCATTTTATTGTTCTTGTTGTACTTTTTTATTGCTGCTGTTGTTGTTGTTGTTGCTGTTGTTCAGTTAGGTGCATTCGCCGCGCGACCTTGAGCATTTTACAATTGGCGCGACTTTGGCAGCGTGCGCACATAAAACTATGTATGCACGTTTATCTATGTACATATATACATATGTACATACATACATACATACATACGAACATACACATTACACTTTCGAATTCGCATCTGCGATCGCCGCATAGAAATTTCTTAGTGCACCCTACACATGAGAGCATCGGCAAGATCGAATTTATATGCATGCATATGCATACATACATACATACATACAAACATACACACATGATATACATATGTACATAAGTTTATTTAATTCCCTATAAAATACAAATACAAATATTTGATTTCAAATGCGAAAAAGTTCACTCGAATATTGATATCAAAAATTCGTGCCGATCAAATTTAGTTTAAATTCATAACGACTTTTTGCCTATTTGCGCACTTCACGCAAACGTCACAACTCAGACAATACATGCAAACATGTACAGCTATCAGAACATATATGTGCATGTGTGTGTGAGTATGCGTATGCGTGTGTATGAACATTCTCACAAGAATGTGGAGAATTGTAGACTTGCAGTTGCTCTGCACTCCTCCTCTTCTGCACACATTCTCCATCTCTGTTTGGCTGCATCAGCACATTGCATGCGCCACACTCTTCACTCTCCCGTTGACCATCGTCTTCCTTCGGTTTCTTCGTCTACATTTTCGTCTATTGTCATGCAGTTTTGCGTCTTTTGATGTTGCCTGCCTGCCTGGTTGCGCATTATTTTGGTTTTAGTTTTGGTTTTGGTTTTGGTTTTGCTTTTCTATTTTGTTTTTTGTATTAGCAATATTTGCGCAACTAAGCAAAAAATAGAAATGCAAAAAAAGCACAGAAAAAAGCAAATACCGCACCGCATTTGTATAAAAATTGTGTTTGGCAATGAAAACGGTTGAACATTGGCTTTCACACACCCACACACACTGACACACACACACACATGCGAGCTTTTCGTGGCGTTTTGCCGTTTTCCCAAAATTGTGTTTGCTGTTTTTTTCTCGCTGTTTTGCTTTGAGCACACATGCACGAACTTGTTTTATTTTTAAGAATTTTAACAATTTGTGCACTTTCTTTTGTTTGCGAACAAACATCACACAGGCATGATGGCATGGAGGGGGGCGGGGCATGCGCGAGCCGGCACATGTTGACGGCAGTGGGGCATGGCAACGTCAACGCTTTGGCAGCTATTGCTGCTGCTGCCCCGTTTGGGTCAAGTTTTCAAGGGCACGCGCGTGCAATATGCGATTGCGCTGCCGATGGCCGATCGCAGGGTGGCTTCGGTCGACGGTTGGGCGGCTGCAGTCTCTCGAAAGCTGTGCGAAGAGTGCGATTATGCATACGAGGCGACGGGCGCTCTCAGCAGCACACGTCTAATGCGATCAGTTACACTTGCCAACTAGAAAGCTAAACATACACACACATACACACACACACACACACACACACACCCATGCATGCCTTCATGGGCTGGCACACACCAACACACGCGAACGCACACACGCGCTGGCTCTTTCGCACGCGTTTGGCCTTGCACGCTGCTGCGTCACCCGCTGCACTTCCGCACACACACAAATTTCGCACTGTTCTCTCACGCTCACGCTCACGCTCGTGCTCGTGCTCGTGCTCGCGTTCTCTCTACCATTTCATTTTGCCGTATCTCTCTTATGCGCTCTCACCACACAGCGTGCGCTCTACATCTAATGCGAGTGCAATTGTCGCAGCGACGTCGCGTCGTCGAAAAGTGAAAAGCTTGCAAAATAGAATGCGAAAATCACACACACACACACACACACGCAAATAGTGGCAACAGCAATAGCAAAAGACCGCGTCGTCGCTGCGTTAGAATCGTTTTGTACGCCAACGCCAACGCCAACTGCAGTAGCGTCGCTGCCGGCGTCATCGTCGCTGTCGCTGTTGTCGTTACTCGTTTTCATTTCGCCTGCGGTTTCAGTTGTCATTTTACTACAGTCGCTGTTAGTTATTTGTGTGCGTCGTCGTCGTCGCCGTCGCTGACGTTGCATTCTAAGTGGGTTCTCGACTTGAAGCGCACGCAGCCACCCGCAATCAGCAAAACAAACAACAATTCACGCACTTTCCTTGCACATTTTTGAGCGATTTTGTTTTCGTTTTTGGTTATTTTTCTCCTCATTGTCAATTTCCGCTTTGACAGTGCGCTGCAAAAAGGCGCGCAAAAACGCGTGCGTCGCTGCCTGCTGCCCGCTGCCCGCTGTCCACTGCATGCTGCCCGCTGCAGGCGGCTGGTTGCGATCTCAAGGCTAAGCGCATCACACGCGATTGTTGTTGGTTTTGCTGTGGGATGGAGGAGGGAGTTGTGGGTGGCTCGTGTTACGTTTCGTCTACGTTGTCGTCGCCGTCGCCGCCGCCGCGTCTGCGTCGCGCCAGCGTTGCGTCTGCGTTTGCGTTTGCGTCAGCTTAGCAGCAGCATTGCGTCTACGTGTTCATATGCGCAAATTCCTTTGGACGCAGTCCGTGCCGTTTGCCGTTTGTCGTTTACCGTACACACAGATTTACCGTTGTTGCCTGGCGCTCTGCTGCTATAGCTGTAATTGCGAGCAATTTAGCTACTGCTCTGCTTTAATTATTTTGTATTTTTTTTTCGTGTGTTTCCCATTTATTTAATTCTTGATTTTTTTTCCTCTGACTTTTTTTTTTGTCGCGTAGCGCACAAGAAATGAACGCCACGTTTTTCCTATAATCATAGAAAGAGAGAGGGCCAGTGCGAGCGAGAGAGTGAGAGTAAGAGAGAAAGAGAGAGAGAGAGAGTGAGAGAGAGTGAACGAACTGTTTTTCTCCAACATTTGTGCAAATAAAATTTGTTGTTTGTTTGTAGTTTACAACAAATTCTTTATCGTGTGTGTGTGTCGCTGCCTGCTGCATAAGCAAACAGGGTGAGTCAAGTAAATAGCAAATGATGCGAATTGCCATAAATCGTGAGCCTAATTAAAAACATGGCGTATACGTTATAAGCCACACCAGTCACATAACGTATACGCATTTCATCCACAGTTTTCTTTTTTTTTCTAAACTCGTCCATTTCAGCTAATAAGCCGAAGATCATTTCATCGGTATTGTATTTCGATTCTTATGAATGGAATCGTTTCTATGAAGTACATTTTATCCGGGGTCCAGATAGAATGTTTAGATATATGTACGTACATATACGTATGTGACTGTAATTTTTGTTGATATTAGTTTGTATCAACGAATACCCAGTCGAAATGGAAAATCGCCTAGCAATATATATTAGATAAAGATATACCTTGATTAAGTTGACTTTTTATAGGGTAATCGAACTAAGAAATCTAGAAATCGTATCATGTAAAGATGGTAATATATAGGTATAGTTTTATAGATAGATATTGCTCGAATAAGTTCCATAATTCCAGGGTATACGAACTGTTCAAATCTTTTGGCTATATACGCTTAGTTTTTCTCATATGCAAAGTTCTTGTTGTTGTTGCTGTTGTTTTTGTTGCTGCTGTTGCTGCTGCTCTTTTATCAGCTCCATCGACTGCGACGCTTATCAGCTTAATTTGCAGGACAAAATAGAAAGCAATAAAACGAGAATTTGGAAATGAAAATAGATTTCGAATTAGAAATGTGAAATTTCAAATGCATATGCAGGCAACGGTGCGTCGCCAGCAGCGCTGCCAACGTCGACGGCGACGGCGACGGCGGCACTTTCTGATAAGCTTTGTGTAGGTAGTTGGTGGGTGGACGATGGGCGGTTGGTGGTGGGCGGTGGATCGGTCAAGAGGTGGGCGCGCCGCACACACAAAGGTAAGCGAGCGAAGGGCGTGCTAAGAGAGAGGGAGAGAGAGAGTGAGGGAGAATGAGTAGATGAAGGAGAGAAGAAATGTAGCAGAGCAAATGCGATCTGTTTTTGTTTTTTTTTACAATCAGCAGGTAAGCCAGGTGCGATGAGAACAACAGCAACAGCAACAACAACAACAACTACAGCAGCAAGAGCAAGAGCAACAATTGCGTTGCTTTCGCTTAGCAATTGTTGTTGGTGTCATTGTGAATGAATGCTGTTGTTGTTGCACTGCTTTGCTTAATGCAGTGCAACGAATTGCGGCGAAACTTTTTCATCAGCCCACACGAAATGGCAAAGCCCAAAAACAGCAATACAAACACACACACACACACACAGACACACACACACACAGACACACACACACATACAGAGCTGCAACCGCAAACGTGGCAAACAACATCAGTGATGATAGGGAGGGGCACACAGGTAGAGTCGTTGGGGGCGGCATTGGCGGGAATGGGCGGGCCAAGAGGAGCAGCGTCGATTTTCCCACGAGTGCCGCAACGCTTTTCATCAACGTCAGCGCTGACAGACAGCCAACGACAACAGATGCGAATGAGAATAGATGAAATGGCGAGAGAAAAACGACAAAAGCAACAACAGCAACAACAACAACTACAGCAACAGCGAGAGAGATCGCAAAAAATAATAATAGTAAAACAAATGCAAGCAAACGACAAAGAGAGAAAGAGAGAGAGAGAGAGAATGCTCAGGTGTGAATCGCATTTGACTCTGGTGCCCAGTTTCCCAGTTTACCCATTTTCCCATTTCACAGTTTACTCAGTTTGTCCGCCCCTACACCCACACACACACACACACACACACACACATAAAGACGCACGCCTCAAGCGTTCTCAAAAGACTCATAAATTTGATTCAATTACAATTGCCTGTAGGAAAAATGGTTAAGGGAAAAGCATGAAAAGTCGTCTCATGTGGCAAGGGCGAAGTGAGTGGAAAATGAGAAAAGCGATGTGCAAAATAATTGATGAATAGATATATCTATATATATAAAATTATTTATAAAAACAAAATTATACATATATAAAAAATTTAAATTTATCTAAATAATAATATGATGAATATATATTATTATTAGAGCTATAAAATATCTGTATAAAATATTAAATTCAATTAATTAATAAATTCATGAAATAATTATTTAAATGTAAAAACATTAATTATTAAAGTTTTAAAATATCTATATAAAATATTAATTTAAATTAAATAAATTAATAAATTCATGAAATAAATATTTGAATGTAAAAACATATTAATTATTAAAGTTAAAAAATTTTTATATAAAAGATTAAATTAAATTAAATAAATAAATAAATTATTAAATTCATAAAATAAATTTTTAAGTGAATAAAAATAAAAATATTTAAATATGTTTTTACATTTAAATTTTATATTATTATATATTATTTTTATATTAATTATTATTTTATTTAGAAATATTTAAATATGTTTTTATATTTAAATATTTATTTATTGTGTGTACGAATATTTGTTCCAAAAATCAAGTCGCTAGACACAATTCGGACGGTCAGGCGGATAGACGGAAGGACAACTAGACGGATATTGATATACATATATATTTACCTATTTCCTTTTTAAATAGTGTGGCCATACCTAACAAAAAAAATTTCGTGCTGATAGATGTTGTCAAACCGTAATTATTCTAAAATATGCTAGAATCTTTGGGTCACACCTATTAATTTGACCATGAGTGTACATATATATATATTTTTTTAATTTATAAAATAATTTACATATATGTATATATTAACACATCTATATCTATTTATATATACATATTTCAATTTGTTTTTTTAATTTAAAAAAAAAATTATTTTTTTTTTTGTTTATGTAAACTTGCAGTGCATCTCCGCTTTCGGCTTGAATTTCTGTTGTACTATTTTATTTATTTATTTATTTATTTTTTTTCTTTATTTTTTTGTTGTTTATTTTTTCTTGTATTTTAATTTCAAGCTGCTTTTGTTGTTGTGTCCTCTCTCTTTTTAAACGTTGTTGTTGTTGTTGTTTCTTCGTGACGGCGTCGTCATTGCACACAACAACAAAAACATGGGTGTGGGAAAAAGTGGGCGGAGCAAAAAAACAAAAACAAAAAAAATAGTGCCACGCCGTTGCCGTTGCCGTCGCCGTCGCCATCGTCGTTGGCGGTGGCGTCAACTCTTCGTGTCTGTGTGTTTAGTTGTAATTGCATTTGTACAACAGCTACAACAGCAACAACAACAACAACAGCAACAACAATTTACTATTTGCTGTTTGTGTCGTTTGCATGCGACACGCGCTTAAATTGAATTGGATCATATCTGCCTTTTTTTCCTCTCTCTCTCTCTGTCTCTCTCTCGCTCGCTCGCTCGCTCGCTCGCTCCCTTACATTCGCTACTTTTGTGCTTCCCCCCCTTCAAAATGCATTTGGCGAACAAGCAAACGCATTGTTGTTGCTGTTGTTGTTGTTGTTGTTCTTAACTGCATAAAAGTAAATTGTGGCCACGCCCCGTCGCTGCCTTTCTCTCTCACAGAAATTAGTTAGTTAGTCAACTGGTCATTCGAAAGTTGTTTGTTTCACGCTCGCTCGCTCTCGCTCCCTCCCTCTCTCTCGCTCTCATTCACTCCAACACATATGTCACATAGAGCAGCCATCTTCTCGCATTGCGTATACGCCCAGTTGGGCGCATTTGCCATAATTTCATTAGGCCACAATTGATTTGCTTGCCACGGCAATTGGCAATTGGCTTAGCAGCTGCAGCTGCAACTGTTGCCGTTGCTGTTGTTGTTGCTGCTGCTGCTGCTCGCATTTTGAACTTGCCACACATTCGATGTGATGAATGAGTTTAATCAATTTTCACAGCAGCAGCAGCAGCGGCAGCGGCAGCCGAGGCATTGTTGCTGTTGTTGCCCCTGATTGTTGATTGTTGCACAGTTGCACAGTTGCACGGGCCGCAAGTGTCTGTTGCACTTGACTCTGAATCGCTATTGAATTGTGCTTAATTGCAGTTTGCACTTATGCAATTGAGGCTCGGCCAATCCAATGCAAACTCATCACTCGCCCTCCCTTTCTCTCTCTCTCTCTCTCTATCTATCTATCTATCTATCTCTCCCCCTCTCTGTCTCTCTCTCTCTTTATACTTTACACACAAAGCGCGGCGGCATTTCGCTTTGTTGTTCCACTGATCGATGGGCTCCTTCTATGTGTGTGTGCGTGTGTGTGTGCAAGCCACTTCTATACTACCCTTTTTAATACCTTTATCTAATTGCCATTCTTTCTGTTTCTTTCCATTTACAGGTAAGTGCGCACCTGGAACTGAGCGTCCATTAAGTTGTCATCGTATTATTTCGTTTCGGGATATGCATTGCGGTGAGCTAATGGAAAACTAAGCAAGAGAAACTCTTGCCGTGTTTTCCCTTAATCTCTATATGTTTTATTTAGATATTTCCCTATATTGTGAATTACAGGGGATTTCTCTCTATTTATCGCTATCTCTAAATATATTCTTATGTATGACATGATACATATAGCCAGCCCTATAAGAATGAAAACTAGGGACGATCTTCTCCTGTCCGTCCGTCCTATTCTCTGCCTATATATATATCGTATACGTTATTATATTATTATTATTATATACCTATCGTATACATATTGCATACCTATCGCCCGCTTATTGTGTACTCAGCGCATGTCTCTCATATACCTATCATTCGCCTAGCGGTATATCGATAGATATACCTATAGGCAGATATACCTATCGTATATCTATTGCATACCTCTCTCTCTCTATCGTTTGCCTATCATATACTTCTTATATACATATATATCGTATACCTATCGTATACTTATCGTATATCCATAGTATACCTCATATATACCTATCATGTGCCTATCATATAGCTATCGTATAAATATCGTGTATCGATCGTATACCTCACATATACCTATCGTGCGCTTATCGTTGAGCTATCATATAGCTTTCTTATACCTAGGTATAAGAAGGTAGGTACCTAGGTATAAGATAGGTATACCCAAAGTATACCTATCGGATAGCTCTCATATCCTCTCACATACCTATCGTATACATATCGTATACCGCGCATCTATCATTCGTATATCGTTCACCTATCATATATCTATCGTATATCTATTGTCTACCTATTGCTATTTCTATTGTTATATATTATTCGTATAAATCGAATCTTTTTTTTTTTTTTTTGCTAACAAGCTAAGTAATAGACATTTTTCAACACTGTCTTTAGAACTCACTACCATACGAGATATATTGCTTAACCATAATTATAGTCCAAATAGGTATATCTATAGCAATTCCTTGTATTTTTATGGACTCTAAAATAATATGAATGCTAGCTGAACTCTTACTTCGTTTTACAACACTATACATATGTTACTTGCCCAACTTGTCTACAGACTGAACTTGTTAAGAGCATTGCCATTAGATGTTTCAACTCATTTGATTTGTCGCCGTTTTACAACACTGTTCCAGCACAGCCTTTAGCTATTTATAGCCGAAAATAGCTAGCTTAGCGGAACATTCAAAAGCAGAGCAGTTGTTCTAAAGGGCAAGTGCCTGACTGATGGAGAGGGTCGCCGTTCCGTTATTTGCTTGGCCCTCGTCGCGTCAGCTGCTCTCAGCTGACCCAATTTCGCGAGCCGAGGGGAAGATTTCTATCAGCTAAATGAGTGTTTGGGCACAGCCCTTCGCTCCAAGTGAAAGTTGTGTGTGGCTCGTGCAGCAGCTGCCGATGCAGAGGAACTGTTCCTGGCCAATAGTGCAACGTTTCTATGGAATGTGCCGTTAGGTTGCTTCCGCTTAGCGGACAACATTTTCGTTTTCTTTTGGCATTATTATTTCATTTTTTTTTTAGTTTTTTTTTTCGTTCATTTTTGGGTATTTAGCTTTTCTGGTTAGGGTAGGGGTGCAACTTTCACTGGCAGCTGCCCAGTCAGTTGTTGCATGCCACATTCCGTTAGCCATAAAAGCTGGCATCAATCATATAGCCGGCGGTTGAGCGTGGAACGTGTGGCATGGCCTCGCCATCGCCATCGTCGTCGTCGTCGTCGTCGTCGTCGTCGTTGCTGCCACGAAAATGGGGCGTTATCGCTCTTAATGACACGTCATTTGTTGCAAGTTCTGCGGCTGCTCTGTGGCAACTTATTAGATTTGCCACATGCCAAACGATTCATCTTTTAATTACCGCGCTGAAAGCGCGCATTTTTCAATCGCACATCGATTCCAGCCGCATTCTGCGACTGCGCGCCGGCCACTCGCTCGCACTCACTCTCTCTCTCCCTCTCACTCTCTCTTCCTCTCTCTCTATCTCTGTTGCACTGACTACCCACGCATGCCTGAGCAATTTCGCTGTGCGCTTTGCACTAAAATAAATCTGCAGCGATTTGTTTGTTTGCACAAGTCGCCGCCGAGTGCCAGAGTTGCAGGAGGCAGAGTTGCAGCAGTCTCTCGCTGAGGCGCACAGTCGCTGCGCCCTCTCCTTCTCCCAAACGCCCCCTCCTCATCCTCCGCTTGCCACCCCGTTAAGCGCCTGGGGGCCCGCACTAAATATTACCAGCCTGCTTAGCTCGGCCTATGCCATGTTAGTTTCCACACACACACACACACACACATAATATGATACCCTGTAAAGCATTGATAGCACAATATATATTGATTTGAGTATTCGTTTCAAATATCGCTAAATAACTATATTGAAATATTTTTATAGACACAAAACTCTGTTCATGAAAATAAAAGTACAGTTGTGTTCACTGAGAACTAAGTGTTATATCTATTTAAAAATGTTATCAAATTGATGCATATCTATTCATTTCATAGTGTGAACATAGAAAGATTATAGAAAAATCTTTCAGAATGATTATCTATATATCAAATTTATATATATTCCTATATCTTTATATTGATCTTCATTTAATAATAAAAGCCCTTTTAAACATCTGCTATATAGGTAATATAGACATAGACTATATAGACAATATATAAATACTATATATAACTAACTTATTTGGCTTCATTAGATATAGATCTCGGTATATATTGAAGGTCATGTACTGCATATGGATATTTATATATTAAAAAGATCCGATTTGTGTTTTAAATTCATTTTCATATACATATATTATTTTTTCATATATATACAACCACATACATATATATTCGATAGTATTTTTTCTTTTTTTTTTTTTCAAAATAAATCATAAATCAATCACACATTACATCAACTAATCTTTTACAGGGTATACTGCTGTCATGCATTCACTATGCTGTCGCATGGCTACGTTGTTTTTGTTCTTCTAGCGCATATTCATGTGTCTCATTTACTCTTTCATTCACTCGCTATCTAACTCTATCACTCTCTCTTTCGCTCGCTCGCTCCTCCCCTTCTTCCTCGTGCTCTTTCTCGCTCTCCCCTGGTCGGGTGTTATTTATCATAAAAAATTGCTCAGATTTGTTTTGCGACGGCAAAGACATGACGCTCATTTGTTAGCAAACGAACTGGCAACGGGCAAAAACCGAGCCGAGGCACTAGCACAGGTAGAGTTGGTGGTGGGTGGGGAGGTGTGAGGGGCACGGGAGACAGGGGTGGAGGGGCGCTGGACTGTGCAGCGGCTTGACTACGGCTTTGGCACAAGCTCCAGCAGCAGCTGCCTGGCACTGAGTCTTTGCCGCCTTCCGCTCGGCCTGCTGCTCGTATGCTTTCACTCTAGGCGTTTTTAGTCAATATTATAAATACCCTGTAGGTGCGCTAATGATCGGCATGACTGACTGATGCTTGGTAAGAAAAAACGTTGGCCCAGCATTTGTGCTAGCGGAAGTTTCTGTTTGGCATGAGATGCAGTAGAATATATGAGGAATATCATATATATCTGTATATTATATATATCCAAATATCTGATGTATTCCAATAATATTTTACAGTACTTCAGCTATAATATATATTTTGATATATTTATATATATATATATATATATTGTGCATATTGAATATACCCTATATATATCATATATCTGTAAGCACTATCTAGATCATATATACCCGAAACATCCAACTAGATTTCAAACTTACTTGAAATTAACTTACATAAAAAATTTGAGCTGTAAACTATATATATGTGTCTATATTAAAAAGTGCATATTATATAGACTCTATAAATATGTCATATATATATTCTATACTCTCTATATATAGTCAAATATCCTATATATTCCTATTATGTTTTCAGCATACTTTCAATTACCTTTAAAATAAAATAGATACATATATAATATTGTGCATATTATATATATCTTATTAATACCATATACATATATGCCTTATATTTAATATATATGTACAATACATATACCTTTGAAGTTGAAAAATAAAAAAAAAGAATATTAATGTTACTCACTGTATATACCTAAATACCCTATATATCCCATATTATATTTCCAGCTCTTTTGAGCTATAAAATATGTATGTCTATATTATATATTGCATACTATCTCTTTAAATATCACACATATACCTAAATATTAGGGTATTTACACACATGTAACATTAAATTTCTTTCCTAAAACTACTCTAAAGAAATTCATTTTATTCTATATAATGTATTTAATCTGTATATACTACAGACCTACATATATCAACTGATTAATCATGCTCTTATCAGCATTTTACTTTTCTCTATTTCACACTCTCACTTTCGCTCTATCTGTCACCGTCTCTCTCTTTCTCTCTCACTCGAACTAGACAAAGTGTAATTCGTTCGCCTTTACAGGGCATCTGTTGGTCGTGCATTTGCAGTGCTTTCTCATCCCATTATTATTTGCTGAGCGTAGTATTTTTGTGTGCGAATTGTTGCGCTACGCTGGCGTCGTGTGTTCTTATTTTTAATAAATGCAGCCGCCGACTGTTGCCAAAGTTCAACGCAAATATAATCTGTCAAATAATTTATCAGTGTTTGCTGACGATGAGACGAAGAGCAGCAACAGCAGCAGCAACAGCAGCAGCAGCAGCAGCAGCAACAGCAGCAGCAGCAGCAGCAGCAACAGCAGCAGCAGCAACAACATTGAGACCTCGCTGTCTGTGCCTGTTGCCTTGTGCAAAGTTCACTTCGAGTGCTTGACAGCAACAATTCGCATCGATAAAGAAATGCTTTCTTTTACCAACAGCAACTGTTGCTGCTGCTGTTGTTGTTGCTGTTGCTGTTGTTGCTGCTTCTTCTATTGCTGCTCTTTTGTTTATTTTTGGAAGCGGAATCTAGTGATGCGCCCTCAAGTATTTTCAACAATTTCTCGTCTTATTGAACTTGTTGCTACGACTTTCAGTTTGCAGATCCTTCAGCTAAGACTTTGATTGTTGCTACCAGAAAGGGGCAAGAAGAAGAAACGCTCTTAGATCTTGGAACTCGTCTATGCTCTCTCTGGTCCAGCTCTAGATTCCTTATTTGAGCTAGTTCAATTCACTCTTCTTCTATTCGGCTATTGTCAGTCTTTTGTTTCATTATCATTTCATCGTCGTTCCAGTTCCATTGCGTTCCCACTGACTTTTTCTGGGCATGTTTTGGTTTTTTTTTTTGTGTCGCGTTGTAAAATGTGTTTCAATTGTTTGTTTCGCATTTGGCTAGAACGATCGACGCTCGACTCTCGCTCGATCTCTCCCTCTCTCTCGCTCTTCCCCGTTCTCTCTGTGTATGCTCAAACGATTAAATTATCTCAAGGTTGCACGCGCGCTATTTTATCTGCCTCTTCTTCAGTTGTTGCCTGCTCTGCGCTATTTTCTGCGCTATTCATTTTCCTTTTCGCTTCCGCTCGCTCAGTCTGTCCCATGCCCCAAA
The DNA here is from genome assembly GCF_018153725.1 of Drosophila mojavensis. Classification (NCBI taxonomy): domain Eukaryota; kingdom Metazoa; phylum Arthropoda; class Insecta; order Diptera; family Drosophilidae; genus Drosophila; species Drosophila mojavensis. The sequence goes on from NW_025318667.1 coordinate 10,842,532, forward strand.
AGCCAAGCAAGAAGAAGAAAAAGAAATGCCTTGACATGCACTTGGCCATATTCGCGTGGCCATGACTGTCCTTTGGAATTGTCTACTATTTCAGAAAATATACTATATGTGTGACTATATTTTATTGTAAATAATTATTTATCTTTCATAGAAATGCGGAAATTATGCAAATATTTTGATCAATTTATTTTACTTATTAAAAAATAAAAAATAAAAAATTTTTAAAGTATTTCTAATTTGTGTTTATTTATTGACTTATTTAACTAAAAATATTTTAGGGCTATTTTAATATTATTTTTAAAATTAAAATACTTAAGTGTATTTGTTCATTTTATATTTAATATATTTTTAATTATTTATTTTTATTGAAACACTTGTTTTCTATTTTTTAATATATACATAATTTTTTATTATTATTATTATTTTATGCTTTTAATATAATTAAATGGAAAATATAAATTCTTTAACCTAACCTATAATTTTCAATAATTTTAAATGTGGTTTGAGCTATCAATCATTTTATTAAAAATAATTAATTAATGTAATTTCATTGAGTTTTAACTAATTATTTTTTTAAGATGCGAAGTATAAATTCATCCCTGTGACTTATTTCGTTTGAAAATTTTGTTCTTTAATTTTTTATTATATATTTGTGATTTTTTTTTTTTTTTTTTTTTTTAATATTGTTTTATAAATATAAATTTTTTAATTGTATTTATGAATAAAATGAATACAATTTTATAATCAAACCCAAATAAATGCAGATTAGCAACTGAGAATTGCTGCAGCATTTTGCATTGTCTGGGCCAAGCCTGGACTGTGTTGCTCAGGTTAAGGCAAAGGCAAAAGGCAAAGTTGATGCCACAGTTGGGGAACTGCCTGCCACAGATTGGCCACCCCGAACATGCTGAGGAGGGGCAAGGCGTTTGGGACATTTGCCTTTGCGGTGTCTGGCATTGTTACCCAGAGACCTACAGAGAGCGATGTTGCTGTTGTCGTTGTCATTGTTGTTGTTGTTGGTGTCAAAAGCTGGTCGAAGGCCAGCGAGATTGCGGAAGCTGCAGCAACCACAAAAGGCAACTGTTGTTGTTCTTGTTGTTGTTGTTGTTGTTGTGAATGCTGCGGCTGCCGTTGCTGTGGATGTTGTTATTGGACACCTGTTGTCCCTGCATCGATTTATCGCTCGTGTTTGCTGTTGCTGTTGCTGCGGCTATGCTGGTGTTGCTGTTGGTGTTGCTGTTGGTGTTGCTGTTGCTGTTGGTGTTGCTGCTGTGGCCAGGCGTCTGAGTTGTAATCGTGCCGTTTATGATGATGGTCACTTGCCGCTGCTCGCCTTTTATTGCTTTTCGATTGCAGCGTGTGAATTATGATCCTACAAGAGGCAGCAACAGGTTGCTGTTGTTGCTGTTGTTGCTGTTGCTGTTTACAGCGTTCACGTGCTCGGCTTTAGCTTTGATATTAAGCGGCAGCAGGTGTCGAATTGCAACAGCAGAAACAAAACATTTGCCCAGCATTAACGGCAACGACAGCAACTGTAACAGCAACAGTTGCTGCTACAATAATAATACATACTCAGCAATACATTCATTAAGAACAAGAGCAGCAACAACAACAACATTCCAGCAGCAGCAGCAACAGTTGCTAGTAATCATTAACAACAAAAGCAAGAGCAAAGTATGTCGAGTGCTGCTGAATGCAGTAGCAACACTTGCACAATCAACAGCAACACATAGCATATGTTGCTGATAGTAACAAGAGCAGCAGCAACAGCAACAACAACAACAATGACAATCGCATGAAACTTAAGCCGAGCAATGGGCGACGGCTGATGTTGCTTGGTTTGACACCTACGCAGCTAGCTGCTGCTAACGATGCGCGCGTGTCAGCAACATGTTGCTGCTGCTGCTGCTGCTGCTGTTGCGTATTTCGTATCATTAGTCAAAGCAACGCGACACACAAGGAAAAGAAAGCAAAGCAAACCAACTGGCAATCAGCAGCAACTGGCAAAAGTTGCCCAAATCAATTGCTGCCGTTGCAGCAGCAGCAGCAGCAGCAGCAGCAGCAGTTGCTGACACAATCAACAGCAGCAAAAGCAGCAGCAGCAGCGGCAGCAGTTGCAGCGACAATAGCCCAAGTCTTGGCATGATTTATGGCCAGGCATTTCTCGTAGCTCACCCACACAAAGATGCGGCGCACACCAGCAACACACACGCTAATTGTGTGTGAAAGCAGCAGCAGCAGGAGTCGCAGCAGCAGCAGCAGCAGCAACATTGCTCATACGCCCACGTGTACAACAGCAGCAACAACAACAACAACAACGATCGCATTACCATTCCTTGGCATATTTAGCATTCGCATAGACGCAATCATAACCATAAACAGTTTTTGCCCACTTTTTTGTTTAGCCTTTTTTCATTTCGTTTTTTGGCCGTTTTTTTTCTTTTGACCATTTTGGCAACTGGCAGCATTTTGTGTGTGCGGCTTTGCTTATTTTGAATAAACGTAAAGCCGAGCGACGCTTTTGGTCAGCTGCTCCTGCTGCTGCTTGCCCCCGCCGCCCATAAAAGGCGTTTGTAAGTGCTACTGTTTATCCAATGCGCCTAACGGCATGAAAATGCGCCGCATAATTTACGCAAAACGAAAAAGAAGCAAAATGTGAAAAAGAAATGGAAACAAAAACGAAAAATTCGCAAACAGCTGCCGAAAATAACGTTTCACACACACACACACACACACACACGCACACACATAGCAATGCACGCTGGCTGGAAAAGCTGCGGCGCGCTTTTCACTTTTCACAAATGGCCATGCAAATTACAAGACACATTAGCCGAGTCAACAATCCTACGCCTAACCCAAAAATGGGAGCAACTACAACAGCAACAGCAACAGCAGCAGCAACAGCAGCAGCAGCAGCAGCAGCAGTAGCAGTAACATGCCGCATGCCGCATGCCGCATGCCGCATGCCACATGCATTTTGCCTAGTCAGGCGAGAGAGCAGTTTACAGTTTACAAAACGGAAATACGCCAAAAATATGTTTACAGCAGCTGCTAAGCGGCCATTGGAATTGCTGCTGCTGCTGCTGTTGCTGCTGCTGGCAGCGGCGATTGTTGCTGCTAGCTATCTAGAGTTGCCAACACAAAGTGTATTGCAGTATCTCAAAATGCATACATATATTTTATTTCAACTGATCTACAAGAAGAAATTTTGAAATTTTCAACTTAATATTTTTTATATATTTTTCATAATTTTTTGTTACCCAACAAACATAAATTTAATAATTATATTTTGAAAGTAAAATTTATAGTAAAATATTTATAAATAAATTTGCAAACAGTTCAATAAAACACATAATTTAATAAATAATAATAATAAATATATATTTTTTTTATTTAAAATTTGATATAAAATTATTATAATTCAATCAGAAAACTATAAAAAAAACTAATACAACTTTAAAACGAATTTTCTTCTCTTTTTTTTAATAAAAGATTATTAATGTAAACAAATGAAAAGAAAATTATAAAAAAAATCTGTTGAATCTGAAGCTCAAAAAAAATGTTTAGGACAATAAAAACACGTATTTTTAATTTTTAATTTACTTTTCCATGGAATTTTTAATAAATATTCAGTAGATATTTTTTATTCATTTTTTTTTTTTAGTTTTCTACAAAAGAAAATAATAATAAATATTAATAGTATTTTTATTTCCTTTTTTTTACTTTTAGCAAATTAAATATTGCCTTACAAAATAAATAGAATATACAATAATATAAAAGATATTTAAAAAAAAGACTAAAATTAATGTAAAATAAAAAATAAATGAAAATAAATATAAAAAACAGAAAAACATATATATAAAAAAAAAAATAAATAAATAAAATATATAAAAATATATTTATACAAAATTCCCTGAGTTAGAATCAAAATGATCAAACTCAATGTATCATGTATAAATTGCAATGAATTTTTTGAAAAATGCCCATTCGACAATTTCTGCTTCTTTAGTATACTAAACAAAAACCGTTTTGCAACACTTAATAAATAGTTTAGTTAGAAAATGAACGTCAGGCAATAACTTATGTAGCCTACAATATGGGCTTTGACAAAAGCATAAATAAGTCCGAATATAACAAATTGTCAACTCGCTTGCCCGTTGTCATAAGTTGCAACAATACTAATTGGCATTGTGCAACACTGCGCCAGCAAATAATATCAAATAAAATGATTTGACTAACTGCACAGCGGCAATTTGTTAATTAACTGCAACTTGACTAAATATTTACCAAATGATATATGAGTGTGTGTGTGTGTGTGTGTGTGTGTGTGTGTGTGTGTGTGTGTGTGTGCGAGTGTGTATATCGCAGATGTGGCTGGCAACCCTGGCCAGAGCTGGCCAGTTCGTCAGCCAGTGGCAGTAGTTGGTGGAGTTTGTCGTGGCCCGTTTGGAATGTTTAGTTAACCGTAAATACCAAAAAGTCGCACTGCGCCCGCGCCATTTTGGCATTGATTGCTAAGACCAAGGCAGGCACACACACACACACACACACACACGCATGCAGACATGTGAATACACTCACTGGAGCGTGAATAACATTTGGTAATCATGGCACAAACACGAAAATGCATTAACCAAAATTGTGATCATAAATTTTCAATCGACACGCGGCGGGTGCTGTTGTTGTTGTTGTTGCAGCTCTAACTAACTGAGCATGTGTGTGTGTGTGTGTGTGTGTGTGTGTGTGTGAGTGAGTTGGCCAAGCGCATGAATGACTGGACTAAAACTGAACTGGACTACGGCTACATTTGGCCAGCAGGCTCAACATACACATACTATTGTTGTTGTTGCTGTTGCTGTTGCTGTTGCAGCTGCGCGCATTCTTGGTCAGAGAAAGTTTTTGTTGTTGCTGTTGCACAAGTGGCAGCCAGCTATGCAGCTTCCACAGCATTGCTGTTGCAGTTGGGTCAGTTAAATGCCAAAGGCTGCCAGCCTGTGGTTGCTGCTGCTGCTGCTGCTGTTGCTGCTGCTGTTGCTCGTGGCTTGGCATTTCATAGACCTTGCTGTGGCATTAACTGCGTGGGTGCAACAACAGCAACCACAAAAGATGCCTCTTGGTCTGCGGCTGCTGCGACACTTGGCCGCAATCCTACGGCCTCAGCCACTGCTCCGATAATCGTGCACTTGTTTATTAGCTACATATTGCAAAGAGCACAAGATGTGAGAGATTATACATAGATTTAGAGGGAAATATATGATAGATGTATAATAACATAAATCTAATAATAGAAATAGAATATAGTATCTAATTATCTATAGTTAGATTATAATTTATTCTCGACTTGAATATAGATATATATATTATATTTTAACTAAATTTTGTTTGTATTTATACAAATTGAATTCTAATAACTAAGACTTTTTTAATAATATTTAAAACATTTTTATTTTTTTTACTTAGCGTTATGCTAAGTTGAAAAATATTTCTTAAATTTTATAAAAACGAAATCGAAATAATAAATTTAAATCTGACTCAAGCTTCACTTACGCAGATTGAATAAAATGTTGTTACTCAAATCCTGTGCCAATTACACAGCTCAACAAATTTAGATCAAATTCGGCTAGAGAACTTTATTTTTGGCCCAGCAACTTTTTGACTTGCGAAATTCAAAGCTGCAACTCAGAATAGCCGCAAAAATGTCAGTTCAAGGAAATATGCTCAACTAAAAGTAATTTTGAGTTGCAAAAACTGCATCATGCATGGTTGGTAAAAATTTAATAAAATTGCTTTTAATAAATTTTCAATTTAATATTTTAGAGAAGGGCTGCAGAGCTGAGATAGGAAGAGGTAGAGGAAGAGGCAAAGAGCGGCAGAGAGACAGGGACAGATACTGCAAAATATAAAGAGGAGAGAGGCAGAAGCCACGACTGACAAAGACCAAAGACATAGTTAGAGTTAGTGATATAAAAAGAGGCAGAGACAGAGACAGAGAGAGAGATATATAGATACGGTTTGAGACAGCGACAAAGGTATACATAGAGTTGGAGACAGAGATAGGGATATGTGGACAGACCAGATAGAGATTCGTATAGAGAGATAGAAGCAGAGAGAGACAGAAATAGACGCAGAGACAGAGAAGCAAATGGTCTGATTGAGACAGAGACAGAGGCAGAAGTAGAGATAGATAAGGAGAGATAGACAGAGAAAGAGAGAGAAAGAGAGAGAGAAGGAGAAAGAGACATAGAGAGGGATATAGGGAGATAGAGAGACATAGAGAGGGGTATAGAGAAAGAGACATTGTGAGAGATAAAGAGATAGAGTTAGAGACAGAGAAAGAGAGATAGAGTTAGATACAAAGAGAGAGGGAGAGATAAAGTTAGGGACAGAGAATGAAGGATAGAGTTAGATACAGAGAGGGAGAGAGAGACAGACAGATAGAGTTAGGGACATAGAGATAGAGATGGAGACAGTCACATTCACAGACACAGAGAGAGTGACATGGACAGAGACACTGATATAGGTGAAGATAGAGCCAAAGACACAGGCAGAGAAAAAGAAAGAGAAAGAGATAGAGGCACATACAGATTCAGTGACAGAGACAGAGACAGCATAATCAATTCCGCTGTTGCCACAAATTTTTGGCCAACAATAAAGAAAAATATTGACTCTGTCCCTGTTGTTGTTGTTTCTCTGATAGTTGCTGTTGTTGCTGTTGTTGTTGCTGTTGGCATATGACTCATGTTTTGTGCCTCGTTGGTTTCCCTTTTATACGAATCGTTTCTTTGCTTTTTCATTTCGGATTTCTGTTTGTTTTTTGCTTTTGTTTTTTTTTGAAGGCGGCTTAAAGCGCGCGCTTGTGGCTGGCCGAAGGTTTTACCCCTTGCAGTTGCTGTTGTTGTTGTTGTTGTTGTTGTTGTTATGTATGTGTTTGTACAACGCCTTTGCTTTGGCTTCTGTTGTGGCCTTTAGCTGCTGCTGCTGTTGCTCTTGTTTCCATAGCTGTTTCAATATCAACGCATTCCTTTTGGCCAGGCCAATTGACTTGCCCGCACACACACACACACACACACAGAGAGAGAGAGAGAGAGAGAGAGACGCAGACATACGCACGCACACACGCACTGAGACACACATGCGATAAAAATTTATTGAGCTGAGGCTTTTGGCCTGTGCCTCTGCCTCTGCCTCTGCCTCTGTCTCTGCCTCTGCCTCTGCCTCTGCCTCTGTCTGCGCCTGTCTCTGGACCCTGGACCTGGACCCGGACCCGGACTTGAATCTGTTGCATGCGCCTGGACGTGCCAGCGATATCTTTGTGGCCTTTTGCGTTTTGGGCGCTGCTTGTTGCTGCTGCTGCTTCTGCTGCGGCTTCTGCTGCTGTTGCTGCTGCTGTCTGTTGTTTATTTTTATTGTTGCTGCCGTTGCTGTTGCAGCTTCTCAAAATCAATTGAGTTTAACTGCTTTTAATTTACTTGGAATTTGTACGGCTTTAATGGATTTATGTCGGCTTATGTTGCTGCTGTTGTTGCTGCTGCTGCTTCTGCTGCTGCTGCAGGCAACAGGTTGCTGATGTTGCTGCTGCTGCTGCTGCTTCAGTTGCTGCTGCTATTGCTGTCGCTGGTGACAAGCTGCCACATATTAAAATTTATCATGTGCTAAAAACTTATCAATTAAAAATATGCATAACATTTTTTATGCTTGGGCTGCCGTTTCGATAGATTTACGCTGCGCCCGCAGCAACATCAATCAAAATGCGCCAGCAACTGCAACAGCAGCAGCATCAAAATGTAGCCGCTTACAATTTGATGTCGCGACTGCAATTTAGACATGCCATGCCATGTTATTAACTAATTACAGGCGACTAATCTAAAACGCCGCGCCAAACAGGTGCCCATGCATCATGCCCAGACCCAGCAGCAGCAGCAGCAGCAGCAGCAGCAATAACAACAACAGCAGCAACAGCAGCAGCAGCAGCAGCAGCTGCCTAATGAAAAGTGACATCTTGGCCATGGCCAGGCCTAAACTGTCAACGTCTGAGCCGTGCCCAGGCTCAGGCTCAGGCACAGACACAGACAAAGACACTGACACCGAGGCAGAGGCAGAGGCAGCGGCAGAGCCACAGGACCGAACTCGTTTGCATGTCTTGTCATTCGTCATTCGTTGTTGCTCAGGTGCAGCGCCAGCAGCTAGAAGATGTCGCGTTTGCTGGCCACCCGCTAGCCAACACATGTCACATGTCATGTTGCTGCTGCACGCACTTGTTGCTGCCGTAGCCATTGCTGTTGCTGTTGTTGGTGCTGTTGTTGTTGCTATTGCTGTTGCTGTGGTTTCTGTTGCCGGAAGCAAGCTGTGTGTTAATTACAAAGTACGCTTTGCTTGCCGTTGCTGCTGCTGCTGCTGGTGCTGTGGTTGTGCCTGCTACTGCTGCTGTTGCTGTTGCTGCTGCTGATGATTATGATGTTGCTGTTGTGTTGCGTTGACATGCGTTGCTAAAACGTGCCGCCGGTTGTTCTTGTTGCTGCTGCTGCACGCATTTAAATGAGGCAGCCGCTGACCAACTTGATTTCCTGCAACATGTTGCTGCTGCTGGTGCTGCTGGTGCTGCTGCTGTTACTGCAACTGCTGCTGGCATATCGAATGCGGCTAACATGCTTTAGAGATTATGAAAATTAGATATACAAATCGGCAAACGGATGCTGCCAGCAGCAATGGCAGCAACATCAGCATTTGATGCTTGCAAGATCAAAAAAGAAATGCAAAGAGAGCAGCAGCAACAACAACAGCAACAGCAGCAACAACAACAACTACAACAGCAGCTGCAGCAAAAATAAAAATAAAATTCACTGCTTGAGTCATGTTGCTGCTAGCGGGGCACACAACATGCAACATGTTGCTGCGGGTCAGGGTCGTTGTTGTTGGCTGTTGCTGCTGTTGCTGTTGCTGCTGCTGTTGCTGCTGCTGCTGTCGCCTGCGTAAATTGCTCACCAATCAAATGACACTCGATGCCAGCCAAGTCAAGAGAGCGTCGCGGAAATTGCTTGAAACGGAAATGTGGTTGTTGCTGCTGCTGTTGTTGCTGCTGCTGCTGTTGTTGCTGCTGTTGTTGCTGTTGCCAATTTCATGTCATTTGTTGACAACGCGTTGCGGATATTGTTTAGTATTTTGCATAAAGTTTAGAAAAGTCGCAAATTGGGTTAGAAGGAAGTTGTCGCTTTGCGGTCAACGCATACTCCACACACACACACACACACACACACACACACGCACACACATACACACACATGCAGCTCGCATACCCTTTCTTGTGGCACCATTCGAATGTTGCCCTCGGCATGGCTTAATTATAGTGCTTTGGCCCGGCACTGGCAGGCGCCGCCACAGCAACAGCAACAGCAACAACTGCCAACTGGCCACGCCTACTCAAAACACACACACACACACACACACTCACACATAGACTGCCTAGAGTTGGTCTGTTGGTTTTTTTGGATTTTTTTTTTTTTTTTTTTTTTTTTTGTCTGTTTCAAGCAAACTGCGACTCAGCCTGGCCAGCTCGGCCAATGGGGGCGTGGCCAAGCAGTGCTAGCGCATAGCTGGTAGGCTTCTAAAAATTTATTACCAGTTCAGCGTGATCCATGTGCAGCAAATAGCTGAATAGCTGCAATTAAACAGAAACGGAAAACAGCAAAAAGCTGCTGTCTCATCGCTTATAAATAGTAAATGTGAAATGAATATATAAAATATGTATATATAATTTAATAATATAATAAGAATATATGTAGTACTTGATTTCAGCTTAAGCAAGTTTAGACAACTTTAGATAGTTTCAAATGACTGTGACTAGCTAAACGTATTTTAAATCACCCGTATATAGATCTTTTCTCTATCAATATGCTCAAGCTCTTGTTGCTCGTCTTGGTGTTGCCATCCCATTAAGATGCCATACCGCTGGACAAAGCTCTTCGTGCTTATATGTATTATTTATATATTATTATTATATTATATTGTATTATATTATACTATATTGTATTATATTATATCTTATTATGGCATATAGTAATATAGTTTATATATATTAATTCTTGAGATTTCGGCTCTCATATGTGTAGTAAATCTCCTTCTTTCAGTCCAGGTCCAACGATCTTTTGTTTGCATCTGTACGACAGCGTCCACTTTATGTTTTATGTTACTGTTAAATATTGTCTATATAATTCGAACTAAGGTCTTATTTTCTATGAAGCTTTGCTTTGTTTTTAAAACAAAAATGACCAGACTCTTTATTATTTGGGATTTTTTTTTTTTATTAAGAAAAGAATACTTAGCAAACAAGTAAGTCAAAAATCGTTAAATTTTTGTCAGGATAGCGAATCCAAATTCTATTGTAAATACCTTGCTCAATTTGGCAGCCATGGTTAACGAATCTTCATTGAAAAAAAAATAAAAATAAAAATAAAAATAAATACTAAAGGAATATTTTTGTTTTTTTTTTTTTTTTTAGAAGAATCATCAATTATTGAAGCTTACTTTTATTTCCGAATATCTGAACTAATCAAATTCTCCAAGATATCTGGGAGAGAACTAGCGTTTCATATACGTTCAGTCGAGTCTCGATTATTCGTACCCCACTAAATCGAAAATCCCCTTGAAAGAAACTACTCAATAATTTTCGATAATTTGAATTTCTGTGTAAATCGAAAAAAAAATATCACCTAGCCATTTCGAATTATTGAGATTGTATATATAATATAATATATAATATACAGTTTCTATAGCATTATCAATTGTCTAACAAATCGGTTTGGCATGTAATATAATGCTAAGACTAACAGGCGTAACTAATTGGACTATAGATTTACATAGAATATCACAAATAAGCTATAGGCCTTTGATCTATGGGTCTAATCAGAATATATATGTATGTATATACAAGTACTTCACATTGATATATCTAGCTCTATACATATAGAAATTGCATAAATATTTATAAAACGAGTTTTTAGCTAAATATTTAATTTCTACCTGTGCGAACTCGTCTTGTGGCTGTGGTGCAGCTGCTTTTGGCAGGCAGTGTTTAGCTTGGCCACTGCCTTGGCCATGGCCTATAATAATAAAGGCTGGCAATTGCGATTGCCAATTGCAATCGAATTGCTGGTTTTGAATCAGTGCGTATCTTTCGTTCAGCTGCATTTGTCAATCCTCTGGCAATATGTCATTATACAGTTGCTGTTGTTGTTGTTGTTGCTGTTGTTGTTGTTGTTGTTGTTGTTGTTACTGCTGCTGCTGTTACTGCTGCTGCTGCTGCTGTTGCAATCATAATAATTTATGGCAACTCATTTGCTGTTTTTACACCCGCTAACGGTGCCGAGAAAGAGAAAGAGAGAGAGAGAGGGGGGAGATAGTGAGTGTGTGAGTGGCAGTGGCAGAGTGCGAGCCTTGCAGCCATTTCTGGCGCTTAATTATAGTCGGCTACTTGCAACAGCAACAACAACAGCAACAAGAGCAATCTCTGCAACCAGTAAGATGTTGTTGACGATGGATGCGCTTTAATAAGCACCTGGCTGCCAGATCATTAAAGTAAAAATTGATTTTCTAACTTGCAACGATTTTTGCATTAACAATTAGCTGCCAGAGCCAGAGCTCGAGTGAGAGACCAAGCCGTAGCTGAAGCTTCAGCTCGAGCAACTCTTCAATTTTCCATTGTCGTTGCTGTTGTTGCTGTTGTTGCTGTTGCTGTTGTTGCTGTTGCAGCTCATTCGCGCCGCTTTATTAATTAACAATGCCACACCAGGCAGCCGCATTTAAGGCATTAATTGCTCGAACCGGTTACACTGCATCCAGTGCGACGAATCTGCACCACCAACGGCATAGGCTGGACGCCTAATCAATCTAGCAAATTGTCGCCCAGTCGCTATCGCAGCCAATATTCAAACACACCAAACTGATCTGAAAGTCTCTCACTCTTTCGTGCTCTCTCTCTCTCTCTCTCTCCCTCTCTCTGTCTCTCATTGTCTGTCTCACTCTATTCTCTAATTATGACAACTACGCAGCCGGTGTGCGTGCTCACGTGTTTTTCTAATTAGCCCCGGCCCCAAGATGACAATAAGCGATAAACCCGTCGCCAGCATTCGACGAGCAAATTGACAATCATCGCTGAACGGCGAACAGCGAGAGCAGCGATCGGAGCGGCAGTCGCTATAGCGAAACGAAATGAAATTTTTGAGACAGAGCTGCCAACTTGTCAGAGGAAAGGAAAACTAAATATTGGGGTCAAGAGAGAGAGAGAATATTACAACTGCATTTCCTTAATTTGAAAGCCTAGATTTCAATTTGAGCAAATTATTGAACTCTTTTTTTTTTTTGTTTTTTTTTTTTAAAAGTTAACACTTGTGTGTGTGTGTTTTTTTATATATAGTTTTGTTCAACGTTTGTAAAATGATTTCATTTCTTTTATTTATTTAATTTTATTTTTATTTTTATTTATTTTTTATTTTTAATAATTTTTTATTTTTAATAAATTTTTAATTTTTATTTATTTATTTATTTTTTTTTTTAATTTTTGAATGTTTGTTAATATCTGATTTTAGTTTTCTTTCATACATTTTAAAAATTTTTATGGCATTTTTATATATTAATTTTTTTTTAATTATAAAAATAAAAAAAGGTTAAAGTTCCTTTTGAAAGCTAACATTTTTAGCATTAATATACGAAAAATTCAAATTAAACATATATCAGTATTTTCACTTAAATTTGAAAAATTTGACAGAGAGAAAAGAAAAATCAATAAAATTATTTTTTTTTTATTTATTGAATTATTTTTTTAATTTCCTTTGATAAACATGAAAATATTTGCATTCTAAAATCATATTTGCATTCATAAATCATGATCAAGTTTAATAACTGAGAACTAATGGAATACATTCTATATTTCTCTCGTATAATTCCAATAGCATATATTACATAATATATATAATTTTCTAATTTTCTACATCTATATATGCAAATATATATATATTTAATTTGTTGAGTTTTTGAATATTGCTAGAATATTCTCATTTAAATTATATTTAATTTCAAATTATTCCAAAAATTTGGTAAGCATTTTCGCTGTTTGCGATTTGATTGCGTTTTCAGCAAGTTGGCAGCTCGTTCGCTGTTAACGTCTTCAGTTTGTGGCGTTCGCGTCAATGGCGCTGCTCGGCACACCCACTGCCAGCTGTGCTCAGGTTGGCAGCCTCCGCTGCTGCCGCTGCTGCCGCTGCTGCCGCTGCTGCTGCTGCTGCTGCTGCTGTTGTTGCTGCTGCTGCTGCTGCAACGCCCACTGAGCGTTGGCTGAGCTTTAATGCGTTTTCATTTAATACAGGCCCAGAGCTTGTTAGCTCTGCCTCTGCCTCTGTGTGTGCACATGTGTGTGTGTGTGTGTGTGTGTGTGTGTGTGAACACCTCCCACTTGGCAATCTAATATAGAGCTCCCCCTGTGTCCCCACACAGCCCCCTTTAACCACGCCCGCTCCGCTCCGCTGGCTGAGCCTCGTACCTTGCCCATGACTATCAAGTGCCTTGTTGGCGCGTGTTGGCGTCTTTTTTTTTTTTTTCTTAGATGTTGTTGCAGTTGCTGCTGCTGCCAGGTTTTAGCTGTGCTTTTTTTTTTTTTTTTCTTAGCCATTTTTCGCACATTTTGCTGACGTTTTGGCGCTTTTCGCTTCCGCATGCCAGACCCAAAGCACACATACATATATATATACATATATATATCTATAACTTTATATATATATATATATATGTTTTCTATCAATATCTGCTGCGTCGTCGACTGCAGTGGCGCACATCGCTCCACATTAATAACGCATCCACCCTCTAATTGCATTTTGCCTTGGCCGCCTTAATCGAATTCCAATTGCTGCCACATGCCGCACGCTGCCGCCGCAACGATGCGCAATTTCGATTACGCGGCGCTGCGCTGCTATTTTCGGGGCAAACCTGATAAGGCCAGGCAACCGAGACTGTCAGAGTACACGCCCCCACCGCGCCTCCCCCACGCCACGCCACCTACCTTGGCCCGGGGCCCACGCTGCTGCAGCTCCTTGAGGCGTTTTCTTTAGTTTTAGAAAGTGGCAAACATTTCTGAGCCGCTGCCGCTGCTGCTGCTGCTGCTGCTGCTGCCGCTGCTGCTGCCGCTTCCGCATTTGGCGCTGCTAAGTTATGTGCTCAGATTAGCGGGTGTGTGTTAACTGTATTCGCCTGGCCAGCTCTATCTATTGGCCGGGCCTAATGAAAACCATAACTTTGCCTTGGCATTTCGGGTCGAGTCGCGAGTCGTTGACTTTTTCTCTTGATATTATGATTAAGGCAATTGCCGTCGATTGTTATCGATAGCTGTTTATCGATCGCACAGAATATGTAGAAATGTATTTTTATTTATACATTAATTGTAAATTCCAATTATTGAATATCGTTTCTAATTTGCTTTCATTTCACTTTCGCTCTCTTTGCAGGTGAGTTGGCCAGCTTAGTTTTTGGCAATTTTATGAATACAAAGCAGGTAACGAAAATAAAAGCAGGTAAAATACAATAATGCCTTAAATAGATATTCAGGTTAACAACAGCAGCAACAACAACAACAACAACAGGAGCAAAGCGAATAACCAAAGCCAAATTAAAACAATTTGTAAAAAGTTCACACAGTTATAAAGATACGGACGGATACAGATGCATATAGAGAGATGCATATATGTGTGTGTGTGTGTGTGTGTATATTATATGTATATATGTATATATATATCCATATGCAGTTGGCTGATTTTGGCTAAAGGCTGTCACATTTTGTGGCCTGTTGCTGTTGTTGTTGTTGTTGTTGCTGACGACTGGCCATAGAGAAATGACCACAAAATGTGCGCATAAATCAACACAATGGCCAAATGCAGCAGCAACAGCAACAGCAACAGCAACAGCAATAGCAACAACCACCGCCAAAGGTGTGGAGCCAGCAACAACAACAGCAACAGCAGCAGCAGCAGCAGCAACAGCAGCAGCAACAGCGCATAGAAAATGCAAATTTCACATGGAAAACGAGCCGCGGGGGATGACAATTTGCTGTTGTTGTTGTTGTTGTTGCTGCTGGTGCTGCTGCTGACTCAAAACAGTTGCTGCTGTGGCTGCTGCTGCTGTTGCTGCGAAATGAATTAATAAACTTGCAACGGCGGCAGCTTTTGTAAAAATGCCGCCAATGCTTGTTGCTGCTGCTGCTGTTGCTGTTGTTGCTGCTGCTGCTGCTGCTGCTGCCTTACAGCAACAATACGCAATGAAAACCGAACAAACGAAATTGAAATCTGACACCAAAAGAATTGACACACACGATTTTGCAGCGGAGACTCAAAAAATGCAAATGCAACGAGCGTTCGCCCAAATCAATGAAAATTGACCAACCAACTCTCTGTCTGCCCTCTTGCCGCCTACCAGCCTACCAGGCTACCAGCCTGCCCCTCCCCTGCCCCTTCCGCTACCCTCTTAAAATTCAAATTGCTTTTAAATTGTTGGCAACTAGACTAGACCAGCAGAGAGTCTATGCGACTTAGCGTTGTTCAGAGCGATAAATTCGTAGAGCACTTATCGATATAGAGTTTGAATCGTGATATGACTTCAAAATCTAATTTAACTTGAATCAAATTTTAAGGGATATACAAGATGTAGCTAATTTAAAGCGCACAATAAGCGGAGATTTATGCAAATCGATTTATCGATTTATCAATTTGCCTTGAAAGTTATCGAAAGCTTAGGATTTTTATTTGCTTAATAGTGAAAGGGCGCTCTGAGTCTAAATCTGAGTCAAAGACATGAAGAGAGTGAGGCTGGCTGTTGAATACATGAATCTGTAATCGATATCGTTATCGTTATCGTTTTGCAGCACAATAGCTCTATTAAACGTATCTAGATACATATATATTTAGATACACTCGTATGTAGGGCCTAACATTCAAACAAGTACATTAGGTAAATTCGATATTTATCGATAAAATATATCGATAATATCTTTGTATCTAATTTATTTTTTATTTTATTTATTTTATTTATTTACTAGAATTGGAGCTGATGTACAGCTACCGATATAAAATATCAATCAGATTTCCGTATCTAACGCACGCTTGATCGATAATTACAACTATCGATATAGATTATCAATCAGATTAATGTACCAAGTATAGAGTTATCTACAATTGAGAGCTAA
Organism: Drosophila mojavensis; assembly: GCF_018153725.1. Lineage (NCBI taxonomy): Eukaryota > Metazoa > Arthropoda > Insecta > Diptera > Drosophilidae > Drosophila > Drosophila mojavensis. Next base: position 10,858,751 of record NW_025318667.1, read on the forward strand.
ACAGTCAAGTAACATTGGTATGTAAACAAATAACTGTAGTAGAGCATTGATAATTATCCAGATCTAGCAATAGCTAGAACATTAACAATGCAATTCATCAGTTAGATTCATATATCTAGTAAATATACCATCATATATTCCATATATATTAAATAATCAAACAGGATAGGTCATGCATAAACCTGCAATCGCTCATCGATATTTATCGATGCAAATTGCTCGATAAATTTCACATTTCTGCTCTCTTGTAAATATAGTCATATTTGTATATCTATAGAGCTGCTAACTTCTAACTTCTACGCATACCCAGTTAAACTACTTGCGCCAATTACAGGGTATTCAGCGAGGTAACATGCTTTGCCAAGTGATATTAGAGTTAGTTTTTGTCCCTGCAGCAACAACAGCAACAGCAACAGCTGCTGCTCCAATGGTCAGCAATTGAAATGTTCAGTGTCTACTGGGCTGCTGTTGCTGTTGCTGTTGTTGTTGTTGCTGCTGCTGCTGTTGCTGCTGCTGCTGTTATTTTATTGATTTGCTTGCCTGAAAATTGATCTTAATTTCCATGGGGCTGCTGGAGTGCGAGTGGCAGCAACTCGACTACGACTACGACTGCGACTGCGACTGCGACTTCGACTTCGGATTTGGCTTGCGGTTCATTTGCATATCTCGATTTTGCATTCGAAATGATTATGAATAACTGTTAATTGTGTTTGGGCTATTACGTTGCATAAAACGCTTTTTGACCGCGAGCGAGGGGCGTCACTTTATCCCCCATGCCTGCTCCCCAACCTCCATCTAAAAAAAAAAAAAGACACCAAAGACCTTTTTCAATAATTTGCAAACGATTTCAATTGCTTTGCAATTTCCGTTTTTTTTTTTTTTTTTTTTTTTTTGGCAGTTTCTGTTGGTATTCGATAAATGAGTTAACTATTGAATCACTATGCAACATCTATTGACATTCACTCATTCACAAATGGGTACAGTACGCACTGGCTCATAGAGAACCACTTTTGCTGATTTCATATCGTTTAGATGGCTCACTCAATTTTTGGTATATATAATGTAAATGAGTTATATAATTTGGGCATCATCCTTAATTCAGCTGCAGACTAACTGTAAATTAGGAAGCGTACGTAAGAATCGTTAGTGATGCAGAGAGAAGGGGAAGATATGGAAAGTAAATTGATTTGGTTAAGCATCTTTAGCTTACTGTTTTTGCGATATTCGAGCAAATTTATTTGTATCGTATGCTATATATGATAAATATTTAAATATACTTAAATGAATTGTTCACTATTAATCCTTAGTTTTCGTAGCTATTATATCGTAAGTCGTAAGAATCAAATGTGGTGCAATATATTACCTAGATCACGTAGGATAATTCCTGAGTTGTTCACATATGATATCGTAAGTTATGTATATAATACCATATACGGTATATGAAAACGTATGTTGTATATAACTGTTTTTGTTTTCTATAATATAAGAATTTGTGTAGATTAGTTAATATCGTAAATAATATAAATTTTATTTATTGGAGAACATATTAGAAGAAGATAGTAAATGTTTAAAATACATCGGTTATATTATATAATTTTCTCGTGATCCTTATGATCGTTTCATGTTATATATTAAATCCCTTTATTATTTAATTCTCTTCTATGTTAGCCATATATATGCACACGATATACATTTATCGTAAATCATAACAGATCGGTTTTAATTTGTAGCGTTCATTATGTAACCTTCCACTGCATTTACGATAAATGGGCATACGATATAGCTTTTATCGTAAACCGTAACAGATCTGTGTAGTCTAAAACTTTGCACTGCTTACGGTATATACTTAGGTATATGATATGATATGCCATTTTCGTTTTAGTGCACATAGTAACTAAATCCAATTCTTTTTTTTTTTTACGATATATCGGCATACGATATAACTTGATCGTTTTCAGTTCAGATCGTAGTCTTACACTGTCTAAACAAATTGTTTCTGTCTCTCTACTTCCCAAACTCCCTCTATTTATCTCTCTGTCTCTCTCTCTCTCTCTGTCTGTCTGTCTCCCTCCCTCCCTCTCTGTCTGTCTGTGTCTCTTCATATTTATGAGCTTCAGTTTGGCAGGTTAAGCACAGAGTTCACGGCTATTCGCAGCTCCAACTTGAGCTTGGAGTTGGGCTCGGACCTGGGCCGCTGTTAGCCGTCTTTATATATCGGCTTTTGACTGAAGTCTGTCCTAATGACAACGGTAGCAGCTACTGCCAAGCAATTACTTAATTTACACTTGCCTGCTTTTTGCTGCCTCTACCTCTCCCCTCTCACTCCCTCTCTCTCTCTCTCTCCTCGTACCGCTTTGTTGCTGCTGGCTGCACTTGGCAAAGCTATTGAACAGCAGCTCAAAAAAATAAGATGAAGAAGCAAAGACAACAACAACAACAAAATCTGCTCAACGGACAATAGCAGAGTGTGGCCACAATTCAAAAGTGCGCAACGGGCAACGCCTCCTCCCGCTGCAGCTGCCACTGCCCTGGCCATTGCTGCTGCTGCTGCTGTTGCTGTTGGCGCGTAAATCAAGCAACAGCCGCGGCTCAGCTACTGAAGCAGAAAATTACTTTCATCATAATTTAAAGTTACTTATGACCGCAGCAGGCCCCACGAGGGAGTTGAGAGTCTGAGAGAGTCTGCTGCTGCTGCTGCTGCTGCTGTTGCTGCTGCTGTTGTTGCGGTTGCTGATTGTCTTAGGCTGCACAAATTGAAAAATCATCTGGGCGCAAGCAGGATGTGCTGCTGCTGCTGTTGCTGCTGCTGCTGCTGCTGCTGCTCCTGTTGGCAGCGACGGCAGCCAAGGCAAACATTTGCACGTCAAACAAAGTGGCAGTGAAATAACAAAATTATGTTGGCAGATTTGTGGCGACGTTGAAATTATTGCAACACGCCAGCAACAGCGGGCTGCAACGGCAACTGCTGCACTTGAGCTGCTGTGCCACATAATTGCTATGTGCTGTGACGTTTGTGGCATGAATGATGTGGCGTGGGCCTCCTCCGCCAGCTACTGGGCACAGCCAGCGAAGGAAAGAGAGAGAGAGGGAGAGGGAGATGGAGAGAGGGAGAGAGAGGCAGCAGAAAGACTGATCCACATTTTGCATAAATTACACTTCATTTGATTTGGGCAAGTCGCGTCTTCAATGACAATGCCACAGCAGCAGCAGCAACAGCAGCAGCAGCAACAGCAGCAACAGCAACGGCAACGGCAGCAGCAGCAACTGTTGGCCATGGCCACAATCAAGTCAAGTGTTTATTTGTTTATGGGCCGTGCCGAGCGAAACTCTATTTCTTTATGCTGCTGCTGCTGTTGCTGCTGTTGCTGCTGTTGCTTCTTTTTGTTGCTAGTTGCTTATGGTTTAAGTGAGTGAGTGGCATGTTGCACGTTGCATGTTGGTGGTCCACATTGCGTTCCTTTCGTGCGTTTATTTGCCGCAATTAGCGTGTGGGCAGCAACAGCAACAGCAGCAGCAACAGCAACAACAACAGCAGCAACAGCAGCGGGTGAGTGAAAGTTGAGTTGAGCTGAGCTGAGGCTGCGCCTTGTTGCTAGCATTTTGATAAGCTCCCCCACAGTCGAGTGTGCAACTGCCCCCAAGTCCGCAACTCTCAGCTGAGGCTAAGCTCACCTAATGCACACCTGTTGGCAACTGTTGCTGCTGCAACCGGTTCATTGCTGCTGCCTTCTGCGCTCGTTAGTTAATGCAAAGCGCTGTAAATATTATAACAGAGCGCGTTTCATTATTGTATTAACAACAGTTTGCCAGGCTTTACTTTAGCTCTACTTGTCTCGTTCTCGCTCTCTGTCTCACTCTCTCTCTCTCTCTCTCTCTCTCTCTCTCTCTCGCTCGCTCGCCCTCTCTTTCTATCTCGTTGGTATTTTTAGAGCCTGGCCAAACGGCATTTTTTATTGCTCGTTAGTCTTAGGCTATTTTTAGCCAATTGACATAAACTCATATTTTTTAAAGCCATTTTTGTTTCTTTTTGGAAGTTTTTGAAAGGTTTTCGTGTTGTTGTTATTGTTGTTGTTGTTGTGGAGCTGGTGATTTATTTTTTGTGTAAATGATTTAGTTGCGCTTTTATTAGCACAATTTGAATGTCACAAAAATGTGCGCTGTTAGCTCTGATAATTGTTCTAATAGCCATCAGAATACAAACAGACTGAAGTCACAGAAGGAAGCAACTGCAAGTGCCTAAGGTAGTTAGTTATACATACATAGATATAGTATATACATGTATATTTATGTGTGAGTGAAATAGCAATAGTATTGGTAAAGCATAGAAAGGCAGGCATTAAGATATGCCATGAACATTTCTTCCCTATGAAAGCAGACTGTGAAGGCATTTCCATAAGAGGTATACACACATACTTATATAGATGTGTATTGATAACTATCGATTTATATATTTAAGAAGAGTTCCAGTAATAATTATAGCGATATAGTTCAATGAGACATTAAGTAACTATTCGATTATATTCTGCAAGTACAGTTATCGATTAGCTGTTACTATGATAAAGCTTCAATTGGGCAACTATCAGCGATTCTCTTCTCATATTACTATCGATTAGTTATTATTATGTTAAAGCTTGAATTGAACAACTATCATCATTTTTCTGCTCATTATTATTATTTATAGACCGAGTACCTATCAGTAGTAAATTATCGCTCATTAAAATAAAGTTCACCTATCGATCAGATTAATATCGATTAAATATAAAAGATAGCTTTTAGATGACTTTCAATAATTTTTCCATTATTTATTTCATTAGTTGTGAAAAAAAACAACTACAGATTGGCTATCGATATGTAAACTGTCGAATATATAACTGTGAAAAATACAACTGCAGCTTGGCTATCGATTTTACAACTATCGGTTCTATAAAAATCTATGACTAGATTTTTATTTCTTGATCAATAATTGTTCGATTGTTTAGTAATCTAAAATATACGTATAGATTATATATTGAAAACTCACTTGTTTCTCTATCTCATCATATATCTTAATATATCGCTTCCTTTAATAAAATTGACATCAATAACTATCGATAGGTGGACTGCAATCGAGCTCAATCAATCGAGCGTCGATCGCTTGTTCGTCCAGCTGCATTGTTGAAAAGTTCTCTGAGGACAATTATCGATCGCTTGTCCCTCAGTTCCATCATTGAAAAGTTCTCTGTGGCGAGTGTTGGACAGTGTTAAATGAATTTTTGCCGTCTGTTGCGGACACAAAAAAAAAATATAAAAAAAAAGGGAGCTGTGAATCGTTTTGTTGCTTGAGTGAGCTTTGCTTTGGGTGTTTTTGTTATCGTTTTCATTTTCGTTTTCCGAGTGTTGCGGCCACATTACTCATGCGCCGTGTTGCACATGCGGGTATAAAATAACAGATTTATGCCTACGTTGCAGGCAATGACACGCCAATTAGCCGCCCAGCAACAGCAACAACAAAACGGCTTGCAAATAAAGCTTTGACATTTTTATGATGCTAAGCGCGGGGGAACAGCAACAGCAGCAGCAACAACAACAACAACAACAACAGCAACAACAACAACAGCAATGCATTGAGCCTTAAAGCCAGACTGGAACAATCTTTTGGGAAGCCGAGTCAGGCCTCAGGCAGGCCAGCCAAACGGGCAGGCAGCTGGCTGACCTTTGCATGTGTTGCTGTTGCTAGTTGTTGTTGTTGTTGTTGTTGCTGTGCGCTATCTGCGGAGGCGAATTGAGTTTGACAGCTGGGGCGACACGATCCGATTGCGATTGCGATCGCTCTTTGACCTTAATACGCGCCAGCTGCGTCAACGTCAGCGCCCGAGGGGCCACAACAACAGCAAGAGCAACAGCAACAGCAATGCCCCAAAACGTTAACAACAACCGGCTGAACGTCCCTCGGCACGCCACCCGCTGGATGGCTGTCTGCACTGCCAGAGGCAGCATTGTCATTTGACACCTCATTTGGGGCTGTTGCGGCGGGCACGCACAGCTAATAAGCGCTCAATAAATGTGCAACACCCGCTGGCAAACAGCAACATGTTGCTGGCGTGCCAAGTTGCTGCTGTGCGTGCGATGACAACAACAACAACAACAACAACAACAATTTTCCACTACTTTTCTTTTCTCTTGCAATCGACTGGGCAATCTCATTAATAAATTGCGCTGCATGCAACATGTTGCTGTTGCTGTTGCTGTTGCGTCTAATGCTGCAAACGGCAGCAACATTAATTGGCTGCTTACAGCTGACAAGGCAGCGACTCTTGTTGTCCGTTGCTGTTGCTGTTGTTGCTGCTGCTATAGCTAGTATCAATTTAACTGCCGATAGGTGGCGCTGCTGCATGCCATCATCAGCAATTGCAGCGAGCACCGCAGCAACATTTATTGTTTATGCATTTCTGTAGGCAAATTTTCAACAGTTGCCTTTTATTTGCTGTTTATGTTTTTGTTGTTGTTTTTGCTTTTGTTTTTGTTTCTCTTTTGTGTCTGGGGTGGGGGAAGACTAATTGATTTTTATGCGCAGCCATGTCCGCAGCAACAACAACGGCAACAACAACGACAACATTGAATGCCGCATAGGCGGCGGCACATATTTTAAGCACAAATTACAAAGCAATAATCATAAATCTTTTTTGCGGCTCAGCAGCAGCGGCAGCAACAGCAACAGCAACAGCAACATGTTGCTGCCATTTATCAAAATATCAATGTGTGAATGTGTGTGTGTGTGTGTGTGTGTGTGGCAGATGCCAGACAAATGGGCATTGCGTGTGCCATATCAATGCAATGTTGTTGCTGTCGCTGCTGCCGCTGCTGCCGATGCTGTTGCTGCTGTTGCTGCTGCTGCTGCTGTTGTCATCGTCGCTCAAATGTTGATAACTTTGGCTGCCAGCAACAATTGCAAATGGAGCACGTGGCCAACGCAGCAGCAACGCAGCAATTATTGTTGCTCCTGCTGTGGCTGTGGCTGTTGCTGTTGCTGTTGCTGCTCAGACTGCCGCAACTGATTGCTCTTGATTAAATGCTAGTCACTCACTTGAATACTTGAATCTGCAGAACCGAGATGCGGCCCCCGGAAATTGTTTGTGCCACGAACTGCAGTTATGCGGCGCGCTGAGCAACATCTAGCTAACATTTAAACGGCTTCCTGGCGATTGCTATTGCTGTTGTTGTTGCTGCTGCTGTACAATTGGAGCAACCAGCTGCTGTTGCTGCTGCTGCTGCTGCTGCTGTCGTATTTTGATGGATCTTTTGGCTGCTGCTAGAAACAAGCAAGCCACACACAAACAGTTTACTTCCTGCAATATAAGAAGCTGCTATATATATCTGGATCCATCTATCTATATATATCTATATATATCTAAATCAAGTTCAGAATGTAAATTGCCAAAGCAACGGCAAAGTATTGCCAACAGCCAACAGCAATTGCTGTGCAGTTGACAAAAACCAACAGCAGCAGCAGCTGCGTATTGCAGCGGTGTCAAAACTGTTAGCAGCAGCAACAACAGCAGCAGCAACAACAACAACAACGGCAACTTCAACAAGAACCGCAACGATCCCTAGCTTATTAAAGTTTAATGACTATTGGGGTGGTCTTGGCACGTAGCTGTCACAGTCGCTGCTGTTGTTGCTGTTGCTGTTGTTGCTGTCGCTGACGATTTGCGCAATGCGCGCAATGGCAGCAAATAATTGCAACGGCAACGTGCAACGATTTGCGGCGGCAACGAGGTGAAGGCAACAACGGCAACAAATGTTTATATGAAAATTGAAAACGATCATTGCGCAATGCGCGCACGGCGACAACAGCAGCCACAACAACAACAACAACAGCACCAGCACCAGCAGCAGCAGCAGCAACAACAACAACAAAAAGAACCGACAAATAGTCAACGTTTTCTTTTGATGCTTTGCATTCGGCACGCAAAAAGCAACAACAACAACAGCAGCAGCAACAACAAGAACAACAACAACAACAACAGCAACAACAGCAACAACTTTATGCCGTTTCATCATGGCACACAGCAACAATTGGCTAATAATATAAATCCAGTGCCCGAAAACTACAAGAGCAACGACAGCAATCGTCTTTGGCCCAAGGCTGGCTGCAATATGTTGCTGCTGCTGCTGCTGCTGCTTTTGCTGCTGTTGTTGTTGCTCCAGTTTTTGTTTTGTATTATTATTGTACGTCTAATTTAATTGCATTTCGATGGCTGACCCCGCATGGCAGCTATATGTCAATAAAATTGCTGCTGCATGCCAGCAACATGCACTTGTTGCCGCTGCTGTTGCTGCTGTTGCTGCTGCTGCTGCTGTTGCTTATCGTCTGACCACAAATAACTGCAAATTGTGTGTATAAAAATGCAAACTGCATTGTTTGTCCATGGCTTATCGGCAGCAACTGGGCACTAAATCAGCGTAACAGGCGCAGCAGCAATGGCAACAGCAACAGCAGCAGCAGCAGCAGCAGCAGCAGCAATGGCAACAAACTGCCAGACAACACGCATGCGCCACCAAAAGTCATGTTCGTGCCACAAAGGCGACACCAAAGCCATACATATTGTAGGTGGCAGCAACAGCAACAGCAACAACAACAGCAACAGTTGCAGTTAAATGTGGCAATTGCAGCTTAAAGCAGCAACGCTCACACACACACACACACACACCCCAGCTAATCATTTTAGGTAATAATTTTGCATTTTTCTCTGCATGTTGTTGCTGTGCGTGTGTGTGTGTGTGCAACATGTTGCAAGCGTGCGCGCGCGCCCTTTTTTTTGCTCGTATATAACTGTCCAGCGTGTGGGCGTGTGCAGCTGCCCAGTTGCATGGAGAATAGCTGCAACGCTTGCCACTTTGAACTCGCCACGCAGTGCAATGCCAGCAACAGCAACAGCAACAACTGCAACAGCAACACAATAGAAAGCCACGCAGGAAGCAGCAGTTTAAGTGCTTGGAAATTTATGAGCAGCACCTAAAGCGAAATCCTTTCACCAGCTTAGACAACGCATTAATAAATCAATAACGCGTTTATAATCATAGCTGCAGCTGGGGCGTGAGGCAGGAGGCGTGAAGCAGGAGGCGGGAGGCAAGAGGCGACTTCCGTGCGACAAGCGGCAATTTGGGCGGCAACACCTTGGCAACATTGTTGCCGAGGCGAGAGCGACAGCAATTAACAACAAAGAGAGTGGGAGAGAGAGGGGGGAGAGAGAGAGAGGGGAGAGAGAGAGGGAGAGAGAGAGAGAGAGAGGGAGAGGGGAGAGAGAGAGGAACAGAGAGAGAGAAAGGGAGTGAATGAGCTTTGATCACAATAATATGCAACGCGCGCCAGCAACATGTTGCGCAACTTATCAAAATAATCATCATTCACATCGACAACAGCAACAACAACAGCAGCAGCAACAGCAGCAGCAGCAGCGACAGCAACGCAGGCAGCATTATGATAATCGCAATGCGGCGGCAATGTTGAAACGAACAACAAAATTGCAACTGTTTCTCATGCAGCGTCTGTTCCGCTGTGCGCCCCGTGCCGCCCAGCCGTTGTTGCTGTTGTTGTTGTTGTTGTTGTTGTTGTTGTTGTTGCTGCTGCTGGAGCAAAATGCAACTGCTGCATGTTGCAATTAATAATCGACGTGGCAAAGCAACTGGCTAGGCGCGGCAGCAACAGCAACAACAACAACAACAACAACAACAACAACGGCAACGGCGTCGTCGTGCGCCCTTCTTTTTGATTTAAAATGTGCCGCCATCGTTTTGGCCCGCACGTAGGCGTACTCACACGCAGCACACACACACACACACACACACATACATATACATATGTAAAGATTCTTCCTCGCACCCACTTGGGCTGCCCTTCAGCTCCGCGCCGCCTCCTGCCCCAGCAGGCGCGCAACAAGTGTTGCTGCAACCACTTGGCATCATCAGTCAAGTGTCTTCGGTGTTGCTGCCGCTGCTGTCTGCTGCTGCTGCCTGTTGCTGCTGCCTGTCTGGCCTGCCGGCAATGTCACTGTCTTATGATTCTGGCGGTTTCTGTTTCTGTTTCTGCTTCTCTTTCTGCTTGGCCTGCTCCATGGCCATCGCCTTTGTGCATCTTTGTGTGGGTCGGCAGATCGTCATCGAGCGATTGCCCACTGACCACAATAGTTGCTCGTGTTTGCTGCTGTTGTTGTTGCTGGCAGTGCCAAAATGCACACAAAGCCAAATATATCAGCTGTAGAGATTTATAATTTATAATGCGGAAAGTAAAGCGAGCTATAAAACAGCAAAACATAAATAAATAACAAATATATAAATTTAAAAAATAAAACATAAAATAAAATTAAATTAAAAAAAAAAAAAATTAAGAAAAAAATTAAAATAAATAAAAATGGAAAAATTCAATGAAGAAAAATAAAAATAATAAATTTAATAAAAAAATAAATAAATAAATTTAAATTAAATATTTTAAAGATAAATAAAAGATATATATAAATTATAATTATAAATTAAATCAAAATTCAACATTTGCTTAAATAAACTTAAGAAAACAATTAAAATGAATAAAAAGAAAAAATTCAATAAACTAAAATACAAGTAAATTAAGTTTAATAAAAAAAAAATTAAAAAAGTATACATAAATTTCATATTTTAAAGATATATAACATATATAAATTATAATTGCAAGATAAATAAAAATTCAAAATTTGCCTAAATAAACTAAAGAAAAAAATTAAAATAAATAATAAAAGAAAAAATTCAATAAATTAAGTTTAATTACAAAAAAAAAAAAATAAATAAATAAAATAAAATAAATAAACAAATAAATATAGATATCATATTTTAAACATATACAAAAATATATAAATTATAAAATAAATAAAAATTCAATAATTGCTCAAGTCTCAATTATGTTTCACTTGAAGCTTTAGGACAAACTAAAGCTCATTTATAACTTAATCAAAGCTCAGACTGAGTTTAGGTAACGCTAGCTCCAGCTCGCAATCAGAATACCTTAAAGCTCATTTAGAGTAAGCTTGAAAATATATCTAGGATTAGCTTGTATCTCACATGAACTTCACTCTCCAGGCTTTAAGCCAAGCTAATGCTCACTGAAAACTTACTTAAATTTGAATCTTAGGTTAATTAGGGCCAGCTCGATGCAGGCTATCAAAGCCAACTTTCGGCTCACCAAAGTAAATGAATAACATTCACTTAAGGCGCTTATGAAACCTACTTGAAGCTTTAAGCCAGTGTAGAACTGTTACTTACTTACTCAAACGTCGTCTAAAGTTCATTGGGAACTAGTTCTAAGTTCTAGCTCAATTAGAGTAAACTTTTGGTGTATTAAAAGTCTTGCTGAAATTGAGTAAATAAACTCCTTGAAAGCTTTCTACGAAAGCAAAGCTCACTTGAGCTCGTTCGATGATTTAATGTTGTCTTACAATTTCTATAAAATCATTTCTGAATTATATCAAAGCTCATCGATTTCTTTAAATATTTGATTAAAGCCCACATCAAACTTGCCTCAAGTTAAATCAAAGCTGCCTCAAGGCAAGCTGAGAGTCTAACTAAATTAAAGTAAAAGCAATTATTCATGTTCAGAATGCTTTTCAGATACATTTGAAACTATCTTTAAGTTCGTATAAAGCTCACTTAGAGTCCACTTAAAGCTCCTTCCTGACCTTTTGAGCTTAAGCTCTATAAATATTTGATTTTTAACTGTTATGGGTAAAAAAAAAAACATTAAAGAAAATGAAATGCAGTTAGTTCGTAGTCGATTTTGTATGGGTGCCGCCTCTGCGGCGTCTCGGCGCCTTCTGAACGCCATCTGAACTCGATTATGTGCGTTTTAGCGCAGTGGCACGCCCAGTGGGCGGCGCTGGCAGTGAAACGTCGCTTGACGGTGGAAATTTATGTGGCCCACTAATAAGTTAGCCGGCAATTACGCTGATAAATAAATAAATCAGCGCCGCGAAGCTTCGATGGCGGCGCCTTTGTGGAGAAGCCACTGTACGGGGCCGAGAGTCAATTCGAGACGAGCCGAGCGGAGCCGCTGGGTGCCGCTGGTTGCCGCGTGCTGCTGTGGGTGTGTGACAAGTGCAGCCAGTGGTGCAGCGAGTGGTGCAGCGCGGCGGTCCAGCGGCGCCATTCAAATTCAAATTCACATGTGATCGGCCAAGCATGAGTCAGCCGCGGCGCTGGTGGCCTGTGGTGCTGGAGGGTGGGGCACACAGCAAGAAGGAGTGAGAGAGGCAGAGGCAGTGGCAGAGGGAGTGGCAGAGGGAGTGGAGGCAGAGGTAGAGAAGCTTCTCGTCAGCGGCGCTTAATTAGAAAATTGCTAATAACTCATGCACACGAACAAATTTCAATATTAATGAGGTTTTAAGGCAGCAACCACAACAGCAACAACAACAACAACAGCAGCAACAACAACCAGCAACAACAGCAGCAGCAACTGCTGCAACGGCGACTTAATTGAAAACTTTTTGAATCGTGCCGTCAAATGCAGAAGATGCAGCAGCAGCAGCAGCAGCAGCAGCAGCAGCAACAGTTGCCAGTTGGGCATGGCCCAAACTGTGCGCAATGGGAGGCACAGCAGCAATTGTTGCTGCTGCCTGTCTTACGCTGCCGCTGCTGCTGCTGTTGCTGCGGGCCTGTTGCTCCTGTTGCTCATTAAGTAGCATGAAAACTCAATAGGTTGCTGCCTATTTTGTTGTTTTTTTTCTGGTTTTTTTTTTTTCATTTCTTTTTTATTTTGTGTACTGCAGCGCAATTAACGGTCGCCTCGTCTTTGACTGATTTAGTTGTCAGCTGAGCAGCAGCAGCAGCAGCAGCTGCGGCGGCGGTGGCAGCGGCAGCGGCAGCAACATGTTGCTGGCATTCATAATTAGCATGCAAGCGGCATAAATCGCAGCAGCGGCAGCAACAACAATTAACAGACCCAAATTGCATGCAACACACACACACACACACACACACACACATGCACACATACACGTACACGCTTTCTCTGTCCGCCGCACAGGCATTGCAGCTACTTAGCATGCAGTGCAGCGTTTGATGTCTGCCACAGAACACGTAGGCAACAGCAACAGCAGCAGCAGCAACAACAGCAACAACAACAGCAGCAACAGCAGCAGCAACAACAGCAACTGTCAATTATATTAGTTGCTGTTACACAGCGCGCTAATTCAAAAATCATGCGTGGGCAGCAGCAGCAACCTGGCACGCCAGCAACATTGCCCTCTATGCCAGCAGCAACATGGATGCTAGCAACTTTTCTTAATTAAGTGACGACCTGTTGTTGCTGCTGCTGCTGTTGTTGTTGTTGTTGTTGTTGTTGTTGTTGTTGCTGCTGCTGTTGCTCTTGCTGCATGCAAATTTAATTTGCGTCTTGTCGCGACCTTTGGCCATTGCGTGTTGCTGCTGCTGCTGCTGCTGCTCCTGCTGCTGCTGCTGCTGGCAGCGGCCATAACTTCTCGGCAGCAACATTTCGCATTGTTGTTTGGCCACAAATTGATATTTAACTGGTTGCTCGGCTCGGCTCGGCTCGAGTTGGCCTGGCCTGGCCTGGCTTGGCTTGGCTTTGCTTGGGCCTGGTAAAAGTTCGCACGACTTTTCGCCTCAGCCGAATCGGCAAATGCACGCGTATTTAACATTTACGATCCATTCAAACGGATTCTCAATCTGATCGCACTATCTCACTCCGGCCCTCCCCTGCTCCTGCTGCTGTTGCTGCTGCTGCTGCTGCTGCTGCTCTTGCAATCTTCTCGATATTCGCGATTGTTGCTCGTGTCGTTATCTGTGGCAATATCTCTGGGGGCCAATCCACTTCTGTTGCTGCTGCTGCTGCTGCTTGCATTTCTATCGTGTGTGCGCCGTTAATGTTTTTACTTAACCAACAACACACACACACACACACATGCACACACACACACGCCTCGTTGCATGCTGTGTGCGTAGCGCAATAAATCAAAGTTTTATTTGTTGAAATAAATTCACAGTTTATTGCTTCGTTATTATTTGCGCTGCTGCTGCTGCTGCTGCTGCTGCTGCTGCTGTGGCAATGAACGTTATTGCTGGCTGAATGCAACAGCAACAACAACATCAACAACAACAACAACAGCTGCGACAGACAGCCATCAAACACTCGCAACTGCAGCAAACGCATGCCGGAAATGTTTATTGTTCTTCTTGTTATAACTGTTTGCTGTTGTTGCTGTTGCTGTTGCTGTTGCTGTTGCTATTACTATTGCAATTGCTGTTGTTGCTGCTGCTGATCTCTTTCTAATTTTCACCTCGTTGCAGTATCATGCGTTTAGCTCACGACTTTCGTATTAATTGCTACGACTCTATAAAGCAATTGTGAAATGCATAGGTTGGCCAGTTAGTAACGATACTCTGGCCGATAATCATGCTGCAGTCGCTATTGCAGTTATCGATAACAGGCTGTTGTTGACACGCATTAGAGCTTGGCATTAGAAGGTGGAACGCCCAGTTTTTTAATATACAAATTAAGACCTATAAAAACGATTTTTTTGTCTTTTAATTGATACGGAAAAAAGATTCTTTTAGAATTAAATTTGAATTTTAAAATATTTTTTACATGGATTTAGTTATATATACCATTTAGTTTTTAGTTGATATCTACTCATTTTAATTAAACAAAAAATTTCCAAATTAATGAATTTAATATTTTGTGTAAACTAAATTAGAAAATTCGTAAGTTTTAATTTAAAATATACATTTATAAATATTAAATAAGCAATTAATATTTTAAATATGTATGTATTATTTATATATATTTTTTTCTATAATATTTTTTTTAATATATATTTTTTTTAATTATAAAAATAATTCAATTTAATTTAGTATTTATTTAATTATTCAAAGCTCCCATATTTATTTATTATTTATGCAATCATCATTATTAAAATTTGATGCGTATAAGAACAACAAAAATGTGGCCTAATCGTCTTTTGATTATAGCCATAAGACAAAAAAAAAAAAAAAAAAGAGAAACAAAACAATTTTAATGCCAATTTTAAGTTGTTTCTTTTTTATTTTTGCAATCTTTCGTCTTTTGCTGCGCAAAAATTGCAAGTCAAGCCGATCTGTGGCAATACCACGCCCTAGCCACAGCCACGCCCCTTCCACCTGACTGTCAAGAGGTTGTCAGTGACATTTTTGAACCCTGACCGCCTTTTTTTTCCTTCTTATTTTGCCACACGTTTTACCATTAATTACCAATAGAGATACGAGCAGATATGTCTCTATGTGCATGCATTGGTGTGTGTGTGTGTGCGTGCGTGTGTGTGTGTGTGTGTGTAAACATTACGCAATGTCTTCAATTGGCGAAACGCTGCAGCGTTTAATTGAACAAATATTCGCATGCACATGCAATTCGTCGATGTCGATAATGATCAATAACGATAACGATAGCGATAAATAAGCAACTAAAGAAACATATATCAATTATACAATTACTAAACTATTCACTGAAAACATGAAATTAGTTGGAATTAAAAAAAAAATATGTGTATATAGAAGATTTGTTATCAAAGATGATTCATTATATGATTCTCTTAGAATTAGACTAGCTCTACAAGATCTGAGTGCATAATTTATAGAGTTGAACTTTTCTATATATATGTATATTCCATATATATTTATATTATTATTTGTTCTCTCAAATTAAAATCGTAACAAATATTTATTTATACATTTCATTTTTTGCTTGATCTAATTGCAGCAGCGTAAGCTGTCACCGACATGGGCAGTGAGCAATACTGCTTGAGGTGGAACAATCATCAATCCAACCTGTTAGGGGTGTTTAGTCAATTATTACAGGACGGGAGCCTGGTGGACGTTACATTAGCTTGTTCAGGGGGCCCATCCATCAGAGCCCATAAGGTGAGTGACTTTCAAATGAAATATATCAAATATTGATATAATATATAACTAAATGTATATATAGAACTATAAGTGAATACCAAGCTATAGCTATAGTTATAGTTATAGGTATATGATAAGTAATATTAGCTCCAATTGTGGTTGATTTGATTTCAATTGAAAACTGTTACTCATATCGATGCGAATATTCATGTGATCGTTTATCGACAATCGATAAACCAATATTGATATATTGTAAATAATTAATAAAACTGTCGATGACCGATAATGTCGTAAATAATCTACAAACGCTTAACAAATGTTGATATATTTTATAGTATCGATAGATAATATCGTTGATCATCGATAAACGATACATTAATATTGAAATGCATTAGGAAATCGATAAATAATATCGTAAATTGTCGATAAACGATACATGATTTTTAAATATGGTAAATAATCGATATTTAATATCGTAAGTTGTTAATAATAAAAAAACATTTCGAGCACCGTAAATAATCAATCGATAATATCGTAAACAATAACCATATTATCGACTATTTACGATATTATGGGTATTAGTTAATATTATATTATGCAAGTGTTTCAATATTTTATGTAATTAATCGAGAACAATGTAAGTTATCGATAAACAAGTGTTTCAATATCTTTGAAAACTTGGACATTATATTGAACTCAAGAGACAGCATATGAGATGGAATATACGACAGAATATACGATATGATAACGTGTGCTTAACCTACCTGTATAGGATATATGTAGACATACATACACATCTATATACATACGTATATATCGATGTATTTGCTTGTTCCACATTACCATATGCTTGCTGCGATAGCCGAGTGGGCAGAGCAATTGCAATTGCAATTGCAACTGCAACTGCAATTGGGAGCTGTAAAATGCGGAAGCTGTCGCCATGCTGCGATCAAGGTCGCTGCCAGCGCTGGCGTCGCAGTCGCTGCCAGCTGTTGTTGCTGGTTTTTCTGTAGGCCTCTCAAAATGCCAGTCGCATAAATTAACGAAGCAGCAATACAAACAACAACAACAACAACAGCAACAACAACAGCAGCAGCAGCAACACGATCAAATGCAATTTACACATTTGTCAGTAAATTGTCAACTTAGCGCGCGCAGAGCACTAAACGAGACGCCGCTGCTGTCGGCGTCGCTGTCGGCGTCGCTGCATGTTGCTGGCGCTGCTCGTTTGTTGCTGGCAACAATGTTGACAAGGTCAGCGCCTAATAGAAATTGACTGCGCCCCGCCACGTGGCTGTCGTCATTGGCGTAAATGTGTGAGTGAGTGTGTGTGTGTGTGTGTGTGTGTGTGAGTGAGTGAGTGCATAAATCATGCGTTGCCGTGCAGCAGCAACAGCAACAGCAACAACAACAACTGCAACCGCAACGCTTTGCGCACGTCTGTCAATTGAAATTCCTGTTAAATTAAGCGGAAAATATTTAACTGCGTTGCTACTACTGCCGCAGCAGCAACAGCAACAGCAGCAACAAGCAACAGCAACCTGTAGCCAAGCTGCGGCTGCTGCTGCTGCGGCTGCTGCTGCTGCTGCTCCTACCTTTTGATGTTTGAGCTGATAAAGTTATTTTGAATGTAATTTCTAGTCAATGCATAGAAAAACTGGTAAATTGTTCAATTATAATGCGTTTATTATACCAGCAGCAGCCACAGCAACAACAACAACACTTGACACTGATATGGCCAGTGATTGCCAGACAAGCCACACTTGACCAGGCCGCTTCCATCTTGGCCAAGCGCGCGACAGCCAAAGTTGCTCATTAGGCCACGCTTAGGCGCTGTCAGCAACAGCAACAGCAACAGCAACAATTGCTGATCGCTTGGCGACACAAAACGAATTTGTTGCATTTTCTAGCTGAGTGCGACGCATTCGACTTTGGATTGCATGCACTCAGTCCGCTCGGAGGTATCGAATGCATGGAGATATTTTAGTCGTAACATCTATGATATCAGAAATTGAAGCTAAAAACTTGAGACTGGATTTTATTATGAAAATCTATTGCAAGATTTAACTCGATTCATTTATTCGATATCCAATGAGAAAGCTTGGCTCTAATTTGGGCAATATTGCTTTTGGCATTATTTTTGAAAATTAGAAAAAATAAATAAAATGAAAAATAAGAATATATTCAAATTAAAAAGTTTTATTTTTAAATTTAATTTTAAAATTTTAATGCTTAGAACACTTTATTTAATTTTAATAGCTTTTGTCTAAAGCTAAGACAAGCAAATTTATTAATTTTTTTGTCTTTTTTTTTCACTATTAAAAAATGTTTTATTATATTTTTAATTTAAACAAATATTAAAATTTGAATTTTAAAAAAATTTTATCTTAAATTTTTTTATTATATATTTTTTGATACATTTTTGAAAATCTCTAATGCAAAATTTATAAGAATTGTATTATTTTCTTTTTTAATTTTTTTAATCTAGATATTTATCCATTTTTGAAAATCTTAAATGCAAAAAAGTTTAATTGTATTTGTTTTTTTTTTTAATTTTAATTTTTTTAATCTAAATATTTATTTTTTAATTTGAACAAACTCTACTTTAACAACATTTATTTGTTTTTATTTTTTTTAATAAAAATTAAAAAATTTAACAACAAAAAATATTTAAAAAATTTAAAAGTTTTGTTTAAATTAATTTAATTTAATTAATTTTAAATGCATAAAATTAAGTTTTTTACATAATTTCCATTATTCCTGCTGCAAAGTTAGCTCAAATCAAAATTTAAAGGATTCTGGACTCTCGGGCAAATGCAAATTGAAGCTGAAATGCTAGACATTCGCAGGGCAGCCAAGCCACGCCCCTTCCCTGCTCTTATCTAACTAGATCTAACTGAGCTAAAACATTTCATTAGGAATTGAACAGATTTGTGTGTGCCTTTGGAGCTGTTTGCATGTGCTTTAGCCAAATAGTCTGCGCTGGCTAAGTACATAATTGTTATGGGCAATGCCTTTGGGCCGAGGTTGGGGCACCGGACATGTGGGGACCAGCCCCAGCTGCTTTCTGCTCTCGAATCGTATCTCAAGCTCAGGACTTTTGTGGACAAATGCCCCAACTCCTTTTTAATAACTCGAGCGATTTTCATTTCTTTTTCTGGCTGTCGTCGTCGAGTCAACTTCATTAGTCGCATGGACAAAAACAACATTGGGCTAACGGAGCTGATGAATTCATTTCCTTTTTAGACTGAATTTCGGGCGGACGAAATTACAAGAGTAGCTGAAGCAGAAGAAGAAGAAGTCAAAAGAAAATGAGAAAAAAAATGCAGAGAATGAAGTGAGAACGTTGCGGTAGGGCATTATGGACGGCGGAATACTCTAGCTCTTAGGCTATAAGGAATACAGTTCTATCCAATATGCCACGCCCCCCAATGGGCGCTATATCTCATTGAAGTTGTAATGTCAGCATGAGTATAAATTCCAAACTTCAACTCTCTAGCACCTCAACTGCCAAGGTTTCCGTTATACTGGAAAATTTCCGATTTGCCACGCCCCACGGATCGAGAGCAACTTGAAGCCTTATTATTCGAGATTATACACATATATAAACAAATTTCAAGTCTCTAGCTTCAATAGTGCTGAAATAGCTTGCATTCACAGTAATTGACAAACTAATATACCCATTTCACTTTGTTGAATGAATATGAAAAGCGGGGTAAATGAAATTGAAACTGAGCGAGGACGATGAATGCAAAATCCTTGGCACATGCAAGTGTTGCTGTTGTTGTTAGCGCTTTGGCAAACTAATTAGCAAATGTACACACACACACACACACACACACATACATGTGCGCACATATTGAGATAGAGACTTGGACAAATGTCAACATATCTAAAAGCTAATAAAGCAAGGAATTGAATTGCTAAAGCAACTCAAACTTGAAGCAAAAGAAGTCCGAGCGAAAGCCAAAGCCAAAGCGGAAGCCAGCTGTCAATTACTTTTGCATATCCTTGCACTCAATCCTTGTTGTTGTTGTTGCTGTTGTTGCTGTTGATAACGAGCTGAGTTGTGACGCTGCAGGCGCCTTCACAGCCGTCCAAAGAGCGACAAAAAATTGCTAAATTGATTAAAAAGCAAAGTGTCGATGAACGAGCCAATGATGACAGCAGCCCAGAGCCCGGCACCGACTCCCGGCTCCCGGCTCCCGACTCCTGCTCAGTCCTCCCCACAAACCGACTAGCCAGGACATGCCAAAGTCAATGGGCAAAACTAAAATAACAAAATAAAACAGTAAATAAAAAAAAAACTAGAATGATGAAAAAAGTGAAGCCAAAGCGTGCGGCAGCAAAAACCCCGAGTCCTCCATGCAAAGGATAGCCGACAACAGCAGCAACATCAACAGCAACAGCAACAGCAACAGGACACGCAGCAGGAGTCGCACTAGCTGACAACAGGACGCCGCAGTCCTGCGCCAAATGTACTAAACACGCAGACCTCAACTGCTATGCTATGGAGTTAGCCCCAAACGTTTGCCGAGTGCCAAACAATCAAGCGAATGAACAAACGATACGAAAGATACGGCTGACATCGATTCATGTGTACTTGATATACCCTAAAATATTAGAATATTGGAGATTATAAAACATGGCTGTAAATGTTATTCTCTTCTTCTTCTGAAAGTTTATTCTAGATATTTCATCTACAGGAAAAGTTATTCAACAAATAGTTTTCTATGGAATGTGTGTGTGTGTGTGCATGTAGAAGCATAGAATGATAAATATCAATTCATTCAAGACTTCAGAGCAGTCTCAACTCGAGCACTCTTACTTATCTGATTGATTGATTGACAGATTGACTGGCTTAGGTCTACTCACTTGTTTTAGTATATGTTTTCATATTCATATTTTATTTGTTATATATCTATTAAATTCTAATATTATTTATTTAATTTATTCCTATTTTTGTGCTTTTATTTTATTTTATTTTATTTTTTTTAATATTATTATATCCTAATAGTTTCCTATAAATTTTATCATCTTTTATGGGTATTATATGTATGTATATATCATATAATATACCTCTATTAAATTCTAATATTATTTATTTTATTTATTTTATTTTATTTTTTTTCATATGTTGTGCCCTTTTTTTTATATTTTTAATATTTACTATTTGCAAATACTTTCCTGTATATTTTATCCTATTTGATGGGTATTATATGTATGTATATATCATATAATATACCTTTATTAAATTCTTTATTATTCATTTAATTTAATCAATTTTTTGTGCTTTTATTTTTTAATATTTTCTTGTATTATTTAATAATTTTCAGATAATTACATCTTTGCATCTATTTATACATTATATCTATCTATGTATCTGTTCTGTATCTGTATCTTTATCTTTTTAACTAGTGAACCTTTTTACAAATTATTTTAATTTGACTTGGATTGTTGTTGTTAACCTAAATATCTATTCAAGGCATTTGATTTTACCTGTTTTGCGTTCAATAAAGTTAAAAAAAAAAAACTAAGTTTGCCAAGAGAGCGAACAAGAAATGAAAGCAAATTGAAAACTATATTCAATCATAGGAATTTACTATTGAAATGAATGAAAATTCATTTATTTGTTTTTTTTAGATCGATAAATAGCTATCGATAACAATTGTGGGCAAATTTTTTTTAAAATATAATCGAATATCGATAATTTGATAAATGGAACAAAATTCTATACCCCTGAAAAATGTGTTCTTAATAATTCTCGATAATATGCATTTCTGTGTATATCGAAAAAAAAAACGGATCCCCTTGCTATTTCGAGTTATCGGCATTCTACTGCATTTGTTTTTCCTATATTCCTATATTTCTTGTTCTCTATGGATTTCCATGAATATAATAGACTCATAATTCTTCTAAATTCATCTAATGTTTCTGCATCTTCTACTGCTTGAACTGCCCTCGCTTTGTCGTGTTACCTTATATTTCTATGCACATGCATGCCTAGTCATGTGTGTGCGTGTGTGTGTGTGTGTTTTCGTGTGTGCTCTGTAGTTTTTCCTGGCCGCACAGCCGCAGGCTTTTGTAATCCCTTGCCCAGCCTCAGTCCACCCCCCCCTGCGCCGCCTCCTGCCAGCGCGACTCTACGTTCTTCGGCTTGACACCCGCAACTTTTTAGAGGCTGCGGCTGCGGCCGTTGGGTCGCTCCGTCGTTCGGTCTCAATGCCAAACGGCAGCAGCACTTTAACTCAATTTGAGGCATTTAACGTATGCTCGGTTGATATTTGATGCGATTTGCTAGTCCACCTCCATTGTCACGTTTTTTCTTGTCCTTTCATTGCCATATTCGCAGCGGATGTGTTGCCCAAAGGCAAACAAAGTGTAACAAATGTCGTTGGCAAACTGTGTGCTGTGCCCTGCGGGGGCGGTTGGCTGGCTGGCTGGCGGTGGGTGTGGCCGGGCTTCCACTAAATTGAGAGTCAGTGACCACTGAAGCGAGCTGGTGGTGCGCTCAGTGGTGCAGTTGCTGTTGCTGTTGCTGTTGCTGCGGCTCTTCACAATTGTTGGCAAATGACTTTCGATGACTTTGGGTTAAAAAAAGAAATTGGGCAGAGAGCAAAAACTGTTGCAAATATTTGCCACATTTCTTTCGTTTTGTTTTTGTGCGAATTGTGGGCGAGGTGGGTGTGGGTGGGTGTGGGTGGGTGAGGGTGGCTGCTTGTTGTCTCAAGCTGATTTGTTGGCTCTCTAAGAGCTGATTGAGTTGGGCTAATCCTGCTGCTCCTGCTGTTGGCCAAGTCAATTTGCATTGGCTCAGTGTGGCTGCGGGAGGGGCGGGGGGGCGGGGCGGAGCGGCATACAAATGGAATTGCTCGAATGGGCGTTCGATGGCGCGGCGTTTCGGGGCGTGGCTGGCATGTAGCATGCTCAACAACATGCCACACATTGATTGTGCATTGTTGTTGCCGTTGTTGTTGGCGTTGTCAAAATGCATATGCAAACACTTAACGGCAACAACAGCAGCTCGTAAGTCTTGCCAACACTTTTTTTTGACAAGCCGCCAGCAACAACAACAACAACAACAACAACAACTGCAGCAGCAGCAGCAGCAGCAGCAACATGGTGTGGCCGCCTCTATTGGCAGCTGCAACAACTTGCAACATATGTCGGACAACAACAGCAACAACTATCAACAATTGCAGCTACAATAAAACAAATTGCCTGCCTGGCAGAAATCAAGTAAAATGTCAAAAAAAAATGCAACAATTTTCATATCGCAAATATAGCAAAAAAAAAAAAAAAAATGGAAGGAATATGCAAAGATTAAAAAATAATAATAATAATATTGACAATAATAGAAATAACGCATATTTTGCATTCAGTTGTTGTTGTTGCTGCTGCTGGCAGCGCTAATTGTTGCTTGTCATTGATAAGCAGCAGCAGCGGCGGCAACTAGGGCGGGGGGCGGGGCTGTGCAGGGCTGCCACAGTTGAGCAATTGGTGCCATTAAGTGCATGCAAAGTCTCGCACTCGCAGGCAGAGAGCAAAGGACAAGGATATGGCCCACAGCCAGCGAATTGCAACACACAAATGCAATGCCACTTGGCATGCAAACGAGATTTAAATGTAAGCCAGATAAGTGAGAAACCACTCAATGGGGATATCGTTGCGAATTGCTTGGAACTGAGTCAAGGTTAAGTGGGAAGTTGCATTCCAATCGGAATAATATTGATGGTAATAAGGTTGTTATATAATATAATAAGGTACTGCTGATGTCAATGATAATGCTAGCTGCTGAGTTGAAGATATTGCTGAAGCTACGTCTAATAATAATGCTAATAGTAATATGAATGAGAATGCTAATGATAATGACAATGAGAATGTCATTTGGAATGATTGAATGAGTATGTTAAAGAGTATAATGAAGATGTTCCTAAGGTACGGCTTATACTAATGCTAATGTTAATGCTAATATTAATGTTAATGCTAATTATAATGATAATGATAAAGATAAAAATATTGCTAAGGGTACTTCTAATGTCAATGTCCATGACAATGCTAATGATAATGACAACAAGAATGTCAATGAGAATGCAGAATGTGCTGCTTACTTCTAATGCTAATGCTAATGTCAATGATAACGCTAGTGATAATGACAGCGAGAATAATAATGAGAATGATGAAGATATAGCTAAGGATAATGCTAATGCTAATGCCAATGTCAATGATAATGCTAATGATAATGAGAATTAGAATGGTGAAGATGCACTTTCAATGCTAATGCCAATGACGTTGACAATGCTAATGATAATGACAATAAATATCAATAAGAATGATGGAGATATTGCTAAGGCTACTTCTAATGCCAATGCTAATTCTAAGGTCAATGACAATGAAAATGTCAATAGGAATCAAAACGATATTGCTAAGACTACTCCTAATGCTAGTGCCACTACTTCTATTAGGACTATATCAACTGTATTTCCATCATACCTATAAAATTCTACTTTGAACAGTTGTTCATAAATTCTCATCCCACAGCATAAACATGAATAATTATCAGATTATGCATATACATATATATTTAGATCAAGATATCGTTTATGCATTTATGCTTGTTGTTATCCACTTCCACTACAAATTAACGTTTTTCCAACTCTCCAATTAGACTCGAATAGTTCACGATCCAAACTCATTTAAGCAACATAGTTTGGCCGGCAGCAACCGCACCCTAAAATTCATTTGCATAATTATAAAGCGAAAATATGGTTCAACCACACAAAATATGAATTTACAAGCAAAGAAGGTAACAACAACAACAACAACAACAGCAAGAGCAACCACAACAACAACAACAAACACAAAATGCAGTTAATTGCAATTTGGATGTTAACAAGTCGAACAAATTGCAACCGCAACAACAACAACAACAACAGCAACAATCGAAAGGCAACATGCTCATTATAAATATCAAGCAACGTAATAATGTGGAGCAACAACAACAATAACCAAATACAGTTATGTGGGCGGTCACGTTGCGTATGCGCAATGTGCGAAAGTTGCGCATGCGCCGCGTACAACATTTGCCATCGCTAATGCAGCCGGACAGGCCAAAGACAATGCAGATAGATATACATATGCATACATACATATATACTGCGAGTATATGGATCAGTTATAATTTGATAAATGATAAATGGCCAACGATCGACAGCATGCAACGCAGGCCAAGCCAACGAGCCGAGGTGACTCACTAACAAGAATGTTGTTAGCAAGCGCCTGCATATAATATCGATGTGTGCCATAATCGATAACATATCGAACAGCAAGGAGTGCATTGTGCCACGATAATGTTGCTAAGGCTGATAGCCCATGGGATGGTATATCAGACCAATATGATTTAGAGGCTATAGCACTATAGTTAACCAGCAATGTTCAGCTATAATGTTATCGATAACATATCGAACAGCAAGGCATGCAAATGCAATTGATGTGGCTAAAGCTAAAGGCTCAAATCCCAAACTAAGCTAATTGCTAGTTAGTTCCCAATGGGAATATGGTTAACTAGCGATGTTATCGATAGGATATCGAACAACAAAGCATGCAAATGCAAATGATATAGATATTGATAGGCCTAAAGCTTAGGTATATGATTGACAACAATAAAGATCTCATTATAGCAGACCAATAGGATTCAGAGAAGAATTATGATCAAATTTGTGGATAAAAAGTCTCCTAGAAATTGATAGCTAACAATTATTATAGTAACCCAATGAGCGTTGCTTGCCATAATGAAATATTTTAATATGAGACAGTGACAACAGCTGTTGTTTCGTTTCCAATTTTCGTTCAGTCTTTGGTCTGGCTGCAAAAAATTTTGTTGATTACACGATTTGATTAGCCGATGCATTACTCAACTCGCTGCCATAATTATCAATTAGCAATCAATTGATTATATTACCATATTATGCCAGGCACCGCAAGCGGCGACAGCAGCAACAACAGCAGCAACAACAGCAACAACAACAGCAACAACAACAGCAACAGGCTTTAATATTGCTTACAATTTCTAGCGATTACAATAAAACAATGGCAAAACATAGCAGAAACAACAGGAAAACAAAAAGCAACAACAACAACAACAACAACGGCAACAGCAACAACAATTGCATATCAATGCATTCCACGGCAACAGCAACAGCAACACAAATAACGCATATTGCTGGCGGCAATCTTTTTTTTGTTTTTGCTTTTGCTTTTTTTTTTTTTTTTTTTTGGCCTGGGAAAATAATCGACAACAGCAACAACAACAACAACACTGTTAATTTAAATTGGAAAATTATACAAAAATATTCAAAACGTTCGCTGTGTGCGGAGCCTTGTTGTTGTTGCTAGTTGTTGCTGCTGTTGTTGTTGCGAGTTTTCTTTACATTCGAATCTCTGTTAATCTGTGCAGCGCTCAAACGTCACGTTTTCACGCGGCCAACTATGCAACCTACGGCTAGCAACAACAACTGCAACAACAGCAACTACAACAGGCAACCAGCAACCAGCAACAACAACAACAACCAGCAACAAGAACTGGAATCTAACGATGACGGCTGACTGCAATCAACAAAAGCAATTCACGCATTCAATTAAATGCCTTCAAATGCGACTTGCCGACACATTGTTGTTGTTGTTGTTGCTGATGTTGTTGTTGCTGTTGCTGTTGCTGTTTGCAGTTGTTGCTGTCGCTGGAGTATGCATTAAAATGGTATAAAATTGTCATGTTAATAACCAATAATTGTTAATTTACAACACACTCGCAATTCGTTGAGTTTTTTTCTTTTTTTTTTATATATATTTTTTTTCTTTATTTATTTGGATTTATTTTTTTTTTTTTTTTTTTTTCTTTGAATTATTTGCGTTTTGACTCGTTATGGCATTTGGCCGCAAGTCAATTAACATTTTTTTTTCACATTGATCGTTTCAATTGAAGTTTTTGTTTTTGATTTCGGAAATGCCAAAAAGAATGCGTTTTTAATTTATGATAATATTAATGGATAAATAAATCTATATAAATATATATAAATGAATAAAAATTAGTAAAAATCCAGCTGATTACGCGGTAGAGCTAATGGTATAGAGTTAGATATCAAGCAGAGTTCATTGAATTTGTTATACCCTGGAGAGTTTGTAGAGTTTAACGTGTGCGTAGAGTCGGTCGATGTTGGAGACTTGGTAAAGTTAGGAGAGTTTGTAGAGTTAGATATTGAACTGAGTGGGTAGAGTTTGATAAGAGCTGGAGAGTTTGTTAAGAGTTGGAGAGTTTGCAGGGCTGGTAACATTTGTAGAGTTTAATGTGCTTGTAGAACTCTAGGAAGCTGCAGATTTTGGAGACTTATTACTTGCTTGGAGAGTTTGTAGACTAGCAACAGCATTATATGAATTTATGGAACTTTTAAGAGTTAATTAGTTGGTAGAGTTTGTAGAGCTTATGGGTCCAGTAGAGTTCGCGCAGTTTGGAGATTTAAAGGTTGGAGAGTTGCTAGAGTTTTCAGAGATTATGGCGTTAAATATTTCCCACATTTTCAGAGACTTGCTTATAAAATATATATATATATATATATATATATATATATATATATATATATATATATATATATAGAAACGTATATGATATAAATATAAATTATTTATAATTTTTTTTTTTTATTTAATTGCTAGCAAATGCAACAAAAAAATTTGTTTAAAGCAACAAAAATAAAATTGCAAAAAAGAAAAAAAATTCAAGTAGAGAAGGAAAAAAATGTATAATTAAAATTAACAACTTTTCTTGTCACGACCGATTGTAGAGGCTGAAAGCTCAGGTCTACGGCCAGGTGTTGTTGTTGTTGCTGTTGTTGTTGTTGTTGTTGTTGTTGCTGTTGTTGCTGCTGCTATAATTATGCGCATTTTCAACAGATTTATATCTTTTCTTTATATTTGAGCACAATAAAAACTAAAAATATATATAAAAAAAAAATTATACATGTATATATAAATATATGTGTGTGTGTGTGAGTGTGATTGTGTGTGCACACACACATATATAGCGGCAAACGCACTCAGCGAGGGGAGCGTTAAAAACTGCGATACAAAACGCGCATAGAGAGATAGCCGTATCTCATTTAAGCAAGCAGCGCCAGTCAGCCAGCTGGCATTAGTTAATATGCAGGTGTGTGTGTGTGTGTGTGTGTGTGTGTGTGTATGGTATATAATTAGTAATTGTTGCACAAGCGATGCAAAGTTGGTGAGCGGCCATACGAAGCCGGGTCTCCATGCCAAGCCGGGCATAATTCTAACAATGATCGCAACAAGCTAGCAACAACAACAACAACAACAATAGAGGCAAAAACGCAGCCGGGCAGCGCAGCAAAATTAAAAACCCAGTCTGAAGGTCAGCGGCGACACGAGCTGCGTGGCCCGGCAACAGCAACAGCAGCAGCAACAACAACAAGAACAACAACAGCAACAGCAACATCACAGGCAGCAACAACAACAACAGCAACAGTGTGCATGTTGTCGCTGACAAGTGACGTCAGCAACAGGAACTGAAAATAAACGCGCGCATGCGTTGGCGCGTTTTAAAACGCTAGCTTAAATATTTCTGTTTTTTCCCCCATTTTTTTCTGTTTTCCATTGTGCAAAATGTGTTTGTAGTTATTTTTTGAAGATTAACAAATATTCATACAGTCATATATATATATATCCATATAGAGATATACAAATATATCACAGTTTTAGAGTGGCTCGAATTTGAGTGCAGTGTGAATGGCCCACTCAATGGCTCTCTATGCGATTTTCAAGCGTTTAATATCGACTGTTTTAAGAAGATGATAGAGAAAGAAAAGTAAAGAGAGAAAGAGAGGGAGAGAGAGAAGGAGAGAGAGAGAGAGAGAGAGAGAGAAGGAGAGAGAGAGAGAGAGAGAGAGAGAGAAAGAGTGACAGAGAGAGACAGAGAGAGACAGAGAGAAAGAGAAGGAGAGAGACAAACAGAAACAGAGACGAAAACAAGCTAGCTCTTGGTCGAATATCTAAAAAACTTTCATATTATATATACATACATACATACATAAATATGCATGCATATACATATTTATATATACTATATACAAACATACTAACATACATGCATACATAAATGAATACATTCATTTTTATATACTTCCCTATATACCAGCCATATCCATATCTATCATATTTAACCGCATGCATTTGTATTTTTTCCCCCATTTGCTTTCATTTACCCACTGCCATGGCCAATTTTGTGTTTTGTTTTTTTCTTTTTTGTTCATTTTCTTTGCTGCGCTGCCCACGGTGCTTGGCTGCGCTTGCACTCCTTCGCATGCAAGCGGTTAATGGTAACGGTAAACGTTCTCTTTCCGGTTTCGCTTGCAAATCGCGTTGCCCAAAATGTAACGACTACATAAGATTTGATCGCATGTTGTTGCTGTTGTTGTTGTTGCTGCTGTTGCTTTTGTTGCTGCTGCTGCAGCCGTGCCCATGACGGCGTCAATTAAATTATGTTGCTGGCAACATTTTACAATTTGCAACAAATTGTTAACAGCAACAACAACACAAATCAATATCAGCACGACTTGAGCATTTGCCATCTCCCTCGCACCCATGCCGCACTCCATTCATG
This sequence comes from Drosophila mojavensis, assembly GCF_018153725.1. Classification (NCBI taxonomy): domain Eukaryota; kingdom Metazoa; phylum Arthropoda; class Insecta; order Diptera; family Drosophilidae; genus Drosophila; species Drosophila mojavensis. The sequence continues at coordinate 10,888,317 of NW_025318667.1, forward strand.
AGCTTTTGCTTTTGCTTTCGCTTTGATTTCTTTTTCTTTTTTCTTTTGCTGTCTTTTTTTTTTTTGCAATTATTCTTTGGTGGACAACGACAAGAGGAAGAGCTATTGCTGTCCCTTTGCTTAGCGTGGGATAATCGCCTGTTGCTGACCTTGAAGATGCCTCCCTAAACACATTTGTGTGCGTGTGCGTGCGTGTGTGTATGTTTGTGTGTGTGTGTGGTATTTCGGCGGGTCAAGTGCTGCGATTGTCTCACTGCCAATGTTTTGTCCTGCTGCTGCGACGCGTCGCTGTCGCCGTCGCCGTTGCCGTTGCCGTTGCCGTCGCTGGCCGTCTTGCGAGCTTCCGGCTACCAAATGGATGACCACAAAAGCTTTTACTGCCGCTGCTGCTGTTGCTGCTGCTGACCACAGACACAGCACGCAATTGTTGTTAGACAATGACAATGGGAGAGCGGACAAAGCGCACAGACAGACGTCGAGCGATTTGAGCGACTTTCCGGCGCGTCTTTTGTGCGTGCAGCGCTGCTAGCTGTCCGCTGCCCGGTGCCTGCTGCTCTGCTGCAGCAATTTAGCATTGGCAAAGTCTTCGCTGTTTTTTTTAATTTCAGTTTTTTTTTTCCACTCTGTTCTGTTTGCTGACCATTGGGCGGATATTATTTAGACGCTATTGTGTGGCGCCGCTGGCGTTCGCGTCGACTACCTGCAATTAGCTGTCACAGCTGCCGCAGCCGCAGCCGCAGCCGCAGTTGTGGCCGCAGCCATAAATTAATTACGAATTGTAAACAATGCAGCGCAGGCGTCGCATAAATAAATCTCTCGCATGTGCGCATAAATTTGCATTGCGACCTTGACGAAAGGCTTAGAGTCGTGTGCTCTGCACTCCTCGCACTATTCGCAAATGCATGTAGCCTTTCTCACTTTCCACCTATCGCTCAACGCGTTTTATCATCAGATAACGGCACAAGTTGATAAGCAGCCGCGACAGCAACGGCAAAAACCACAAGCAGCGAATGGTGCGTAAAGCAACGCAACGCAACGCAGCGCAATATTCAAGTTCAAGTTCAATGTCAATGCTGTTTATGCATACAAGCATGCATACATACACACACAAACATATACATGCATACATATATGCATACGTATGTGTCGATGCGTGTGTGTGCGTTTGTATAAATATAAAACTCGTTCAATCACACAAAGCGTATACACACACAAACACACGCACGATAGCAGCAACTAAATGCAAAACATACAAGCACACATACGTGTATGTATGCGTGTGTATATGTATGTACATACATTTGGTTTATGCGTTTTGTGCGTCATTTCGTCGGCAACAAGTGGGCAGACAACCGCGACAGCAATACCGACGTCAGCGTTAACCGTTTGATTGTTGCTGTGCGGTCTCTCTTTCTCTCTCTCTCTCTCTCTCTTCCTCTCTCTACGTCTGTGGCATGCAAAACGTGCGAACGCGCACTCTCACACGAACTTGTTTGACGTGACGTCACCTCAGACATTGCGTCGCTGCCTCTACGCATGTTTTGCTGTTGTTGCTTTAATTTCTTGTATTTTTGGGGGCGCGTCTGTGTCTGGAACTCGAAAAATGTGCGTGAGACGACAAAAATGCGTGCGACGTGCAAAACAGCTGATTCCATGCGTATGCTTTTTTGTGTGTATGTATGCGTGCGTGTGCGACATGTGAATGGGAATGGCAGCTGAAAACGAACTTGAAACACGAAGTGATACACATACAAACATACTTACAAACATTTGTACGTATGTATGTATGTATGTTTGCATTTAACGATAAAGTGCAAAAAGCATCGATCACCAGAGTATGCGAAAAGCACTATATGCATATGTATGTATGTATGTGAGTGTGTTTGTGTGTGCACACTCTGGTTTGTATATATTTACATATATTCGTGTCATAAATCATACACACACACATACACAAGCACGTCTACAATTTGTATACTCGCTCTTTGGAGACTTCTTTCTTAAGCATAGATTTTGTAGCTGTGTTTTTTCACTTTGCCGAGTTTTGGCTTAAGCTCTGGTCTCGCTTCTTATTTGTTGCTGTTCATTTTTTTATATTTATTTTTTTCGCCACACTAATTTTGCTTGGACTCTAATTCCAAGGTCATCGCCGCATTAGCGCAACTCGTCCGGCTTCGTGCAATCAGTCAACAGAAAAGAGTGAGCGAGAGCGAGAGCGGCAGCGGGTGATGAATAGAGGGACGGCGGGGGCGAGAGAGAGAGACGAACATGAAATGAAGGCGTTCCAAGATGTGTTTGATGGCTCGCAAATGGAATTCATTTATTTATGATTTGTGGCTGCCTTTGGTTGCATTTGGCTAATTAACTTAATCATAATGGCCATAATCAACTCTAAAGTATACAGAAATTAACGCACCCAAAACAAAATCCCATATACAAATACACACACACACACACACATAGAATAAATATACTTAAAATAAACATTTGCCACATTTGATGAGATAATTTTTAATTTTATTTATTTATTTTTTCCTGCGTTTTTGCAATTCACATTTTGTGCGCACATAGACAAAGACAGGCGCACTCATACTCATGCACATACATACCATACACATATACATTCGCACACACCCGCGCACTCGCAAGTTTTACAAACGCGCTGCGCCCTTGCCTTTTGCCATCTCCTCCTTCGCGCTGCCGCCGCCGCTCTGGCTGCGCTGCTGCTGTCGTTTCGCACGCTACACTAACGACAAACGGCGTTAAAGCTCTCAGCTGCTGCGTTGCGTGCGCTGACGCTGACGCTGCTTTTGCTTAATGCTTTGCACGCCGCTTCGCACAGGCACACACACACACACACACACACACACGCACACACACACATAGAGTGAGACAGACACGCACGCATACATAGGCACACAGACGCTTGCACACAAAGTTGGTTCCGCTGCGAATGCGAATATCAAGGTCAACATGTGATGTGTGTTTGCTGCCCGCACTCTGTCGCCGTTGCCGTCGCAGTCGCAATCGCAGTCACCGCTGCCACTGCCGCCGCCTCTGAAATGAGCTCTAAGAAAATAATTAAATAGCAGCAGTCGGCAAAAAACGCAATTTTTATTTGAAGCGCAGTTGTTAAATTAGAGATGCCATATTTTTGTTTGGCCTTTTTTCTGCACTTTTCGTCGTTGTTGTTGTTGTTGTTGTTGCTGTTGTTCTTGCTGCTGTTTCTTATACATATTTTATTTTATATTATTTCATCTTTTTCTCGTTTTGCCTGCCAAACTTCTCCATTTCGGCCATTAATCAGCATCAAAGGCCAGAAAAAGTTAACTGCAAAAAGCTTTTGTTTTTGTTTGTTTGTTTTTTTTTTCTTCAGAATTTTTTTTTTTCTGTTAAATTGGCATAGTTCGAAAATAATAAAAACTAATTTGAAATAATAACAAAAATTATAAATTATTTTGGCTTTGATTTATAGATATTTTTATTTTATTTATTTATTATTATTTTTTAAAGCCTTTTTTGCCTTTAAATATGTTTAATTCAAGTAAGGCTTCCTCTTAAATGATATATTTATATGTAATATATTTATTTAACTGTAACTATTTTTAACTGAAAGAATTCTGAATGGATCAAATGAGATTCAGCTCTATAGATCATTAACTACAGTTGTGTTCATGAAAATAGTATTAATGGACTCCACAAAACTTGAACCAAATGAAGAGGTTGTCTTTCCATTGAAGAATATCAAAATATGTCAAATAAAAGAAGGAAAGGGAACTTTTAAAAATCATAGTATTTCCTTCTCAGAAATCGTTCAACATTCATATATAGTATGGATGTGTGTATATATGTAGTTATATTTCATACTGTATATTTAAAAATATATTATAATATCTTTAAAGTGAATTTCTTACTCTCCCTTCTCATTTGTTGTTTCATGCTATATAAGAAGCATAAGTTTGGTATAATATGGAATAGAATTTTGTTTTTCTTTGTTTTGCTCTTGAACTCTACTCAGATTCATATATGGAAGAAAATCTATAAATAATTAGATGACAATAGATGTGTCTCATATGTGCTATAGATATAGTTATATACATATATAGATGTTCTATAATAGAACCGGACCTAGGACTACATATGTATGTGCATACTATAGTAGTATATGTGTATGTTTGTATATGTAACTGGAACTACATGTATATACTGCATTTATATATGCGTATCTATTTATATATACATATCTGGATAGGGCGAATGTTGAGGTGTTTCAGTTAGTATATATGTATCTATGTGAATACTATATATACTATCAAATACATAGTCTATATATAATTTATACTATAGATACAAATACTATACTAGTTCATACTATGTATACATACATGCATATACTATATAGTATTTATATGTTATACAACATACAGTATTATATCTAGTATATATACTGTACTATACTATATATTGTATATACTAAAACAGACTCACGCTGCGGCGCTGTTGCAAAAGGTTAACATTTCTATTAAGGCCACTCCCTGATGGTTGTTGTTCTGGTTGTTGTTGTTGCTGTTGTTGTTGTTGCTGTTGTTGTTGTTGCTGCTGCTGCTTGACCACCCATCAGCGCTGAGTTGGGTCGCCAAAAACACTGCGGCGAAATATGCAAATTATAATGTTAGCATATCGCCTGCGCGCTTTATATATGTAGATGTAGATGTATATGTAGATGTATAAAGGTGCCTAGATTTACCTGAGTTGTTGTTGCTGGAATTTAACATTTGCCGCTGGCAGTGCCCATCTCATTGTTGTTGTTGTTGTTGGTTTGCCATTTGCTATTTTGTTGTGTGCTGCACAGCACAAAGGCAACGTGCAACTTGCAACATGCAGCGCTGCCAAGTGCAACACAGTCGCTGGCTCTTCCTACCCCCGCCCCCACCAACTGTCTTTGTCTCTCTCTCTCTCTCTCCCTCTCTCTCTCTCTCTCTGCTTTTATGTCTTAATATAATTTAAGCTGCAGCTGCAACAGTTTGCTGCGCTACTGCTGCATCGCTGCACCCACCTTGTGGCACGCCTACACTGACGGCGCCTTACTCCCGTCCCACCTGCCGCCTGCGCCGCTGACGCCCCGCCCCCTCAATCGCCCGGGGCTAATCCGCACAATTTGCGGCTGTGCCAAAAGATTGTGATTACGTTCAATTTCAGATTTCCCCTCGGCTCGCTTTGCTATTATTATTGGCATTATCATTATTATTACTATTATTCTTATTGTCATTATTATTATTATTATTATTATTATCATATTTTGTTTATATTCCCATATTCGGTTTCCCTTTCGTTTTCCCTTTCGTTTCTCCCGCACTCTCGTAATGTGCGCAAATTTCTATAATTTGCATTGGGGCCGGTTCTAGTCGGGCGAATTCTCCTGCCATAATTATAGCAAAAATTATGGCACAGATTATGGCCTATTTGGTTTTATTGATTTTGCAGCGACGTGCCGTTGCTATAAACACAGTTCTATGCTCCTTGAATGATTAGACTCATTCGATCCGAATTGTTCCGTTAGGTTGGATTGTGCTGCAAGTGTTGCTGAGTGTAGATATCTGCTACTATTATTACTTGCTACTACTATTTGATTTCATGCTGATAAGAAGCAGGAGAGTAGTAGAAGTAGTAGTAGACTCAACTATTTAGTACTATTTGCAACTATGCGCTGGACACTTTTACAATATGTCAGTATCTACTACTATTTGCCATAAGCTACTACACAAGTGTTTTTCAAACTACCAATATCTACGACTATTTGTTATTAACTATTATTAATCACTATCAGCTACGCTTTTACTATACAATACTAAATGCTACTACTATCTCTTCTAGGCTTTAGTATTAAAGAAAAAGGAGAAGCAAAAGTAGTAGTACCTATTACTTACTACTATTTGCAACTATGTAGAACTATTTAGAGCTACTACTGCTACTGCTACTACTACCACTATTAGAACTACTGCTACGACTACTACTACTACCACTATTAGAACTACTGCTACGACTACTACTACTACTACGACTATTAGAACTACTGCTGCTACTACGACTACTACTACTACTACGACTATTAGAACTACTGCTGCTACTACGACTACTACTACTACTACTACTACGACTATTAGAACTACTGCTACTACTACTACTACTACTACTACTACTACTACTACTAATACTACTACTACTACTACTACTACTACTACTACTACTACTACTACTACTACTACTACTACTACTACTACTACTACTACTACTACTACTACTGCTACAACTGCTACTACTATTACTACTACTACTGCTACTACTGCTACTGCTACTACTATTACTACAACTACTATTACTACTATTTTTCACTGTTTTCCCTTTTTTCTATTCCCTCTAGGCATAGCACTACATATCCTACTAATTTTTTCTGTTATATGGTACTACTAAGCATACAAATACTTACTTAGTACTATCAACTCCTCTCTACTATTATTTACTACTACTACCAAAACTAGTACTACTACTATTTTCTTTACTACTATTTTCTACTATATATGTATGCCCTTATAACTATATACTACCCTTTTCTACCTGCTTCTTAGTCAACTGCTGAGTCACTTAACCACTACTCTTTATAAATATTTGCTACTACTAACTCCTTTTCTCTATTACTACACTATACATATATATATATATTTATCAGTCATGTATACAGATATACATATATATTCTCATTGATTGGTCCGGCGCATTGCTTTGGCTAATTGGCGGCGCTGCCCTTGAAACAGTTGCTGCTGCGGTGGCTGTTGCTGCTGTTGCTGCTGTTGGTCGCATTGATTTATAGCCTTGGCAGTAGTAGCTGTTTCGGTTGTAGTTCCTGAACCAGTTGCGGTTCCAGTTCATTTGGCTGGCTCGAACGTGCCGCTCCGAGGCGTTGGCTGCCTTTTGTAATTTCATTTAAATTTGTTGACGATTTATATGGACCGCAATGGGAAAGTGTGGCAACGCCCACAATGGAGCACGCAATCTCAATACGAGAGGATCGCCTCCCGCTCTCCCGCTCTCTCTCTCTCTCGCTAGCACCTGGCTGCTGCGTGCTTTAATCTATGGCAATTTATGTTGTTGACTATTTGGCTGCAAATTACATGCAACATTTTCTAACTGCGCCTGGCGTTAGAAATCAAAGCCTTTGGCGTTCATTAGCTTTGGGGGCGTTATGCCCGCAATGTTAATAATAACAGCAGCAGCAGCATGTCGACAGCGACAGCGGCAGCGACGCCAGCAGCGACGTCGACAGCGGCGTTCAATTAAAAGTGTTGGCAATTTGCCACGCCTGGACAGTGCCGCCTCCTGCTCCTGCTGCTGCTCCTGCTGTTGCACCGGCTGCTGCTGCTGCTGCTTCTCCAGCAACTGTTGCTGCTGCTGTTGTCTGTTGTAATCAGGAAATTCGATTTTCTTAATGCCAGACGCGCAGACTTTGCTGCTGCTGCTGCTGCTGCTGCTGCTTCTCCTCTACTATATAGTATGTATATATACATAGTTAGTATATATATGTATATCGAGGCAAACGGGTCCACTAATATGCGCGTGAATTTATTAGCGCTCATTTTGGTTGCGGCCTTTTGCATTTGGGGGCGTGAGCGCGCCGATTGCATTTTTTTAAATAAATTCTAGTGCAAACGGGGCGCGTGACAGCCACAGACTGGATGCAGTCCCGAGCCGAGCCGGGCCGGGCCGGGCCGGGCCAAGCCAAGCCAAGTCTGGCCAGCATCTGCCCGAAACGTGGCCAATAGCCAAAAGCTCATTAGGCAGTCGGCCCGAATCGCGTAGATGCGAAATGCCAAGCCGACGCCTTTTCAATTTGCCAAGCCATGAAAATTTACAACATGTTGCCATCTCCCTCTCCCTCTCCCTTTCTCTCTCTGCTCTATCTATCCCTCTCTCTTCAGCTGGCAGTGCATTGCATACCCCAAGGCGTGCAAGCGCACATAAAAATCGACAGATATGCTGCGGCCAGCAACAACAGTTGCTGCTGCAGTTGTTGTTGTTGTTGCTGCTGCAGTTGCTGCTGCAGTTGTTGTTGTTGTTGTTGTTGCTCCCATTCCAGTTGCGCTGGCAGCGCATTGTCATTCGTGGCGTGTTCACGCCTTGACGCCCGCAGCAATCGCCAGCCAGTTGACCACTTGCAACAGTTGCCACAGTTGCCACAGTTGCTGTGCAACATCTTCAAAGTGAAGCCGATGCCCCACGCTGATCGTAAATCTAATAAATGCAGCGCACCTCGCCTCTACCTCTAGCTCTACCTCTCTCTTTCTTTACCTACGTCTCTACTCCTCTCTCCCGCTCGTTGCTTTCTAATGTTCAATCGATATATTTTATCGATTAGCGCTCCAGCTCGAAGCATCATTTTAGCGTTTGCTTTCAATTCATTCGCATTTCCAAGTTTATGAACTTCGATTTCATAAATTTCAATAAACGTTCGTTGGGAATTTATTTAATAGAAATTTCATGGATAAGGCATAAAATTTAGTTAGTTATAGTTAGTTATAGATATAGATATAGATATAGATATAGATATAGATATAGATATAGATATAGATATAGATATAGATATAGATATAGATATAGATATAGATATAGATATAGATATAGATATAGATATAGATATAGATATAGATATAGATATAGATATAGATATAGATATAGATATAGATATAGATATAGATATAGATATAGATATAGATATAGATATAGATATAGATATAGATATAGATATAGATATAGATATAGATATAGATATAGATATAGATATAGATATAGATATAGATATAGATATAGATATAGATATAGATATAGATATAGATATAGATATAGATATAGATATAGATATAGATATAGATATAGATATAGATATAGATATAGATATAGATATAGATATAGATATAGATATAGATATAGATATAGATATAGATATAGATATAGATATAGATATAGATATAGATATAGATATAGATATAGATATAGATATAGATATAGATATAGATATAGATATAGATATAGATATAGATATAGATATAGATATAGATATAGATATAGATATAGATATAGATATAGATATAGATATAGATATAGATATAGATATAGATATAGATATAGATATAGATATAGATATAGATATAGATATAGATATAGATATAGATATAGATATAGATATAGATATAGATATAGATATAGATATAGATATAGATATAGATATAGATATATAGATATAGATATTCTTATTCTTATCAATATTCTTATCAATATACTAATCAATCCTTAACATGAACTTTAACATGCAGTTAGTTTGACAAGTGCCTTTTACGCTTATCCATTGCAGGTGGTGCTGTCGGCCTGCTCCTCGTATTTCCAGAGCCTGTTTCTGCAGCACTCCGATCCACATCCAATTGTGATACTGAAGGACGTCCGTTTTGCCGAGCTGCAAACTCTAGTTGAATTCATGTACAAGGGCGAGGTGAACGTGCAATATTGTCAGTTGCCAGCGCTGCTCAAGACAGCCGAATCACTCAAGGTAAATGAATGCGAATGCGAGTGCAATACGAATGAATTCTAACTCTCTCTCTCTCTCTCTCTCTTTGGCAGGTTAAGGGCCTAGCCGAGATGACAAATCAGAATACGACGCTGCGGGAGCCCGAGCGGGAGCCGGATCGCTTGCGTCCCCATTCGCAGGCCAGCGGCGGCAGCGCCGGCGCCAGCAAGGCGGCCGACAGTCCACTGGACGCAGCAGCAGCAGCAGCAGCAGCAGCGGCAGCGGCAGCGTCAGCTCCCAGCTCTTCAACAGCCACGACAGCAGCAGCAACAGTGACAGCAGCTGCAACGACAACAACAACATCAGCGGCAGCAGCAGCAGCGGCAGCGGCGGATAATATAGCGACAACAGCTGCTGGCAGCAGTAAAACAGCAGCAACAGAAACGACAACAGCAGCGACAACAACAGCAACAAGCACAGCAACAGCAACAACAACAACAGCAGCAGCAGCAGCAGCAGCAGCAGCAGCAACAACGTCAGCGTCAGCTGCAGCTGAGGCGTCAGCAGCGACGTCCGCGGCGTCGAAACGTGAAGCCAGCGAACGCTGCAGTCCGACGCCGCCGCCGCCCAAGCGACCAGCGAGCAGCAGCACGACAGCCATTGAGCTGCTGGAGGATGAGGACGAGGATGACGATGATGAGGCGGAGGAGCTGCTGGAGGAGGAGGACGATGAGCTGCTGGAGGAGCTGGAGGAGGAGGAGGAGGATGCATCAATGCCGCTAGATCTCTATCAAAGACCCGCCGCCGTCGTTGTCACAGCTGCGTCCGCTGAGCCACATGCCGTGCTGCCAGAGAGCTCAACGAGCAGCAGCCACAACAACAACAACAACAACAACAACAATAGCAACAACAACAATGGCAGCAGCAATAACAACAATGGCAGCAGCAACAACAACAACAGCAGCAGCAATAACAATAATAACAACAACAGCAGCAGCAGCAACAACACCAACACCAACAACAACAGCAGCAGCAACAACCAAATGAAAGCCACATGCTCCTCCTCAAGGGTCGCCTCGCCCAGCGGCAGCAACGGCAACGATTGCCGTGGCAGCGGCACGCCGGAGCCGAGCAGCCGTGTCGTGGCCGTCGACATCGATGACGACGATGAGGACGAGCTGGACGATCACGACATGACCGATGTGGATGACCATGTCATCGTTGTCCATCGGACGGCAGCAGCAGCCGCGGCAGCCGCAGCGCGCGACATTGCGCAACGAATCGCGCATCAGAGCGCGCGGCGGGCACAGAACGCGAACGATGAGGATGACGACGATGATTATGATGATGAGGACGATGATCGGCAGGAGCCAGCATCGTCGACGGCAGCCGCAGCAGCAGCAGCAGCAGCCGCCGCAGCAGCCGCAGCGGCCGCCGTGGCAGCGCATGAATCGCAGCTGCACTCGCCCAGCGCTGACGGCGAACTGCAGCCGAAGAAGGAGGTGATCGACGACGACTACGACGACGAGATGGATCTGGATGACGACGACGAGGCGGACAACAGCAGCAACGAGATGGGGCTCAACATGAAGATGAGCAGCGGCGGTGTCGATCTCTCTACGGGCTCAACCGTTATACCATCACCGCTAATCTCGATGCCCTCGTCGTCGTCCGCTGCCGCAGCGGCCGCAGCCGCAGCAGCAGCCGCCGCTGCCATGGAATCAGCTCGCTCCACACCTGGCGGCGGTGGCGGTGGCGGTGGCGGTGGCGGTGCCGGTGGCAATGCCGTCGCCTCCGATCTGAGTCTGTCAATGTCGCAATCCGGACGCCCCTCGTCGCGTTCATCGCGCGACGGCAGCAGCGCCGCTGCCGATGGACGCTCCAGCAGCCTATTGAATCCCGGCAACGTGTCCGGTCTCTTGCCAGTGCAATCGGTGCCATTGGTAAGTCTCTAATCCCTAACGCCATACCATAGAGTCCTAAAGGCTTGACAGTGTGGGAAAGTCGGAAAATTTCCGGCGTATATGTGAAAACAAAGGCAGAAGGAAAGTGATACATAGAATAGGACGGGATAAACGCTTATGCATAGACTGATTAGTTAGGGCTGATAATCTTGCCGATAAATATGTTCCGGCGGCTATTGAAGTTATCGATAACAGGTGGATTTCCGTTATATATGCCATTTAATTAGTGGATGATACGCTGAAAGTTGTTTAGAAGAAATCTCGATACGCTATCGTGCCATTAGAATCAGCTTGATTATATCTAGCATATCGTCAATTACAGTAGAATCCCGTTATAGCGACTCAGCTTATAGCACCGTACGGTTATTGTGACGAAAATTCTGGTCTCAAGACAAACTTATATGAGCGAAATTGGATAGTTATAGCGTCTTCCGGGTATAGTGACAGACCCTTGAGCGTCGTTATAGCCGAATTCTACTCTATTTGGTTAATTTTTATTCATTTGCTGACTTTAGCAAAATGTTAACAAAATAATGTTAAGTGTAAACTTCTGTTATTCTTAAGACTGAAAAGCAGCTAAAGTTAACGGCAAAGAAAGTTTTGAAGACTTTAACATTGAGTTTACATTGAGTTAACATAGTTAGCAGAATTTCAGATGGATTGCATAGCTAGTCGCTCTGTTTCTTCTTTTCTCTATCTTCATCTCTCTCTCTCTATCTCTTGGCAAGACTTTTTAATAACATTCCCTTCCACACTTGCAGAGCCTCAAGAAAGAGATCGATTGCAGTGAGGATGATAACAGCAGTCACAGTAGACACATGCAACCGCGTTCGGCATCAGCTGGCGGCGGACTGGGCGGCGATTTGGATTATCGCGCCTCGCACGAATCGGTAAGTCGCAAATCTCCAGCAAATACTCCCAGCCGTACCCAAAGTCCACCCAATACCCCCCGTCAAAAAGCAAATACCCTCCACAGTCAGTGCCAAGTGCCCCTCCTCCCCCCAGAACATTTGATAATCCGTTAACCTGTTCCAAGTCCATTCAGTGAATGCTTTTGCTGCTTCGATAGGTCTTCAAACAAAATAATATACATATATATATATAAACGAATTCGAATCGAGAAACTCTCTCACACACTCTCCTTCTCTCTTTCTCTATCCTTCTCGCTCAGAGATTTCTCTGAGCATGTCAAGTTGACCCAGTCATTCAGATAGAATGCTAACTATACCTCTCTATAGCAAATACGTATTTAAATACATCATACAATATGGCTACACGCCTCATCTCTCTCTCTCTCTCTCTCTATCTGTCTCTCTCTCTCTCACTCTATTTCTTTCTATCTCTCTTTCTCACTCTCACTCTCTCTCTCCCTCTCTTTTACACACTTTCTATCTTTTGATTGCGCCCAATTCAATGCTCCAAACCCTAGTTCAAATTATAATTTCAACACAATATTCCGTATACGCCCCTCTCTCGCTCTCTCTCTCTCTCTCTCTCTTTGTCTGTCGTTTATATACCTGCCATTTATATACATTGCATATTTATATATATATATCTCTCTCTTAATATTATATATATTATATATAACAATAATTAAAAAAAAAAAAAACAAAACCAAATCTAAGCAAAGAAAACAAATCAAAACTCAACACATGTTTTTGCTCTTCGTCGTGTTCTTTGTCTATGAATTGTATATATATATCTACATATATATATATGTATAATAATGTTTATATATGTATATGTATATATAGTTATATATATATATATATATATATATATATATATATATATATACACATATATATATGCATATGCATATATACATATATATATTTTTTTAATCTCCATACATAATCAATATTTATATACATATATACACACACACAATTTAATATATACATATATAGCTATATATATATATATATATACGTTTTATTTATTATATATATGTATATGTATATATACAAAAAGTATTTTGGATAAACAAAAAATACCAAAAATATACCATATAATAATCTGATCTATTATATATGTATATTTGAATATATATACACATAAATATATACATATATATTTTACTTATTTATTCTTCTTTTCAACTCTTTGTTGTTGTTGTTGTTGTTGTTCCATGTTGTAGTGCGCTCTCTTTCTATCTTTACAAAACAGAAATCACTCGTATTTTTGTCTATACGTATTGCTATCTCTATCACACATGCACACATACATATACTCCCCCACTTTGCATACTTATATATATATATACTATATTGTAAACACTCTGTGCAATAAGTTTTCGCACAGTAAAATGACATTTCTCTTTATCTAGCTCCCTACGCCCCTCACTCTCGCTCTCTCTTTCTCTCTCTCTCTACCTCTCTCCCTCCCTCTTTTGTGTTTCAGCTTAGTTTGCATTGGTTTCTAATGTTGTTTTTTGTGCGGCCAGCGGATTTTGTTACTTCACACACACACACACACACAGTGGCAAAACATTGCTATTGCAATTTCCGCTTGCAATTCGCTTTTTTCACCATTTTTTTCTAGCATCTTTTTGTTTTATTTGTTTTTAGCATTTTTAGCCTGACCATTTTTTATTTATTTGCTGACCATGTTCGAGAGTTTGTTTTCTATTTTAATTTAATTTTTTTTTTTGTTTTTTTTTTTTTTTTTTTACTACTGCTACTGCTGCTGTTGTTGTTATTGTTCGTCGTGGCTATTGCAGTTGCATGTTTACGACACTATAATTTTCAATATGGTTAAAACGTAAGGCCGTATCTAAGCCAAAGCGTATTCGCTATTGCATATACCCTGGACAGGCTGCCTGACTGTTAAAGCTTCTCTTGAAATACTTGTCGCAATCGCAATGAGAAGCGCATAGAAAGTCGCAAATTTTCATTTGTGGGAATCGCAATACACAATAAATATAAATCAAATGAGGATTCAGAATCATTAGAGTGCATGAGAAACGCATGGAGGGGCGCCTAACAATTTATTTTCTCCATTTATGTTAAATAATAAGTAAACATGAAATAAATTTATTTTAGATTTGCGCTACATGCAATTCTGATTCAAAGCTAGCCTTACTTTAATCAATGAGACGCGCATAGAGAGGCGCTTCCATTGAAGTTTGCCACTTTCTACCCTTATGCGCAACATGAGAAGCGCATAGAAGGTCGCCTAGATACTTGCATCAGCTATAATGAAATCCTCTTTAAATTGAAATCCTCCAAATTCCCGCTACAAACTAACGTCGCTCTACAGATTAGGAAGCGCATCGAGAGTGGCCTTTGCATATTTGTCTATGTGTATTTTATATACAATATATATGTATGTATGTGTGTTTTGGTATTTCCCATTTACCAGATATTCAAATGTAAAAATTACAAAATCCTCTTCTAATTCCACAAACTAAGCTCTCTTGCACAGCATGAGAAGCGCATAGAGAGTCGGGCATATAGGGAAAGTCGCGCTGCCATTTGGCCTCATTCATTGTTTTGTCATTTCGTGTTGCAAATAGTTGTTCTTTTTCTTTTTCCTTTTCCCCCCCTATGGCCGGCCATAATTTATGACGCCGGCAACGAAACAAACGGCCTAGCGGGCCAAATGAGAAAAATGTCAGAAAACGAAGAGCGCGAAAATGCATTCGAAAATAATTAAATAAAACATTTTGCAGTTTTTCAATTTCAATATTTTCGCATTGATAAGGCGAATCCTTTGTGGCAGATTTCCCCCACTTCCCCGCTCCGTTTCCACTCTCTAGCTACATCAGATAATAATTTGGCAGCCAGTGAAAAGTACTTGAAGCGTGCATTTAGGCGCAGCGCGCACAACTGTACTTGCAATATTTAAGCAAAGCGCAGAAGGCAGCGACAGCAGCGTCGAAAAAAAAAACATCACATTTTTTAGCTTCCGGCACAAATATATTTTCACATTACGTTTTCTTCTGCTTCTTCTGATTTTCTCTTATTTTCGCGTTTGTTTCTTTTTCGACACACGCTTGGGATCCCGCTCGCCGCCTCGCTCCCTCCCCCCCTTGCTGCTAAAATGTCGCCGCTTCTGCCTTTTTAAGCGAACATTTTTTGTGAACAAGCAGCGAAAACAAAAACAAAAACAAAAAAAAACAGACGAAAAAAAATAGTCGCTGTCGTTTTTATTATATTTCTTGGCTCTGCTGCTGCGTATGCGTGTGTGCACATGTGTGTGGCGAAAGCTTTTGCCATTACTGTTTTGTGTGTGTGTGTTTGTGTGTGTTTTTGCTCGTCAACAGCGACAGCGACAACGACGACGACGACAGCGTCGACGCCAGTGCAAAGAAAAAGTACAAAACGCACTTTGTTGCAACGCTTGACGAATTTAAGCGACGCACGAAACAGCCGTCAGAGCGGAGGCGCGGGGTAGCTGGTATTGCAGTACTCATACACACACACACACATGTACAGAGGCCAACGTGTGCTGTGTGCGACCCCATGCGACACGCAACGCAACGACTGCAGCCCAATGAAGTCGACAAATGTTCGACTAGCATAACTCGAGCTGGGCGCTATGCAATGTCCTGATAACGATAATCAATTTGACAAATGCTATCGATAACTATAGCATATGTGCATTGCACATACATATGTATGTATGTAGGTAAAGTTTCGAATGTGTTCTGCTGCAACTGCAGCTGCTTAAGTCGGCAATGACCACAAAATCTTGCGTAGCGCATTCCTCACTCCCGCACACACACACACACTCGCACACAGACCCACGTGTGCAACGCACATGTGCATAAATTCAAATAAAAATTTATCTAAAAAACAAAAACCGAAAAATAAATAGCAACAAAGAAAAAAGAAAGGTAGCAGAGGCCTCGTACACACGCGGTCGCTGTCTGGAGTCGTTGTCGGACATTGACGCTGACACACGCACACAAACGCACACATGAGTGTAAATGGCTGTGCTCTTGCTCTCCATGACTCTACACCGCTTGCCACTCTCCCGCTCTTCCATTCTCTCGCTCTCCAGCTCTCCACCGCTCTTCGCCTAGCACAGCTCAGCCGCATTTGCCGCTTCATAAATACTTTTGCTTTTACACTTTCCTTTTTTTTGTTGCTGTTGTGTTTTTTTCACGTTTTACTCGCTCTTCCTCTTCATCTCTGTTTGGGCACGTCTAGAAATTATAAGAATAATAAAAATAATAACGGCAAAAAGACAACATCAGCAAGCAGCAGCAGAGAAGCAGCAACAACTTTTGCTTTCTTTTACCCTTTGCTTTCCATGCACAGACTGCAGTTGCAAACACAACCACACACATAATATATACAAAATCATACACATGCACACACACACACACACACACACATTTACACGTGCGTATTTAATTTTGAAACAAATACCTTCTTTATTTACTTGTGTGTGTTTCTATTTTTTTGTAAGCTTCGCTCGTCTGACGTTGCCTGCTCACTCACACACTCACGCTCACTTACCTTCTTGCTCGCTCTCCTGCTCCAGCTCGCTCTCCTGTTTGCTGCTCCTTCTACTTTACGTGCGCCTTCACATTTTCATTTGCCTGCTCGCCTCGTCGTCGTCGTCGTTGTTTTTGTTGCTGTTGCTTTCATGCAATTTTTTTTCCTTCTGTAGCATACCTTTAGGCCGAGGCTTAACTGTCGCTGTGCTTGCATTTTATGCAGCGTCATCGTCGTCGTCCTCGTCGCCGTCTCTACCTCCTCTCACTCTTTCTCTTCCACTCCTGCTGTTCTTGTTTAGCTGCGTATGCGTATCATATTTTTTGCGGTTTTTTGTTGTTGTTTTATTTTTTTGAGGCTCGCATAACTTTTGACTGCATTTAGGCAGCCGCATTTCAATTATAAAAAATATGAAACGACCTCCTCGCCCCGCCCCGCTCTAACGCCAACTCTTATCAATGGGGCAACTGTCAATCACATACACACACACAGCCAAAATACAACGTCGTCCAAACAAACATCTCGAAACGCAACAAATGCCAAGCGAAAATATATTGGATTCATGCATGAGTGTCTATGTGTGTGTCCGTGTGTTTATGTGCGTGTGTGTGTGTGTCTGTGTAAGCAAGCACTTTGACTCCTGCAAAACTCCACGCACATTTGTGCACGTACCCTCACGTGTCTCTCCCTCTCGCTCACTCTTCCTCATTCTCCGCAACTCTACTCGCTGAGCCTGCGCTGGCGTCGCCGCTGACTGCGCTGCCCGGGCATTGTAATCAGTCCGCCGCGTTGATTGCAAAGTTTTTCAAGTGCTTCTTTTTTTATGTGTTTTTTTTTTTTTTTTTGTATATATTTTTGTTTTGTTGCTTTGTATTTTTATTATTTTTATTTTTGGGCGCAGCACCATGCGCCACTGAATGCGTTCGCAGCGCGTGTGTTGAGGCTGGGTGATTGGTGAAGGGGGGAGGGGCCAGGTCCAACCATGGTTAACGCAATTTTTTGCGGGGAATGGAATGGCGTGGAGTGGAGTGGCTTGGCTAATAGCTCAGCATAACGGAATGTTTGCCAAGGGCTTAAAGTGGGCTTTGCCGGGCATCAAATGGTGTGATCAACATGCAACAGTCAAATGCATGCAGAAGCATGCATATACATATATCGATATATTTCTGATATATTTATCGATAAGTCGTGATTTTTTATTATGTCAATCAACTGGACTTGCATGCGTCCGACATAGAGTGAACTGCATGTAGCATATGTATAAAGGAACATATTTGAATATCGATAAATATCCAAAATTAGTTTTACCTTAAAATAGAGCTCATCAAATTGTTTTATCGAAAGCTATCGATAAGCAGTTGGACTGGTAAAACAATTTAATAAACTTTCAAGTAGTTCGTTTTGCCAGTGCCAATACCTTCTGTATATAAATATATCGATAACATTCGATAGGTACGTATAGTTTATAGCAAAATTATCAGTTTTCTGTCAACTAAATGCTATATACTGAAATCGATAATTATTGATATGCATTTCTCGATTGCTCAAGTTTTGCTGTTGCATAGCAGAAATGCATACGAAAGATAACTCAAGCAACTATGGATCGATTGCCCTTGACTCCACTGCAATATGAGTTTTAGCCAGAGGTCAGCCCTTTTTGTGGGCGTGCCAGAAGGCAAATTTACTCCGATGAGTATATCGAATGCCTCGTCAAGTTTAGATGAGCTAAAGTGTTGTTGCTTATGGCCTTTCGTTGGCTTTTCATTAACTGACTCGCTGGCATGTCTTGGCACTTGGCCAGTTGAAGTTGTTGGCCAAAAGCCTGCTTTAAGCCCGTGTGTGCGCTGCAGTGCCCCATTCCAAGTGGAGTCCAACTCCCGAACCCACGCGTGCTGCATTCAATGTCTGACTTTTGTTTGGGCTGCGCTTTTTATATTTATTTTCACATTTTCTTTTTTATTTTTGCCTTTTTTTTTTTTTTTTTTGTATCTTTCGACTACTTTAGCTGTTTGCATTTTGCCCAAGCCTTGATGTGGGTGCGTGTGTGTTGATGTGTGTGTGTGGGTGTGTGTGTGTGTGTGTGTGTATTTTATTTTTATTAAAAATCAGGCAACAGCGCAGTCCATAACAGAAACGAAATCCCCATAACCAAAACGTCAAACGGCGCACACAAAAATATATGTACATATATATGTATGAATATACATATATTAAAACAAACAAATATTACAAAACACTCCTACCACACACGCACACCCACACACACACGCATGGAGCACACGAAAGGCCGAAAAAGCGAGCGCTTAAAATATTGTTGCATACTTTCGAGCGCCCATTGCAGCTCAACATGTGCATGTGTCTAACTGTGTGTGTGTGTGTGTGTGTTATTGTTGTGTGTTTGCATTGCTCTTCTTGCCGTTGTTGCTCACAAATGCACAGCAGCAGAAGAAACAAAATAGAAAAAGGCAAAAATTATAACAATACATAATAATTTGTGCAAAAATATTACGAAAAAAAAAAAATAAAATATATATATGTATATATATTTCAAATAGTCGCTTCCGCTCTAACGGCTGCTGCACCAAAACCCACACTTCCACCCCTCTCCCAAAAAAAAAAAAAAACAGACAAAAAAATTAGTAAAGGCTGCAACCCTTTGCTATCTGCTGCCCTAACCCATGCATGTGTGTGTGTGTGTGTGTGTGTGTGTGACTGCGTGTGTGTGTGTATTTGGCTGCTCTTGCCAGATGCGTCGTATGCGTCATCTATTTGCGTCTATTTTGGCCTTCTGCAGTGGGCGCCAGAGTTGGGGCTGAGCGCAGCTGCTCAACGAGTTTCATTAAAAATGCGATTTTAATATTAAAATTCGAGTGAAGCAACAAACGTGCAGCGGCAGAGCGGACAGAGCTTTAAGTGCAACAAACAATGCCAAACAAAGCAAGAAAACTAAAAAGCAATGAGCAAGTAAAAGGAACAGAAGAGGAAGAGGGCAGTGCCCAAGGAGAAGGGACAGCGTAAAGGAAAAGGAGCCAAAGGACCTAGCCAAAAAAAAAAAAAAAAAATAATAAAATAAAATAAAAACAAAAAAATAAAGAAGACAGCTAAGTGAAGGAAAAAACGCAATTGTACAAAATGGCAATTAGATGGCCGACTAGCAAATACCCTAGCCACAGTGTAAGCCAAAGGCTGGAGAAACGAACTATATATAAATATACCGATGGCCAGAATAATGAGAAACCAAAATAAGAGAAGTGGTGGAAGAGAAAACACTATATATATCTCTATATGTGTATAGACAATGATACAAATTTCGAGAAAATGGTGTACTGAGGAGCCCAAAAACTAAACTAAACCAGATAAAACAGATACTGTATAATACACTTGACAACAAATTTGAAATCTTGGTTAGCATAAGAATAACCACAGAAAGAGGAAATTTAGAAGATCGAACTATATACAGTCGAGTCTCGATAATTTGTAGCCCGCTAAATCGATAAATCGCAACAAATTCTAACTCGATGATTTGTATTTCCCTGTAATTCGGAAAAAAACGGAGTCCCTTAGCATTTCGAATTATCGGGACTCGACTGTATATACTATTTGTACCGAAAGAGCAAAAAAAAAAAGGAAAATGGAAGCATCTAAAAAGATTAAACTATATATACTACATATATCTACTACATAACATTTCACAACAAATTCCTTGGAATCTTGGAATGAGAATAACCAGAAAAAGATAGAATCCAGAAGAATAAACTATATATATAACAGAATTGGAGGCTAGAGTATCTTGCTAAGAGAAGTACCATAATCAGAGAATGTGAAATGCCAGCAGATCAAATTATATATTATATTATATAATATATATCGTATATATTCATCATATTGCATTAGAATTAGCTTGGACTCTAGCTTAGAGTATATATTGGTGGAAGGCCGTCGACCGTCGAGCGTCGAGCGTCGAAAATTGTCGTGCCAAGAAGGCAAGAGCCCAAAAACCAAAACCAGACGCACATCGATCGATATTTGATTATTATTATGGCGACGACGAGCGAAAAGTCGCAAGACGATGACGCAGACGTTGACATGGATGGCAAAGCCTGTGGACGGCCTGTCGATGCAGCTAGGTTGGCCTGGCCTGGCCTGGCCTGGCCTGGTGTGAGTGTCCTGGACGCTGACTGACAGACGCAGCGCAGGACATTAAACGGAATGAGTGGGCGAGAAGCTAGAGAGACTTTAGCCAGGCAGTCGAACTGACGTCGCTTGTCGCATGTCGCTTGTCGGCCGTCTGTCCCTTTGTCGTCTGCTGGCGCTGTTAATGATTCCATTAGCCAAAAAGGTGGCGCGTTGAACTTGCAACAGTTCAACGACATAGCGCCAAATGATGCTGCCACTTCGCTTCGATTGCAAAACAATTGCAGGCATATACATACATACATATGTATATAGCTTGGTTCAAGATGCGAATGCGCTAGCTGGGCTAATACGCTGGCCCAGCCCACTGTGGCCAGCTGTGTGTAATGCAAATTGGCTCTTTGACCGCACACACACACACACACACACACACTCACACACACATGCATGGAGAGAGTGAAACATGTTGTTGTGACCCACATTGCTGCCGCAGCCTTATTGAATAATAAGCCGCATTTCGTTTGTGGCGACAAGCGCGCCGCACCGCAATTTGCCTAATGGAAAGCGACTTTGGCACCAGGAATAGGAAAAAGAAAAAATGGAAAAGTAAAGGAAAAGCAAAATTGAAAAAAGGTCGCCCAAAAGGCAAATCACGCAACATGGCCACATCATACAGATATATATGCTATATGTGCATATTGAGTGGTTGTTCCTGTTGCTGTTGCTGTTGTTGTTGTTGCTGCTTGCTTTTCTAAGTCAGTGGTGCAGTGGTGCCTCGACTGGCCACGGATTGAATATGCAGTTGGACACATTAAAGAATTCAATCTAGATTTCCTAATTCAATTCGTATTCATTGCAATTGATTGTGCAGCGATATTTATCGATAATTCAATGGAGTACAAACTTAATTCTAGCCCAATTAATGTTCCGCCAAATCAATTTTGTTCAGAGCTCTATAGTCGCCTTGATTGTGTCGAAGATAGTCGGTTCGATCTATGCCTCGCTAGAAAATATACTGCTATATCGATATTTATCGATAGCTAATCGATTCTTCATTTTACTTCTTAAAAGGGCGCACTGGAATCCCATCGATACTTTTTTTTAGACTTCACTCTAAGGCTCGTCTACATTTATAGAATATATATACACGCATAATACAAAGCTGAATGTTTCTAGTCAATTTTTGGTTCTCCTAGATATTATTCCTTCTCTATATTTCTGAACTAGTTATTTTTTGCCATGAGTTTTGTTGTTTTCTGTTTGGGCTTACTTGGCGTAGATCTCTCTTAACTTTCTCTAATTTTTCGAAGCTCTTCCTCTTCACTCTTCACTTTAAAGTTGATCCCAATTCCCAACTTTTTCTCTATGAGTTTACACACTTATTTTTATATTTTCTTAACAATACACACACAAACACACACACACTCCCACACACCCCCACACACATCTATATATTTATATATGTATATATAAGCTTTGACTTTCTTCTAACACTTATTGCAACTCGTAGCCTTCACACTTGCCTCTGTATACCATATCATATTCTAGTAATTTTTGCATGTTTTGTACTATTTCTTAGCTTAAGTATAATCATAAAAAAAAATAACAAAAATACCAAAAGAAAATACACAAAAAATTACATAATTCCACACTTAGATTTTGCGCTTTATAAAAAAAAAAAAAAAAAAAAAAAAAAAAAAACCGTATAAAACCAAAAACCCCTAAAAAAGAAACGAAAAAAAATTAATCAAAATTCAAAAAACGAAAACCAAAATTCAAAATGAAAAGAAAATTGAACCCAATTTGACTGCACATAAAATTTGGACCATTCCCGAGCTGAGAAAAATCCCAAAAATTTGAATTGAAATTTTTGCTTTTATACACACAATTTCCATGCCGCAAGGCGATTTCCAATCGATAATTTAGCATATGTTTCACTAGTGGAATATTTTTTGTTTCTTTCTTCTTGATTTGTTTATTAATTTGAAATACTTTGAATATATTTAATACTAATGTACTATATACTAATGTATGTGACTTTTTGCTACTTAACTTGCTCTCTTTGTCTTACACGCTCTCTCTGTGTCTCTCTCTCTCTCTCTCTCTCTGTCTATCTCTATCTGTATCTACCTATCAATCTATCTATCTATCTCTCTCTGTCTCTATCTCTCGCTGTTTAATTAACTATCAACTAAAAATATTTCAATGTGTCAAACTGTGTGTTGTGCTTTTACATACTCTATAATAATAATAATCAAAAAAAAAAAAAAAAAATCAAGACAAAAAAACAGAATGAAGAAGAAGTAGATATTTGATATTAGTATACTCAAATTTTATCAATTCAAGCTAAAAAACAAGAGGGGTCCAGTAAAAAACCAAACATGTTCCCTGAACGTTGTGCAATTAACAGAAAAAAAGAAAAAAAAATAGAAAGAAAAGAAAAAGAAAAAAAAAACTATAAATATTATCTATAAAAATGCATTAATTATAAACAACAAAAAATATATCGTACTAAAGCGCTTTTGGTGTTTTTTAAGTTATATAATAAAAAGAAAACAAAACAAAAATCAACGAAAATATAAAGAAAAGAAGAAAAAACAAAAAAGAAAAGAAAATCTAAAATCTAAACTCAAATTAACAACATTGATGCTATACACATACACACGTACACCTACACACACACACACACACACTGCCACACACACCTACACTCGTTTACATATATAAAATATGTATTTTTTTTTCTGATATATCTATGTATTATCTAAATGTGGAACGCTTTTACATAAATCGTTCGTTCGTTGTTCGTTTATGTAAATGGTAAATGTGTGTGTTCTATTTTTCCATAAGCTAAATGTATTTATTTTTTTCGTTATATACTCTATGTGACATTTTCAATAATACATATTTATATATATGTATGTATTGTCTGTATGTATGTATGTATGTCTCTATGTATGTTTACTGTATATGATTTTCATTGTCTTAGATTATCATTTTACAATGTTCAATGAATTGCATTCGTATTAGTACAACTATTATTCAAAACTATCTAAACAAAACAATTGCCATCATCTTACAGAGGATCAGGTGAGCTAGTAATTGTGAAGATGCTAACGAGACAGCAAAATCGGACGGAATTAGCAAGAAAATGAGAGTGACTTGTCGACTTGTCTCGACTTGTCGAAACGAGTAGGAAAGTGACGAGACTAACCTAACCGGAATGCCAAGAGATCGGACAGAGCAACGAGTAGTGTGACTCTAGCATCTATGAGTAACGAGTGACGAGGCAAAGCTAAATGACGAGTAGCGAGACTCAAGAAGCGAGTCTTATGAGAGACGAGACTAAGCCGACCGAGATTACTGAATAAAGGTAACGAGTATCGAGTCTTTAGGTGTTGCGAAAAGTAACGAGATGTAGGCTTAGATATTGAAACATTGAAAAGTAACGTGTAGCGAGTATTAGAGCGACGAGTGGCGCGTATAGAGACACAGATACTGAAGAAACGAGCGACTAGGTCTAGCACGACGTATAGATCTAACTTGAAGCATAGAGGCTCTATTGATTATGAAACTAGTAAAAGTAACGAGTAGCGAGAACTGAGTAATAGAGCGACGAGTGACGCGTATAGAGACACTAATACTGGAGTAACAAGCGACTAGGTCTAGCACGATGTTTAGATGTAAGTTGAAAGATAGAGATTGTAATGATTATAAAACTAGTAAAAGTAACGAGGAGCAAGACTTTAGACGAGACAACTGAACGAGTGAAAAGACACAGATATGGAAAGCAACGAGTAGACTACAATGGTAAATAAAATCAAGTCTCGAGAATTGCCAAAACGCACTTCAAATAGTAACGAATATCGATAATAAGCTAAACAAAAGACGTGACTGATAATAGGTAAATGGACAGAAGAATGCTGAGAGGAGCGACGAGTGGGCATAGACGAGGCAAACGTATGAGAGCTGAAGTAGCGAGTACGAAACTTATTGGGAAACGAGAGAATCAAGCATTCGTCCACAATTGAGAATTCTCGTCAAGTAGCGAGCAAAGGGTAGGCTAGTTGGACAAAATTGAGATTTGGGCAGCTAGAGGACATTCTGAAATTGTTTAAAGCTGTTATTTAGTTGGCTTCTTTAAGCTTTAGTTTCCTGTTAAGGATTTCATTGAATTTTAGTTATTGGTTGATTTTTGGTTTTTTCCTATTTTGCACTCAGCGTTGTGGGATTTATTTCCAGGGATTTGTCTCAGCTTAAAACAGTGTTTCCATATTTTTCACTTTTATTTTTGAGAGCGTGTGCGTGCGAACGCGTGTGTGTGTGTGTGCGTGTGTTTGTTGTATTTTACTTGTTGATGTTTTTTATACCTCGATGTTGTTCAAGAACGTTATTCATTTTTATTTTGTCTCTCTCTAACTCTATCTCTCTCTCTCTATCTCTATCTATCTGTCTATCTGTCTAAATAACTATCTGTCTATTACGTTTTTTTCTAACTGTCTATCTCTATATATATCTCTCTCTCTCTCTCTCTCTCTCTCTCTCTCTATCTGTTTATCTGCCTAACTCTTTTTAACAACTATGCTCTGTCTGTTTTATAAAATATATATTTACTATATACTCGTATATATACATAATATATGCCCTTGTGCCATATATCATCTATTGCTGTTGTACTCCACAAAAGGTATTTAAGACTAAGTTTCGAATTTGAATTCGCGTGGGCCGCCAGTGTTACCAGATGTGCTGACAACGGACGAATTCCGGACAGAATATGTTATTGTGACTCGTTTCTATGTGGCATATTTATGTATATGTATAAGTCAACAGATCTGTCTATTACTCTAGGTATTTCACTGTTTTCATATATATATATATATAAATATATATCTATATATAGGGCTATATATATGTTTATATATATACATATATCACTTATGTATTAGTTCATGTATTAACGACTGTATTAACGACTACTATCTATGTATGTATATTCATCTCTAGTCGAGCCTATTTTTGTAACGCGTCTGGCATTGCCAACAGCGAATCGTACTACATAGGCGTTGCCAGCTTTCACTATAGAGTCGGACGGCGTTGCCAGCTGCCTTGAATGATCATAACATATGGATCTAGTCTCTGATTGCCGTCTCCCAAAACACCCCGAAAGCGCCCAATTGTTTCTCAAAACGTTTTCCTTCCCTTCCGAAAGTTGAGCTGTGACTGTACTTTGTTGTTCTCCACTTGGCCACTTGATGAGTTTGATGCCTTCTTTGATTTCACATTCCCAATAATTTTCTTATGTTTTTTGTTTTTGTTTACGATCTAGTCAAGAAGTTGATCTACGTTTTTTGCAAATCAAATTTTAGTTCTATTTTTTTTTTGTTTTTTTTTTTTAAAGTTCAGTTTTCAATTATTCAGAGAAGTGAAATCTAAAACCAAATTCGAATTCTCATTCCCATTTTCGGTATGTCTGCAGGAAAAAAAAAAAAACAAAAACAAAAGGAGGAAAACTTCTTGGAAAATACTTTTTGAATTTGACATTTTCAATTGTTTTTTTATTTTTGATTTAATCTTCAAAATTTCGAAAACAAAAAAGAACACGATTTGGCCTGAGAAATGAAACAAGAAGAATAAAAGCTGCGAAGCTGCTGAGTTTTCTGTTTTCTACTGTTTTCAAAAACTGTTGTATGTTTATTTTATTTTATTAATATATATTTTTGGACAAATTGTTTATTAATTGTACTTGATTTTTTTTCAAAATTTC
This sequence comes from Drosophila mojavensis, assembly GCF_018153725.1. Lineage (NCBI taxonomy): Eukaryota > Metazoa > Arthropoda > Insecta > Diptera > Drosophilidae > Drosophila > Drosophila mojavensis. The sequence continues at coordinate 10,915,179 of NW_025318667.1, forward strand.
TTATAAGCATTTATGATTTATTATAATTATTTTAAAAACCAAAAACAAAATTTTGACGCAAAAATTGGCAAAAACAAACAAGTTTTTCATTGATTCGTGTTTTTTTTCCTAGTAACTTTTCTACTGTTATTAAATTAATTATTTTGTTGTTGTTAAATTTTGTTTTGTTTTATTTCTTTTTTGGTTTTGAGCAACAAAAAGTTAAAAAGCAAAGAAGAAGTGGGCAAAGTACGTTAAATGTCAGAATCGAACTCAATTTCATATTTGAAATCTTTTGAAAATATTTTCGTTTTGTTTTTTCGATTTTTTGCCAAAGCAAAATTTTGTTCATGATTTAAAAGAACTAGTTCCGCGCACCGCTAAGCGTTACTCAATTCAACCAAAATTACCGAGAAAAGCGAATGCTCGCGAAAAATTAACGAAGTTGCAAAATGCAGCTCGTGAAATTTAAGTTTAATCATTTTTGTACAAATAAGTTAACAAAAATAATAATATAAATTATGTTAAAAAAAAAAAAACAAACAAAAAGAAAAATATATATGTAAAACCAAAAACCAAAAGTCAAACCAAATGAAATAAAACCAAAAACCAAAACAAAATAAAATGAAACAAAATCAAACAAAAAACCAAAAAAACAAACCAAAAACAAAAACAAATCCTAACGTACGATTATGCGACGTTTTTCGAACAACGCCCAAACAAAAATCGAAATTCAACTTCTTGAAAGCAAAAGACAAAAACAAAAACTATACATATATATATTATATATATATGTATATGAACCGAAATTCTAGAAATGCAAATAACTTACAAAAAACCAAAAAGAAAAAAAAAGGAAGAAGCAAAATTCAATGAAAGAATATAAAGCAAAAGCAGTTATAGATAATAAACAACTACAACAAAATACACAACGAAAGACATGCTGAATACCCCCCTCTTGTTTTTTACTGGCAACACGAGTATATAAATATATATCTATATTTATTTATATTATATATATATATATATATATATTTATATCCAAATATAGAGTTAAGAGTTGAGCAGCTTTGACTTGAGCCAGGCTATCAGAGCCAGACTCTCCTCCCCAGTTTAGTTTCCACTCCCTGATACTACTTCAACACGCTCCACATAAATCTCAAGTATATATATATATATATATATATATATATATATATATATATATATATATATATACATATATACATATCAATTAATTTCAAATAGTTTATTTCTTTGATTTTTATGTTGTTCTCCGTCTGATTTTTCTTTTTCTCATTTTAAATTTTGTGTAAAAAAATATATATATATTTATATATATAAATATATATATAAATATATCTCACTTTTATATTTCTTACTCTATATATACATATATAGTATATATAGAGTATCCAAAATATTTGATGCGTTAGCGAGCAGAGGCAATAGTTGAATCTTAAAGTACAGCTGATTTGTTTAAATAACTGTAAACGTAAACTTTGATATTCTGTTGTTGTTGATCATCCTTTCTCTTGGGAGCTCACATATAGAAGAAGAAGAAGAAAACTCAATATAAGTAATTTTTGTTTAATAATTTTCCTTACTTATCATATTATACTGATTTCTTTCATGTTGAAACTCCAACTTTATATGTATATATAAATATATACCTTATATATATATATATATATATATATATATATATATATATATATATATATATATATATATATATGTGTGTGTGTATATATATATATATGCATATCCATGTATATATATATAAATATATATATATAGATATATATATATGTCCATATATATATACATCAAACTCCATCTTTCTTTCTCTGTCGCTCTATTCATCTCTTAGCCTCCTATATAAAGATTTATATATATAAATATATATATAGACATATATATATAAGTATATATATATATACATATATATATATATATATATATATATATATATATATATATATATATATATATATATGTATATATATACTTATATGCATATAGATATATATAGATATATGTATATAGATATACCTATCTTGATGTCTCTTTCTTTCTTCTGTCCCTTCAAAGTAAAAAGTACAACAACAGCAAGCAAAAAGTATGAAAAAAGTCAATTTTTTTTTTATATTTTTTTTTTTGAATTCTTAAAAAAAAAATCTTTTTGTTTTAAATATTTTTTGTTGATTTTCCATGAGAGGTTGCAAAGAACAAAAACACAAAAAGGCATAAAGAGAAAAATCGAAAAGAGAACAAAACAAAATGTAGTTAATTCTAGTTGTAAAAAGACAAAGAAAACGAAGAAAAGCAAAAAGAAATGAATGAGAAGCGATAAAAAAAAGATACATAATGTAAAAAAAAAAACACACACAGATAAATGGCATTCATATATATATCGATAACAAAGAGAGCTAAGCAAAAACTATCGATCGATCGACTGCAAGCAAAAACTGAAACTGAAAAATTCCAAAAATAACCAAAAATGCAAAATAATAATAAAAAAAAAAAAAACACAAAAAAAAACAAAAAGAGACGTAGTAAAGAAGTTGATGTTGGATTTTTGTTTGGTGTTTGTTCCAGGAAACGTCCGAATCGCCCCAACAACACGCTGTGGGCGTTGGCGCGATGCTCGGCGGCGGCATGAGCAGCAGCAGCAGCAGCAGCAGCAGCGCAGCCGCCGCAGCCGCAGCCGCCGCCGCCGCAGCCGTTGCCGCGGCAGCCGCTGCCCACGAGCAGCAGCCACAGACAGCGCCGCTGCGCCTGTTGACGTGCGTGTACTGCGGCGCCTCGTTCCCCAACCAAAGCAAACTAACGAGTCACTTGTTCTCGCACTCGCTGAAGTTCCCCGACCCCACCGCCCTGCTGCACTCGCAGCTGCGCACCGCCCACGATCTGAACCTGTCGCACCTGTCGCAGCCGTTCGCGTTCCAAGCGGCAATGGCGGCCAGCGCCGGCAGCAGCGATCCGCAGGAGCAGGCCGCCGCTATGGCCGCCGCCTTCGGCATTGACATGGAGATAGTCAGCTGCACCATACAAAACCTGACGGCCAGCTGCCTGGAGGCAGCCGTCGGCAGCGGAGCGCCCGGCTCCAGCGGTGCTGGCGGTCGCCTTGGACTGGGCGGCTCATCAACATCCGGAAATGGCGGCATGGCGGGCACATCCGCTGCCCTGCTGCTGGGCAACTCTGGCCCGGGCAGTGGCAGTGGCGGCGGCGGCAGCGGCGGTGGTGGTGCTTGTGGTGGTGGTATGGGAATGGGCGGCAGTGGCAGCGGCGGCGGCGGCGGCGGCGGCTCCTCGTCGCCCTCAACGTCCGCCGCAGCGTCGGCAGCGGCGCAGTCCGGCTCGTCGGGAGCGGCGCAGTCCGGCTCGTCGGCCGCCTCGCTGCTAGCCGCGTCAAGTGATCCGAATAGTGTTGTCATGTGTAAGTTCTGTGCTAAAAGTTTTCCCGATGTTACATCACTGATCACGCATTTGTCGGTACATACAGGTGATCGACCATTTAAATGTGAGTTTTGTGGCAAAGCGTTTAAGCTGCGCCACCACATGAAAGATCATTGTCGCGTGCACACGGGTAAGTCTCCAAGCAGCCTAGCTGAACAGTTGCTCACTCAATTTTACACACATACCCATACACACACACACACACACACACACACACAAATTTACATATATTTTACTCTCTCTCTCGATTCAAATTTGTAATTTGATCAACTTTTTTTTAACATAACTAAAGCTCAGTTAGGAAGAAATCATACATATGTATATATAGATACATATATTCCATATGATCTCTCGTCTATACATCAGCTCTTCCTAATGAGTATATCGTATGCACATATGTATATTCCATCCATATTATACATGTCTATACATCTGAAAAGCTTCAACGTTTGATCAACCATTTCAGCTTGTGCTGAACAAATCTTAAGCTAACTATACAAGAAGCATATGATTGAAGCTCCTCAATGAAAGAAATTAATCTTAACGCATTCATATATGGAGTATATAACGTACTTAAATCAAATCGACTTCTTCAATATATATATTATATAAATATGATTCCATTCTTGAATCATCAGTATAGCCTAAAAGCACATTCAGCTTTCTAATAATTGATTTAAGACTAATGACACTGAAAACTTCAATTCATTTTGAGGAAGCTTTTGCAAAGATTTAAATGTTGGAAACTCCATTTAATATTTCGAATAGTATTGAAAGAGGCGCTCAATGCTTAATCAGTGTCTATAGAGCTTTAATTAAAATATTTCTATTTCGCGCAATCACTTCAAAGCTCATGCTCACTCTGGCATAGACTTAAAGGTCTAAAGCTCGGATGAATATAATTTCAAAGCGCTTACAAATTGAGCTTAAATAAAGCTCCTTCGAAAGCTCACCCTTCCGAGAGCTGTTAAGACAGCCAATTGCCACAAATCAGATCACACAGATCACACACACACACACACACACACACACACACACACAAACACATTTCTATGAGCATTTCCTTACTTGTTTTTAATATACTATAAATATATTGAAAATATATTGACATATTGAACTTCCTTTTGTAAACCCGCAAAATGCAAAAAAAAAAAAATAACAAAACAAAAAAAATCATCAACAACAACAACAACAACTGTTGCACCATTTGCGGGGAACTTACAGGTGAACGACCCTTCAGATGCCACATGTGCGGAAAGACATTCTCACGCTCGACGATCCTCAAGGCGCACGAGAAAACGCATTTTCCCAAATATGTGCGCAAATTTCTGTCACCCAGCCCGGTCGATACAAAGGACGAGCTGCCGCAATAGTGAAACGATTTTAGTTTGTTATTAAATTATTATTATTATTACTACTACTATTATAATAATAACAACAATAACAACAACAACAACAACAACAACAACATCAGCAGCAGCAGCAGCAACAACAACAATTTCGCAAACTATTTGCATAGCAACTACAACAATTACAACTACAATTGATGAGAGCGAGACAACAACAGCAGCAGCAGCAGCAACTGGAGCAGCAGCAGCGAGAAAGAGATAGCAACAGCAACAATTTTGAACTTACTTAAGCGACAACAAGCGCAGAAAGCTTAGACACACACACACACACACACACAAACATAGATATGCACACACACACACAAACACATATGCATATACATGTACGTGTGTGTGTATATATATATATAAATACAATATGTACATATTTTATTACTTATATAAAAACAAAGAACTAAAAACGAGGCAAACAACAACAGAGAAAAACAAAATAACAAAAACAAAAACTGGCAAATAGAATTTGCTACATTTTACTGAAGCATAGCGCATACACACAAACACACACACACATATACATATATATAAATATATATATATATATTTAAAGCAAAACTGCAAAAAAGAGAGCGAGATAGGTATAGAGATCGCAGGCAAAGGCATAAGTAAAGGCATATATATATACATACACACACACATACATGTGTATAAATGTATATAGCCAAACGATGTCAAATTGTTGAAGTTTATACCAAGAGCGATAATATTTTTTTTAATGCAAAAGAAACCATACACACCTACACACACAGCCACACACACACACACACACATGAAGCAGTTTTGGCTCCCTAGCGAAAGGGGAGAAGCAAAAGGATAAGATAAACAAAACAAAACAAAAATAAAATATGTCGTACTTTAGTGTGAAATAGAGAAGAAGAAAAATTGAAGCGTTGATCATATTTTTTTTTTCTATACAATATTTTAGTAAAGCAGGAGAAGAGGAAGAAGAAGAAGAGGGAGAAGTACAGCGTGAATGTTGTAGCAGGAATCTAATTGAGATATATAAATATATATATATATATATATCTATATATCTCAAGAAAGTAAAGAAAAAAATAAAAGAAAAAAAAAAACAAAAAATAAAAAAATTATACTAAATTATAATGGTAAATATACATATATATATATACATTAATGCATAAATATATGTATATACATACATATATACATATATACATATACGATAGTAATGATATAGAAAAAGAACAGTGAACACGTGATGTAACTTTTTAAGTAATGACGCATAATGATGACGATGATGATGAGCAGCATGATAATAATGATGTTGATCAACATAATGATGGAGAATGATGGCGATATTAGCGAGTTGATACAATAACAAGTAACATTAGTTTAACAAGTAAAGATCTACACACTTATATACATATAAATATATGCATATACATGTATATAAATATATATATATATATGTGTATGTATATAGTTGCGAAAACAGAGCGGAGCAAAGCAAAGCAAAGTGAACTGTTAGCTAAGGAAGCGGATCAATTGTAGCAAACTTTTGTGCGTATGTTGAGTGCAAAAGCAACTAGAACGTATACCACATACATATCTACATACATAGACACACACAAACACACACACACACACACACACACACACACTGTATTCAAGGTCTTTGATCTATATAGTAAAGTACCTAAGCAAGCAGCACACGTTTAGGACAACAGATGGCGCCACATGCTTGACAAAATACAACCCTGCGTAATTTATATGAGTAGCCACAAATACACACACACACACTCATATATATATATATATATACACATGTATAGAACAGACATTAACTAATTTTTAGCCACATATACACTAACAACCCCATATATATCTATATATATACATATATATATATATACAAACTATATAACATATTTGTAAAAGCAGCTGAAGTAGCAGAAAAATACATCAAATGTAAAGCACACTCAGAATCAGTAGAGAAAGCAGCAGGAGAAGAAGAAGAGTTGAAATCATGGAATACAGACATACGCGTGAATTATGCAAAGCAGCAGAATTACATAGAATATCTGTGATCTTAAACATATATATATATATATATAGTTATATATATGTATATATCGACATACATATATATGTAAACATACTTAAAGGATTAGTAATGCATACAGTTTTTTTTTAACAATTAAATACAATTCAAATTCAAAATTGTACAGCTTTAAAACAGAAATAAACACATATTTTCTGTGCATATATCTGTATGTATGTACATATATACTATAAATCTGCCAGCTATATAGAAACTGATTTTGCTTAGGCCTCAAACGATTTGAATTTCCCTTCAACTTTGTCGCTCCAGACTTTTGTTAAACTTTTATCGTTCAATTGATTTGCAGAGCTTATTCATTTAGCCCCCTACACACACACACAAACACCTCCACACACACACACACACACACACATACACGCATTGAGCTACGTTCGCTTTGATTGGCAACAACAATTTTGCGTTGCCTACTTTTTGGGGCAGCTTCTTTACTTTTTGTCGCTCAGTTTACTTTGCTTTGACCAAGAAGGAAACAACAACAAACACACAATAAACAAACTCGTTTTTTTTTTTTTTTTTTTTGTTCAACAGAAACTTTTGGCTAAACATTTGCAAGAATCCAAAGTGATTTTTAGCTCTTAGGCAACAGAAAACAAAACAAAACAAAACAAAACTAAGAAACAAGGTTTTGTATTCAGTTATTATTTCGATTCAATTCAAATGCTAAGCGCTGTGCAGCAACAACAACAAGAGCTGAGAAATATTCCCTAGACCGGCCGCATAGAAACCTTTTCATAGGTCCGAGCTCAGAGCCCAAGTAACCCACAGATGTATAGCGAAAACAAAAACACAATACAAATCGATCTCAAAATTATAACAAATAGAAATCAAAACAAATCTATTATATTATAAACAAAAAACAAATCAAGTAACTATATCAACGTTTGGGCGCGCTCTGAGTGGACTAGATATACCAGATATACATACATATATAGAGCTTATTTAGAAAGCGATTTTTTTTTTTTTGCGGCCTTGCGCGTTTTGGATTAACGGCTAACGAAAACGAGAATTGAATAGAGAATGGCAACAAACCAACAATAAAATACGCAAATTATATATTTAAAAAAAAATTAAAATATAAAGCAAAACGCACGCTAGGCAAAATTCAAAATTCTAAATTTTAAACAAAAACAAAACAAACAAAAAAAAATGCAAAACAAGAGACTTTTTCGAAAAAACAAAAAAAAAAAGCAAAATTCCAAAAACAAAATAAAAAAGTAGCGAAAAGGAAACAAACATAAACATTTTTGGATTAAACAATTTGGCTGTGATAGCATTAAAAAAAAAACAAAAAAAACAAAAAAGAAAACAACAACAAAAATATGTGAAATTAACGTATTTAAACCATTGAGAATTCAAACTTCGCTTTGCATTTCGAACAACAAAAAATAATAATACCAAAAAGAAAAAAAAATTAATGAAAAGATTTTGTTGTTGGCTTTTTTTCTCACACACAGGGAGCGCGCAGTATTAGAGGCAGTGGCTTGCGGGAGCGGGGAAAAATAGGTAAAACAAAAAGAAGTATATGAAAAAAAAAAATGGAAATCCAACAGGCATCAATTCGACATTGTGATGTTCAAAATGCAAGGAAAAAATCAATTTTTGAATGACATAAATATAAAACTAAAAAACAAAAATAATTTAACATAATAATAATAAAATATGAGTATAAATAAAAATAAATCAAGCAAGCAAAAAGCAAACAAAATTAAACGTTTAGGAACAAAACAAAACCAAAATTGTGATTTTCGGCCTTTTAGAAACAAAATTATAAACAAAAACAATTACACAATAATTAATTAATTAATTAATCAAACGTAACCAAAAAATATAAAAAAATATAAAAATTAAAAGCTAAATAAGATATAGTAAAACACAAAAAGAAAAATTAATTAAAAACGCTTTTTTGCCACTTTTCGATTCGCTAGAAAATTTAATATATATATATATATAATATATAAAATCTAGTATATATATTATATATGCAATTTATTTAGACATTTTTGTTGGCCGCCAAAATGCGCATGAGAAAACAGGAAACAGCCGCAGCGAAAGTGAGAGAGAAACATTCCAAGCAAAAGTGTGAAGCGTAGAAGTTGAAAAGGTTCTCTATATACATATATATATACATATATACATGTATATAGCTGTATACTAGTGCAACTGTGAACTATTTGTTGAACAACATGATATATGGAACTCAAGACTTGAGAACCAAAAATTTTTAAAAATTTTAAAAGGAAAACAACATGATATCATATTAATCGAACTGCATATATGTTCTGTATTACACATGATCTTTGGTCTAACCCATCTAAATGAAAAACCATCTATGTTAACCTTAGTATTACTTGCAAATAATTTCAAGAACATTCAGTTGATCCCGGAGTATTCGTTCGTTCTTAAGATTCGTTGCAAATACTTTGTTGACCCCTGAGTCTCTTGTTCAGCATCTAGTATTCAGTCGCATTATTTGTATGACCTCTGCTGTATACCGGTCAAGGGCAGCTTTTAGAGTCGCACAGCGTCTAGCTGAGACTGAGTTGAATCTATAATTTGATTATATAAATTGCATTCTTTTCGCACTGTTTAACGCTCTGTGTGTCTCTACGAAACAAAAACGAAATAATTTCTATTATAAATTAATTGAATTATTATATTAAAACATACATATAAAAATATTATTATTATTATAACTAAATAAATATAAATATATATATATATATATATATATCTTTTTTTCATATTTCTAATTTAATGTTTAAGCAAATGTTATTATTATGATTATTGCGATTATTGTACCAACTTATATGAAATTTATTTAGCTTTAGCGCAACAAAAACAAAAAAAATCATGGCAACAACTTTAAGTTTTTTTTTTTTTAATATGTATTCAAATCCAAATATTATGTTTTTTTTTAATTTAATTTTATTTTTGTTTATCAAAAATGAATTCTGTTTGGTTTAATTTGATTTGTTTTGCGCTTAGTAAATATTAAACAACAACAACAAACACACAATGAATTTGTAAGCTATGTGAGAAATAATTATTATGTCAGTAAAAAGCAAACAAAACAAAATGAAAAACAACAAAGCAAAGCAAAAACAAAAACAGCAAAAAAAATAAAATAAAACACAAAAAATGATGAAAAATAAAAACAAAATTAAAAATTAAACGAAAAAAACAAAAATTGCAGTTGAAGCAAAAGAAAACTATTTTTGAATGACGTTTTTGGGTTCCGATTCTGATTTTGGTTCCGTTTTCGATTTCGATTCCGATTCTTGGCTCATTTTCATTTTGTTTCGCATTTCATTTACATTCATTCATTGTGTTACGATCACATACACCGATACCATTCATACACACACACGCACATACATATGTACATACGTATATGTATGCATACTTAATACTATTAGTTATATGTTTCATAAATTAATTTCATTAAGTTAAGCTTTATTTCCATTTTTTTTTTCTTTTTTTTTTTTGAGTAGCTCTTAAGTTGTGATCAGAAGTTCCTTACTTTGGTTCACTGTGCACCGTGGGCCTTATATTCAAAATGTTTTGTTAACTTGTTTAATTTCAAGACGCCATTTGAAAACACTTCAACAAGTTCCTTGACAAAAGCGAAAAAGCAAAAAAAGAAAAACAAAAAAACAAAAAAAAGTGAAAACATAAAAAATCGAAAAAGCATAGCAAAATATACAAAATACAAATTGCAATTTATTGAATAGAACACATAGAACAACAACAAGAACAGAAACAGAAACAACAACTACATTTGTTTTTCCCATTTTCATTTCTCATTTTCATTTGTTTTCAGTTTTCCTTTGCTTGTTCTAATGATTTGGTTTCTTTATTTTTTTAGAGTTGCCAGATTTTCTTTTTTAAGCACACACACACGCATACATATGTATTTATATATATATATGTATAAATCGCTAATCAGCAGCTAGAAGGTATTGCTGCATATATGTATGTAAATGCTAATACAAATTTTTAGTCAAAATTTTACCGAAAACAAAATTTTTAGGCAAAAACAAAAACAAAAAAAGCAACAAAAAAATATACAAAAAATTGTAGAGCGCGCTTTTTTAAAACAACAATACAAAATTGCAGCAATTGTTTGGTAACTTAACAAGAACAGGAATAACGCACCCAGCCTTCTATGCGCTTCTCAAATATATATATATCGAAACTTAATAGAGCGCGCACGCATAGTGCAGCCTGCACGACGGCGATTCTTCAGCTAGAACTAGACTCAAATTGATTATAACGAGCTCACGTATGTATATATATACATACATATACATATATATGTATATACATAGTATAGTATGAAGTATGAAGCAATTGGAGCAGGTTCAGTTTGATTTCAGAACTCAGTTTCGTTTCCCTCAGTTAAAGCTATATAGCTAGCACCACAAGCAGTAGAGGCAAATATACTAACATAAACAGTTATAATCCAACACACACACACACACACTTTATTAAGAAGAAGAAGCAGAGGAGTAAGCAGAATATCATTAGGCGTACTGCAAAAATTGCATTTTAAAGGAAACAGGAATTTAAAGGATATATATATATACATACATATATATACAGACGTAGTAACAGTTATATAAATATATACATATATACATGTATATATGTATATGTATATATATATATATATATACATACATATACAATACCTACAATAATATTTGAGAAAAAAAAAAAACAAAAATAAAAAGCAAAAACCAGAAGTAAGCAAAGCAAGTTATTTATATATGAATATATGTATATATATACATGTATGCATATAAGCTCCCACATACACATATATGTATATGCCTCTATATCGCATATATACATTGCAAATTGAAGCTAAGCATGCCTAATTATTAACTTGTACAGCAACAAAACAAATAGAATTTAATTCTAGTGAGATTGACCTGACAACACATACAGACACACACACACACACACCCACATACACATTTATACAGCCACTCACACACATGCGTTAGGTTTATAAGCAAATAATTTGGGCTACGGAGGACGGCAAAAGATTTACGCTAGATTTGCATACAAGTCGAATTTATATATAACTAAATACAATTACATACACACATAGAGACATACATACATACATACAATGCAATACATACATACATATGACTATATTCAATACAATCTACGATTAACAAACTTAACTTTTTGTTCCAAGTCCGCAAAAAACACAAAAAAAAAAAAAAAAAACAAAAAAAAAAAAAAAACGAAAGAAAAAATGAAAAGAAAAATCAACTAAAAAGTTTTCGTCAAATATCTATAAATATAATGTATTTAAAAAAAAGCTTTGGCACAAAACAAAACAAAATAATAATAACATTTCAATCGAAGCGAAGCACAAAACCAAAATTACAACAACAAAAAACACATAAAATAATAAATTCAAAAAAGTAAATTCAAAACTCAAAAACCAAAATACAAGTTTCGGAAAAAGTTTTATCAACAGCAAAAAAAATGTTTCTAAACAAAATTTCACTTTGGCCTCATTTTTGCGTACTAAATATTAAAGAAAACAACATTTGTTTATTATTTAACAATAATAACATAATACGTACACATGCAATAATAATTATAAAGAATTAGTTTCAATAGTTTTTTTTTTTTAATATTTTTTTTTTTTTTTGTCTAGCAGAAAAAGTGCTCAGGGTAAACACACAGATTCTTCCAATACAATATAACTAAACAACAACAACAAGAACAACAACAGCAAACAATATATATATATATATAAATATAGCAAAACATATATACAACTACAAGAAACAACCAACAACAAGCAACAATAGTACCAATATTAAACAACTTTAACAAATAATAATATAATTAAAAAAAAAAAAAAAAAAAAAAAAAGAGAACTTAAAAATGGGCTGCAATATACATACATACATACATATATATATATGTATGTATTTATAGCTATATATATTTTTTTTTACATTTTTTTTTGTTTGTTTATTTTGTTGTGAAATATATTTTTTTATGATAACAAAAAAAAAAGAATAAGAACTATATACAGCAATGAAACAGAGAAATATTGAATAATACTTGAACTTATACATATATATAGAGTATATACACACCTGTATATGGAGTATGTATACAGAAATATACATATATATATATACCCCATATATATAGATAGCAGATATAGAATGACCCAGAAGTGAGCTCTTCTACGTACTTTAATACCTTATAAATTATAAACAAACAACTTTGGATTTTTCAAGCAAATAGTTCAAACCATATAAGTAATACAGTGACGGAGCCAGAGACAGAGAGGGAGATAGATACAGAAGGGGATGGATGCTTTATTTAAATCAAATATAATTCAATTGACTCCCAATCAAAATGCCTTCTTTACAGTCGTAGCATGTAATTATTTTGATTTGTTTATCCCATTACGAGTGTGCTACAGTTCAAGTTGAGTTCGCGCGAACCAGTTCCAATAGTTCAACTGCCCAATAGTTACATTTTACATTTTTTAAGACAATAAACCGAGAAGGAAACTCACTGCAGGGAATTGAGTATAAATTCGAATGCGCATATCAATTGATTCAATTAACACATACACACACAGATGCATATAAATAGTAGTTCAATACAACTAGTTCGCCCACTAGCGGAACTAGTTCGCATGAACTAAACACAGACGTAGAAAACAACAACAATAAAAATACAAACTTTAGCACATTTTGTTACAAAGTATATAGTGAAAATGAGAAAGATTCGGTACACCGAACTTGAAATACCCTCGCCAGAGATTTTGATTGGATTCGCATCGATTTGAAACGTTCCTATAAGCTTAGCGTAAATGAACCAGTTCCGACTAATACTATTATCTCCGCACTGAGCTAAGTTTCAGTTGAATACATATAGAAGATATACATACATATACATATATGCATACATATATATAAATGGCAAGGGTATTTGATTATGAAATAGAAACACAAATGTACCCTGTTGACAGAATTGCCTTCTTCTACACATTCACAAATGCATATAATCACCTACAATACAAATAATTTAAGACTTACAAAAGACAAGTACAACCTTGACCTTGATTAACAAATAGCCACAATTGCATTAATCGATAAGCGATAACCAATAAACGATAGTCGATCATAACAATGACTCCCCATATATGGAAATGCTTCTGTTTGACTCCATTTTTTTATTCTTTCTTTTTTTTTGGGTTCACCGATGTAATTGTTAATGCAGTTGATATGACAATGATACGATATACCATTAAAAAAATATATATATATACAATTGTTTGTTTATTTTTGTTTTTAACAACAACAAGAAGAAGAGAATACGCCTTTTTTGTTTGTTAGTTACTTTGAATAAGCGAAACTTGTAGAAACTCAGCCGATAAACGATGAGAACAGTAAACCCCGATAACCGATAAACTAACTATGCAATGGAATACAATAAACACAGTAATTGGTTTCATCGGCATTAAATAACAAGCAATAACTATAATTAAATAATCAACAGCAACAACAAAGAACAAACAAATAAAAAACTCCCCATAACTAAATATGTTTGAGTGCCAAGCTAATAATTCGAGACATCTGTAAATAAATAATAAAAAATAAAAAAAAAACACAGAAATATATACCAGAATTCGTGTGTATATATGCTCTTGTGAACTAGTTCCTTGAACTAGATCACATACACACACGCACACACTCACACACAGACAGAGCGATGTATATAGCCGACTTGTAAACTTGACTATGAAAACTTTGACCGTAGAAAATTTTAATAGTATTTCGTTTGGCGTTTTACAACACTGAAAGCGAAATGCTAATGATAATAGCAATGACTCCGACTCGGAATGTAAATAAGAAGAACATATACATATTCTAAATAGTTAGCACGAGTCTAGCAACCAACAACAACAACAACAACTAACAGCATATATAGAACCAATTTTTGAATGCCTACATAAAAATAACTATACATAGCCAACTAAATACACTCTCACACACACACACACATACACACTTTTTGATACGCTAAGTCGAATGAAATAAGTTGAACAAGCTTAGATTGCTGTTAGATCAGGCATCATATATAAAGAGTGCATATACAGATACTATACACACACACACATACAGTTACATACACCAATACACTTTTAGGCCGAACCGAAAGCAGAAGAAGAAACAAAATTGAGTTGTTAATATTACTAGAAGAGGAAAAAAAAACAACAAATAAGGCTTTTAAGCTTATTTTAAGATAACGAATGAAGGATTCGACAATTTTTTGGTAAAATATTAATAACAGAGAAACCGTATCTGTAAGTCAAGCAAAGAGAAAAACTTCAAAAATGAAAATGGAAAATGAAAAATGAAAAATGAAAAAAAAAACAACACTGTAGTGCCTACTCCCCTTTAAAAAACAAAAAATAATAATAAACATATAAATATATATACAATACATATATACACATTATACATACTAAAAATAATATTTTATAAAAAGCAAAAAAGAAATGTAAAAAAAAAAAAAAAAAAAAAAAAAACAAGCGATAGCTAAAAAGATGATGAGATAGAAGAAAGTCAACAGAATTGCAGTTTTTTTTTATAGTTATTTTTTTAGTGAGCAATGGAGGCATTGAATCATATATATATATTTAAAAAAAAAAACATATATATATATACATACTATATACACAGAGCCACACACACACACACTCAGCAGTATTTGTAAGCAGTGTAAAATTTATGGAAAAGCTTCAAGGCGAACAAAATTTTACTTACTACAAAGAAGAACAAGAACAGGAGGAGTTCAAAACAGATTTAACAATCTCACAACCAAATCAACTAAAACAGAAGTAGCAACACAACAACAACACAAACAAACAACAAAGTAGTTTTGCATATCCACTGGAAAAAAAAAAACCAAAACAAAATACAAAAAAAAAAAAAAAAAAATACAAATACAGATACAAAAAATTATGGAGAAATATATTAGTTTATAGAGCGCAAATATTTTCACAGCCACAACAAAAACATATTAAAACCAAAAAAACAAAAAAAATACTATCAAAATACTTTATAAAACTTAAGAAAAAAAAGAAGCAAAAAGGAAACAAACGCAAACAAAACTTTGAGCAAAATAACACGGAAAAAAAATAATGCAATTTTTTAACCTTCCCAAAACCAAAAGAAAACCCAAAAAAAAACGACAAATTAAATGAATTTTTTTAAATTAAAAATCTAACTAAAATTTAAAGTGAAATTCGTAAATGCATCAAAATTTTTTGTTGTTTTGAATTTCCATGTAATTTTAACATAATTTATGAACAGTCACACATACACACACACATACAATAATATTAAATTTAAAATTAATTTTACATTAAAAATACGATTGAAAATGTGTTAATAATGTTTTCTAAAAACATTTTGTAAGTTATTCATTTCCATTGCGCTTAAATTTAATTTAGCAAATTTTGCCACATCCCAAAAAAAATAAATAAATAAATAAATGAAAATAAAATAAAATACTTATAAAAGACAGCAGACATTCATAAATAAAAAGTAAATAATATTAATAAATAAATAGCTAAATAATAGTTTTAGTTAACTACGGTTGAAATTTTACGTTTCCTATGAGGCTCATCATAATTTTTGTTTATTTTTTTTTTTTTATGGCGCGCTGTTTTAAATAGACATTTTTTTCTTAACATACAGAAAAATATATAAATATATTGAATTATTTTATATTTCATTCCCATACACACACAAACACACACACGTTATTAATATAAATCTTTGAAGCAGCTCGAGAAGCAAAAACCACAAATTTTGTATTATTATTATTATTTTGCATTCGAATTGATTTTTTTTTTTTTGTCAGTTTGAGGCTTGAGTTGACGTTTGATTATAATTTTTACATATTTTTTATACTCATTCGCGAAGGTGAAAGGAACATATTGGATTGGAGTAGTGTCCGTCCGTTTATCTTTATGAATGCAAATCATTTCGCCGAAATAGACACTTGAATTTTTTTTATTTTTCCCGATCCGCCCACTAAGAGCATTACAAATCCGTTAGAAAGTTAAGATCCAACTTATTGTTGACACCGTCTATTGCAGTGCACAAATCAAGTATATATACTACATGTACATACATACATATATATATACCAATTGGAATCTGGTAGCACGTTGGGTCGTGAATGAGTATTCAGCAGTCGGTAACGCCCGACTGCTACGTTCTTACTTGCCTTTTCATTATTTTGATCGGCTAGTTAAGTAGTTATGTAGAGGCTGCTCGAGCTTCAGCTGCGGCAAATGGCAACTAAATATTGAGTTTTTGATATGCTTCTGGGCTGTTGAGAAGGTGGTTCGCTGACAAAACAAAAACACACACAAAAACAAGTTACAAAAATAAAAAATAAAATAAAAAAATAGCTGCAATACGTTATAATTACGTCAATATGTTCCTAACAATATAGACATACAAGCATATTTATAAACTATGATTAACTAACTATAAAGCAACAGCAGAAGCAACATTTTAAATATAATGAAACGCATTAAGAATAAGTGAGCAGATACACACACACACACATACATTCATACATTCATATATATATAAATTTAAAATTACAAATAATATATTAAAATATATTTAAGAGGCGCGTGACTAAATTCCATTTTTATTATTAATTTTAAAGTTGTGTTTGATTTTATTTACATAAATAAATAAATATAAATATTTACATTCATAAATATAAAAAAAAAAACTACATATACATATTTAAATATTAT
The DNA here is from genome assembly GCF_018153725.1 of Drosophila mojavensis. Classification (NCBI taxonomy): domain Eukaryota; kingdom Metazoa; phylum Arthropoda; class Insecta; order Diptera; family Drosophilidae; genus Drosophila; species Drosophila mojavensis. Next base: position 10,932,949 of record NW_025318667.1, read on the forward strand.
ATGCCTAGGTATTATTGATATTATTTTGTAAGCGTTCAAACACAATTATTTAACAATTATTCAACCATATTTATTTAGCTAACAGCGCATTAAAAATTATTTTCCAATTCAGACTTTTCAAATAGAATTATAATTATATTTTAATATTAAATTGCAATTTAAGTTCCATTTCATTATTTGTAGTATTTCTTTTAGTATATATGCATATATGTGTATGTATACATATATACATATATTTATATATATATTTGAAAATAAATTTTTTCTCAAATAAATTGACATAAAGTAAACAAATCATTTACTTCAAGCATGTTTCACTCATTTTTTCACTCACTCATACACACACACTCACACACACACAGCCCGATCATCAACGCCTTCTCAACGATTTCGCCGAGCTTTCAAAATGGACGCCACGACGGATGTTGGGCGAATTCGCTGGGCGCATAGCGAATATTGTATCATTGAGCTTTTTGTCAGCGCATTTAACTCATTTGTTAATTTTGTATGACGATTACATCTGGTCGCTAGACCAGCTTAAAGAGCTTGAGCTTCACTTAACTAATATATAACAAAACAACAACAACAACAAGAAAAAATCTCATTTCATATGAGAGCAGAAAACAAACACAAAAAGGAAGGTTAAAAAATGCTCTATATATACATATACATATATATACCAACTCACACACATATATATATATATATATATATATATATAAATATATTTTTTTCGTAGTCGAAGCAAGTCGAATGTAAAACCCCCAGAAAAAATGAAAAGAGAAAAACCTAAAATCAACTAAAAGCACTGAGCAACACAAAACACTTATAGCCAACTCATTTTCGAGTTGTCCAATGCTGAATAATGGAATCAAGTCAAGTACTCGTAATGAATAATGAATAATGTTTAATGATTAATGATTAATGATTATGATAATGAGAGCAGCTTATATCAGGCACCGAAAACAAATAGACGCGAACAAGCAACAACAAATATTTTAGATAAGAAATTCAATAACTGATATACCTATACACTCACACAAACACACACAAACACACACTTACACACACTCAATGGTAAATTAAACATATTTTAGGCAAACCCCAAAAAAGGCAAACCAAATTTATATGAAATTATTATATGAAAAGCTAAAAAGTTTATAAACAAAATATTTAAGCAAAGCAAGGCATATCATAGTTTATAAAAAAAAATAAATAAAAGAAATAAAAAATATAAAAACAAGGAGAAAAACCAATACACACACAGATCAGAGAAACACACACACACACACACACGCACATACAAACACAACAGAAAGAGTCCGCAGCAAAAAATCTTCTTGCAATATCGAAATTCAATAATAACCCAGGCTATCCGGGAGTGCTACGTAGCATCCAAGTTAGTAGTAGAAGAGGAAATTGAAGCAGATGACGATGAGGACGATAAGGATGATGAACAGGCAGTCTAGACAGCACTAGGTAACAAGGTTAACCTATGAGGACCTAACAGAATACATGCATTATATGATATGATATGATATGATATGATAGAGGGCCAGCTATATAGCCTAGATATCGCAATTTCTAGTTGACGAAAGTGTTAACTGTTTATAATGCAAACAACAACAAAATAAAAACAAAAAACAAAAGCAACGTTTATGAGCGAGAAAGTAAAAATGGAGAACAACAATACAAAGCAAACTAACAAAAACAAGAAAGAGAAAAGAATGAAACACAAAACAAACAGAAACAACAAAACAAAAACAAAATGAAAATGAAAAGAAAAGAATAATAACAAAAGAAAAAGCAAAAAAAGAAAACAAGATGAAAAGAAGGGAAAGTAAATTCTATATAAATAAAACTACTGAAAATATCGAGTACGAGTTTTTTATTGGGCTTAGACAAACTGTAGCATATGTATAAACATACTATTAAATATAAGTACGTATTTGAGCTATTAATATTCTAAAAAAAATACAAACTTAAAGGTTTAATTACTTTAAGTATCTGAAATTACTCAAATCGAAATACTAATTACTCGAGGAATTATAAGTTACAGTAAGTAAATGATTAATTACTTCAAAGTAAGTACTTTTATTCGTATATAGAAATACGAGTCATTACAAACTGTCAAGTAATTAAAGACTATTTTGTGAGTAATTAATCGGTTATTAAACCTTTAAATTTCATTTGGCATCAACTCAAAATTCTCAAATACTTTAATTTAAATCGCAACACTGGCAATTTCAATAACTCATGTCTTTGCATATATTGCATATTTCTACTATTTCTTTCCACTTGGCGATTGGTGATGATCGTCGAATCTTTTGTTTGTATGACAGTGTATATTTACACTATGTATTGCATTTCTAATAATTATAACTAGGCCCTGAAACGCTGGCAACGCATACGTAAGTACTTCGCGACGACTGACTCAACAATTAGTAAGGGCAACTAAGGTAGTTTTAGTCACTATTTTCACATAATTATGCTTAGTTGTGCTGTTTGGCTTGCGTAGAGACGACTCTTGCTGGAGAGTGTAGGCTATGTACATAAAACCCGCACTGCATGCTCCCCCCACTCACCCCGCTCTCCCTATATCTAACTATGTATGCATATCTCGATTGTGACTCTGTCTTGAACCTAATGCACTTACACACTCCACATGCCACATGCCACATGCTGGCAACCTAGCAGCAATTGTCTGGCCCCCCGACCCCAACGAGCCCCCCAATCTACCGACAAGCAGCATTAATAGTTGACTATAGATATGCATATACTACATACATATGTACGTTTATAGTGCGCGTTGATCTGATCTATCCTCTTCCCCTGACAGCTGCTGCGCAACTTTGGCTCCCCGATGAGCGCGATGGCCGCCAGTCGCTGTCCCACGCCGTTTGCGTTTCCCTTTTCGCCGCTCGGGCTGAGCCTGTTCGACATTGATCCGTCCAGAATACTGAACCTGCTGCACCATCAGACCTGGCTGGCCGAGGAGGCGTTGCGGTAAGTACCCCCACTCACTTCCATTCCATCTCGAGCACATTCAATACGTTGCCTTTGACTGTTTTTGTGCAGCACTCGCGGCCTGCTCAGCGCGCCAAAGGACTTTCCCCACCGTTTTACCACATTAAGCGATCTGCTTACCAAGGACTATCAGCCAACTGCGGCCAGTTACGCGGCCAAGCAGACGCAGTCCACAACGAGCCGTTCCAGCGATCCACAGTACAAACAACAACAACAACAGCAGCAGCAGCAACAAGCCACACAACAACAACAACAACAACAACAACAACAACAGCAACAGCAACCGTCTCAGCAACAGCAACAGCAACAATCACAGCCAACGCCGCCGCCGCCTCATGTCGCCTTCAATATGCGCTATGCCACGCCCACTGGCTATTTTCAGCCCTCGAAGGGCGGTAAATCGACGGGCACGCCCTCGCCCAAGCAGATGGCCACCTCATCGACGGCCATCTCAGCGGAATCGCAGCTGGATGCCCAGTCGGAGGGCAACGATGACGTCACCATTGTCGAGCTGGGCAGCGAGCGCAGCGTCGTGACGCCCAACAGCAGCGCACTGCTATATAAGGAATCCCTGGAGCAGCTGCTGGCCCAGCAGCACCAACACCAACACCAGCAGCAGCAGCACCGACGTCGCACCGCTAACAGCAGCACGCCCAGCACTGGGGTAGTTGGAGCTGGAAGTGGAGCTGGCGTCATTGTGGACGCCACCGGGCTGCGCCAATACACGCAGCTGCTGCTGTCGGGGGCGGGCACGCCCGTCAGCTGCACGGACACCTCGAGCAGCTGCAAGGAGAAGAGCTCCTCGTCGTCTACCTCATCGACGCCGCCGCCGAGCGGCGCACTGCTCGCCCAGCACCAGCAGCTGAGCCAGATGCTGAAGAGTCCGTCGGACACGTGCTCATCGCTGTTCAGCGAGCCCATCGAGGAGGAGACGCGCTGCGTCGTCTGCAACGCGCACTTCCCGAACGTCTGGCTGCTGGAGCAGCATGCGGCACTGCAGCATCCGCACATTGGGCCGGGCGAGGAGAAGCCCTTCATATGCGAGCAGTGCGGGCAGTCGTATCGCTATCGCAGCGCCTATGCCAAGCACAAGGAGCAGAATCATCGCGCCCGCCTGCCCGCGGACAAACTGTTCACCTGCGACGTCTGCGGAATGCAGTTCCGCTATCTGAAGAGCTTCAAGAAGCATCGGCTCAACCATGCGCTCGAGCGTCTGCACGGCAAGAAGTCCATCGGTGTGGGTGTCGGTGTCGGTGTGGGCGTGGGCGTGGCACGCATGATTAGCGGCACAGCAGCAGCGGCAGCAGCCGCTGCCGCAGCAGCAGCCACATCGGCCCAGCTGGACCAGGATGTGGTCACCAGCTCGCAGGAGCCGATGCTGGCCGACGAGGGCGAGGATCTGCGCATCAATGTGAAGCGCGAGGGCGACGATTCCGGCCATCAGCAAGAGGCCACCAGCGAGGAGCACGAGCAGGACAACACTATCGATTCGGCGGGCATTACGATGCTCTACAATGACAACAACTCATCGGCTTCGGCCTCCACGAGCGCCACGGAGCCGAACATCAGCAGCTCGGACGGCATACATAGTACAAACAAGCGGGTAAGTGGTGCGATTACAGCAATTTACCCGGCTATGCGCGGCTGCAGTAGATCAAATCGATCGAATCAAGCATGAGCTTGATGACATCGGAAGTGTGGAGGACTCCCTTTGCCCCCGGGGCTTACCCCCAGCAGCTGCCTCTACCTCTGATGCCTCTATGAACGTTATAACATGCATCTATCATAAAATTTGCCATCTTTAACGAGACCCAGCCCAATATTGGCCTTGCTATATAGATCATTCCAATAAACTATTCTAGTCCTCTATATTCCGAGTTTATATCCATAATTTGAACTTGTTCTTGCCTTGCAGTCACGCCTGTTGAACAGCGCACACCACTTGGAAACGGATCCCTCCTATCATCATCAACAACACCATCATCACCATCAACAGCAACAGCAACAACAACAGCAACAACACCATCATCATCAACAGCAGCAGCAGTCGCAGTCGCAGTCGCAGTCGCAATCTCAGCAACTGCCTCCGCATCTGGCGCACGTCTCACTGCCAATGGCCAGCGCTGCGGCTGGCTCCTCCTCGGCAGCAGCAGCTGCGGCGGCCGCTGCAGCTGGCTGCAATTCCAGTCCAGGGGCTGGCGCAGCTGGCACTGCCAACAGCGGCGTGGGCGGCAGCGGCATTAGTTCGCTCAGTTCGCTGACTTCGCTGATCAATGCGGAGCGCATACCAAATGAGCAGTTCCTGGGCCTCAATCCGCAGGAGGCTTCAATACTCAACTTCTTGCGAGTCGATGCGGCCGAGCGACAGCGCGACAAGCGGTAAGTTCAACTGATTCCATGAGTGAACTAGTTGACCAAGAACTGACCATAGCAGTTTCCCCATCATATACAAAAGATGTTTGCACAAATGAACTAGTGTATTCACCTGGTTCAATAAGTCATATACTGGTTCCATGTGATTATTATCCATCAAACGAAACTGATTCATAGTTCTTGTGAACTAGTTCATAATGACAAAAGCTTTATACATTTAAAGCAATTTTTATACTTTAGCAAAATCTAAAAAAAATGTTGGAAAATATCACAAGAACTAGTTCAATTGAACTAAGTGCAGATTTAGAACTTTGCAGTTCACTTAACAATAAGAAAATAAGACCATGCCAAATGAACTAGTTCACGTGTACAAACGAACCAGTTTCGCTTTTTATTGACTTTACCAAATCAGATTTATTTTTAACGAACTTCCTTTGCAGGCCCACCACGTCGCGTTTCGCCTGCCCGTTCTGTGGCAAGTGCGTCCGCTCCAAGGAGAACCTGAAGCTGCACGTGCGCAAGCACACCGGCGAACGTCCGTTCGTCTGCCTGTTCTGCGGACGTGCGTTCGGCGGCAAATCGGATCTGACGCGCCATCTGCGCATCCACACCGGCGAGCGGCCGTACCACTGCGAGTCGTGTGGCAAGTGCTTCGCCCGGGCCGACTATCTGTCCAAGCATTTGACCACGCACATTCACAATGCGCCGCGCTGAGATGAGGCGCGTAGGAGGCGGCTCCTACGCAGATAAGCCAACGAACCATACACACACAAGCACAAGCACAAACACACTCACACTACACTAGACAACACAGAATACACTCAAAGAAAAGAGCGGAGAAAATGAATGAAAAACACACACAAGAGGCATAAATTACAGGAAACATGAAAATTGATGTATAGATCTATTATTACTACCATTATTATTAGATTTACAAGTGTCTAATTATTTTTTTTATATATATATATAAACATATATATATTATTAATATGCGAACTCGAACTCGAACTCGAATTCGAATTCAAATGAGAATTCGAAGAAACGGTGCTGAGGTACAGTCAGCGCACTGATAAGCCATAGAGCAATCAATGTGTGTGCAGGGTTAATTTTTTTTTTTTTTTTTTTTTTTATAAATAGAAGAAGATGAAGAACATTAAGAACTATTAGCACGGGTATTAATGTCTTTAAGATTTGAAACTAAAGCATAAATAATTGTAATTAGTAGAAGTGTTTAAATTCTTTTTTTTTTTCTATCTAATATGCAAAGTTTTCTATGGTTAAGTGAGGGTTTTTTTTAGTGGAATATATAAGGAGATCTAATTAGTTCTGGCAGCTGCAAGGCAACTACTAACTACAACAACAAACTGCAATATATGAAAATAGTCTGTGTTTTTGAGAGCAAAGAAAACAAAAAGAAAACATTCAAATCACCAAGTACCATAAATCTGCCGTTTACATAGAGCAACTCTAAAAGCTAAACTAAAAAACTAATTTTACATTTATTTAAAACTAAATAGCAAAATATATTGTACAAAATATAGAAAGAAACTAACTAATAGAGAGTTTAACTCGAGAGCTGAGACAGAAGAGAAATGAAACGAAAGGAGATGAGATCGAAATGAAAGGAAAAGAAACGAAACAGGTTGGCAGCACCAATGCAGAAGAAGAAGAAGAAGAAGAAGCAACAGCAGCAAGAGGCATGTCCCAGCAGCAGCAATTTTGTTGAAATTAACATTAAATCGAATGAGAAACTCAAAGAGAAATAGTAACAATAACAATAACCACAAAAACAATAAAAGGATTTTAGTTTTTTTTTTTTTTTTTTATATAGCAATTTATATATAATTTTTACCATAAGACAGACGGACTGACGGACGAACAGTGAATGGAAACGAAAATCAAAAAACCATAGAGGCAAGAGAGACAACTATATATATTGAATATATGTTTTTTAAACGTATGTGCTAGCTTAAAGCAAACAGACAGCAAACAAACAGACAAACAATACAAAGGAGAAACTTATTATAATTTATACAAATCAAAAATCAACTAAAAGTTAAACTGAGGCATAAGGATGAGTAGAGGACGGGAGGCGGGGGAGAGGGTGAAGTTTTGAGGGAACTGGAAAGTGGGTTCGAATCGGAGGCTTGAGGCAGGCTAGAGTTACAAATAATATTTACTTATGTGCAACCACCGTCAATAGTTTAATAATTTACAAAACAAGCATACAACAATTTTACAAATAAATAGAAAAGAGATGAGACACATAGAAATAGCGAATAACAAAGCAAATCAAATAAAACGTTTTTTCTTTTTTTACAAAATGAAAAACAACAACTACAACAACACAAACTAACTGTGATTCCAGCAACAACAAAATAACAAATAACTTACTTACAATTTACAAGAAAAGAAAGAGTATAAGAGAAACAATAGCAAAGCTACAAGTAAAACAAACTAAATACAAAAAAAAACAATTGCAAAAATAAATTACCCAAAACAATAGGCAAAATAGATTTAAGGCAGCTGCGCCAATCACGGCCAAGCACACAGCGAGAGCGAGCGAGAAAGAGAGAGTGAGCTAGAGCCTGTCTCTGCATATCGACATCACAGCAAGATAGAAAGAAAGAGAAAGAGAGAGTGAGTTCCAAGCTCTGCATATTGGCGTCTTGTAACAATGAGCTTTTGACGCTCAGCTGCGCCATATTATCCTAGTCAGCTTTTTGACGTCCAGTCTTCGCTCTATGTGCTGCGCCGCTAGCTGCGCAGCTGCTGTCCCAAGCAACGAGACGTGCAATTTGTTTACAATAAACAGAAGAATTAAACATAAAGACTACTAATTTTGTATATGCCTAGAAGCTGCTTCATTTATTATGGCTCATTTCATAAAAATAATGTTGCAAACAAAAGTTACCACCAAATAAACACACACACATACACAGACAAAGTGATCATAAAAAAATTAAAACAAAAACTAGATACAGAAATAAAAACACAAACACAAACAAAAACAAAAATCAAACTAACAAACTTTGAACCAAGAACATCGAATTAAATTGTAAATTGTAGTTTCAACATACAAGAGGCAAAACAGCTATGAAAACTAAATATACATAGTATATATACATACATAAATACATACATGATTGCATACATATATGTATATATATATATATATATATATGTGTATACATATATGAAATAATGTTTCCATATATAATATATATATACATTTTTTTTAATAAATGTCCTAAGCCTGAAGCGAATACTTAAATAAACAACCATATTTGCCGTACCAAAAAAAAATAAAAATAAATAAAAAAATAAATAAAAAAATAAATAATAATAATAATAATAAAGAAATAATTGTCAAGCTGGAAAAGTTGATGGAAGGATAAACTTTCACTGTGCCAAAAAGTTTAAAGTACCTCATAATTTAAATAAATATTAAAGAAAAGCAAATAAAAGTAAAAGCAGAAGCTAAATCGAAACAAATGAATATAAAAGAAATAATAATAATAATATCACTAACCAATGTTTTTACAGTAGATTCCATAGAACAGTCAAACCATAATACACACACACACACTTATATATAGATAAATATATATAGTAGTGCGACGGAACACTGATTTAAAAAACAACTTAGGGATAAACTCAATGTTTTTAAAACTATTTCAAACGATTATTAAGATAAATATATATTGTTAGTCGTTACGATGTTGATATTAAGTTTATCATTAAGTTTTTTTTCTCTAACATTTAGTGCTCAGTCGCACTAATATGATCTTTTCATGGTGTGTGTGTGTGTATGTAAACTAGAAGCTATAAGCTGCTGTTAACTAATTTAATCCAAGCTACTTATACTAATTTACCAGCCAGAGGCAATATTTTTAGCTAGCAAACTTACAAATCTGAGATTCTTTTGATTTCACAATTAAATATTTAAGTACAATTCTGTTGCTTTCTCACTCATATTAACACTCGCTCCCTCTCTCTCTCTCTCCAATAGTGTTCAATTGTAGCAAATTTTGTGATAGTTTAACAAAATTATATGCACAGTTTTATATACATATATGTATAGATTCTTTTCTCTTAACTTAACTTAAAATATTAAAAAATTTCAACAAAAAGTTTACATTTATTTCTAACAACACAAAAGACAAATCCCACATATTTGTTCTTTTATTTTATATGCAAATAAATCTAAATGTATACATATATGTATGTGTACACAAATCGATAAATATCGAACGATCAGGGCCACTAGCAAATTGTTTAGAGTTAATTATAATTTATACAATTTATATGAAAAACTAAATGATTTTTTTTTTTAATATATATATTTTGCATTGCTTACAAATTTATTCCGCTATATTTTTTTCTTAATTAATTTTTTTATGTATTTCAACAACAACAAACACTGCCTTTTTATTGCAAGCACAAAACACACACGAAAACGAATCAAATACAAAATCTATTTAGTGTATTTATAAAAATTACATTTTTTAAGCATCACAATTGCAAAAAAAGAAAAAAGAAAAATAATAATAAACCTTTTTTTTTAATATTTAAAAAATAAAAATATTTTCTAAACCACTTTTATGTTCATTTGATTATGTTCTTATTTGAATTTCTCTAAATACTTTTATTTCTTATTATTATTATAAATATCTATATAAACAATTATTTGAATTAACATGCTGTGAGCTATGTATGTGAAACTTTGATTTTTTGTGACAATTATTATTATATTTAATTATTTTTATTTCATAGTATTTATTATTAATAAAGTTTTTTGCATTACACAAAATCGATTGCATTTTTATTTCATTTTGTATTATTCTTTTCATATTGCACATAGGTATCTATATACTCCTGATCAGCCTAATCATGCCTGTCGATCCGTCCGCATGAGATTTAAAAGTTTTATATTTCTTAGACATTAAATGCAGTCTGTTTGTTATCGATAAATATCGGCGTATCAAGTTTAGAGTTTAAAGTTTTACATTAAAGGCATTTTCTGCGAGAGAGTTAGAGTGCATTGCTTTATCTATTGGGCACATTGATCTGAGTTGATTCATCACCATTAAGCTTGAGTTATTTATATCTTCCAAATTCTATGGCATACTTGTCGAAGAACCGGCGAGATCGGTTGCTCTCTGCTAGGATGGATCAAGAACAAAAGCCGAAAATCTGATCAAGTCGGACACTTTCGATACATTTTTTTAAATTCATTATTTGTTTTCCATGCAAACCAAAGCCTAACATTTCATTTATTTATGATCGTCGTAAATCAGGTTCCCCGGATATTAATTGAAATGTTCAAAATAAAAGAAGTAAATTTACAAAATAAAGAAATACAACTTAAATAAAATAAAATATTTGCTAAGGGCATAGGAAGGTAAACTTGAACTTAGGTAAGCAATAAAGCAATATTAAAAGAAAAAATTAATTAAATACAAATTAAGTAAATTTTTCCCATATTAAAAAATTACAAATAAAATTAAATTTGGTGTGTGCTTAGCTAATGGAATTCAATTAACACATAAATGTTGAAAGCGAAAATAAACACAAAAAATAATGGATAACAAAATTATAAAAAATTGATTTTGAGAAAACAAAAACGGAAACCTTTTTAGGCCCACAACGGGAAAGCAGAAAAAAAAAGAAAAAAAAAATTCATTTGTAAGTCATGAAAAACAAAACAAAAAATATTGGAGGGATTCAAGACTCTTATTTCATATATACATATACATACATACACCAATATATGTATATATACATAAATTACAAATTTACCATATATATATTTACATAATATATGTATGTATAACTTACGAGAATTTTTTTTAAGTGTAACGCTAAATAAGGCATAGACAAAATGCAGGAAATACGTGTAACAAAATAATATTATATAAAACAAATGAAACTAAAAATATTACAAAATCCAACAACGAAACTTTTTGGCATTGAATCGATGCATTTTTAAAAACAATATTTATTTATATATAAATATATATATACATAAATATATATATATAGTTTAAAAAATCCACACACACATACACACACGCACATAAACAGACGCAATTCATATAAATCTAAAGAAAAAAAATAAAACAAAGACAAAATAAAAAAAATATTATACATAGTATATATGTATCTCTATACAGATAAATGAATGTATGTGGTTTTCGGTGTCTATTACATATATACATAGATATATATACAAATAAATGCATATATACACATATACATATGTACGTATATATTGCATGCATATTTTGAAATAAATTATAAATGTTGTTTATTTGAGTAACTAACGAAAATGAGCCCCAAATCAATACGAAAACTAAGAGAAAATCAATCCGAATATGATATTTCATATTATACCACACACACACACACACAGACACACACACACACACACGCACATACACACTCATACAGTAAGGCCCTAGAGCAAGTGCATGTTGAACTAAAAAGAGACAGATAGATATAGAGACAGTTTTGGATCAGGTTTCGCATATGTTGATATTCCAATAAGCAACTCATATCTTGGATCCAATTGCACTTGACATTAGCTGGGCGCCTGCCTGAAGACAGAGTTCAAAACAAAATAAAAAAGAACCCTTTTCATCAAAATAACAAAAAAATAAATAAATAAATAAAAGACAATTTCGAGGTTTCACTTAAATAACAAAAAGATGAACGGAAATACTCAAAGCAAGAAGTTTTAATGTAACAAAATAAATTTAACAAAATTATTAGAAAACAATTTAAACACACAATGTTTTTAACTAAAAATACTTAAACTTTTGTTTCTATTAATATATTTTATTAATTTGTTTCTAAGCTTTTTTTTTCATCATATATATATATATATATATATATATATATATATATTGAATGGTCTATAATCAAATGCATTGTTAACAGAAAAACTAACTCATGTATATAAAAGAAACCATCTGAAAGACAAAACACACAAATTATATGAAAAGATATATATATATATATATATATATATATATATATATATATATATATATATATATATATACATAAAAAAATATATGTATGAATATAACTTTAAAAAATAACATAAAAATCAAAAACAAAATGTAGTACATGCAATATATTTTTCGGTGTTAGGCGTCTTTTTGAGATTTTTACAGAAAAAAAAGAAAAAAAAACTAAAATCACATATAAGATAACAAGATTACAAAATATTTCATTGTTGATGTTGTGAGCTAAAAAAAAAAAAAAAAAAAAAAAAAAAAAAAAAAGAAACTACAAAAAATAATAACAAAAGAATTGTATTTTGTCTCTCTTTCGCTCTCTCTCTCTCTAAAACTCTCTCTAAACATTAACTGTCGTGTCCACTAAAATATTACATAAATATATATACACATTCACATACATATGTGTAACCGTATGTAGTAAAAAAAAAAAGAAAAACCAAAACAAAAATTAAAAATAAAATTTTTTTTATACATACTCGTAAAAACAATTCTGTGTCTACAAAATATACGAAAAAAATATAAAATAGGAAACACACAAAATTTTAGATGAAATTCCAATTTAAATGTAAAACAGAAATATATAAGTATATATATGTATATATATACACATATACATATATATGTATGCATATATATATATATATGATATATATAAAGGGCTATGAGATGAATTAAAATGAGAATGGAAGAAAAGGGAAAGAGAAAAGACAACACGCCAGAGCAACTAGCAATAATTCAGAAAATGACCTCAAATCAAATATTTTTTACATTTTTTATATATTTTAGTCGAACTGTAAATAGAAGTTAAAAAGAAAAGAAAAGAAAAAAAATCGAAATAGCAAGACAAAAACAAAAACCAAAGAAAATACAACAAAATGTAAACACATAAAAATGTCTCTCGAACGAACGAACGAACGAAGTAAGAATGTGATATTTTTCTAAGGTGTACTAAATACATACAAACCAAAAAAAAAAAAAAAAAACTTAATGAATAAAACTCAAAAGTTGAGTTTTAAATATGCAAAGGAAAAAAAAAAACAAAAAAAAAAAAAAAACTAAAAACTAAAAACAATTAAAAACTTTTTACTGAAGCCTGAGTAATAGCAGAAGAAATCCAAAATATTAACAAAAAGAAACAGCAAAAAAATATAAAACAATTGGCAGTCGGGCACAGTCGACTGCATAAACTCGTTCACAGACCCAAAGCATTAATAAGTATATTCCTAATACAATCTATATTAGTATTATTATACAAGTTACATTTGTTAAGTACTGACTTATATACATTTTTAAATAGTTATAAAATAATATATTAACACACCGTGTAGAACTGGAAAATTAAGCTTGCTGTTTAGTTCGTTAATGAATCCGCACCGTGAGAGCGACAAAGACGGATGCAGCTGAACGTACCATGCCGATTGTTGCTGAGTGAAAGCAAGATGGCGACATAGGCGCTGCACACATAGCGGCTAGAGATGGGACGTTTCAAATGTTTAAAAAAGCGTTCGTCGAATACTTTAACTAGCGATGGGCAAGCTGAGAAATCGCATGGTGAAATAAAGCCAAAGGAAAATCGACATCTAAGTTCTTAAATGCTTTATAGGACATTTTTATTTATATATGTAATTTCCGATACAAAATCCAATTTTATATGTTTTATAAGACATTTTGATTTATATGCAAAGATAAAAAGCCAAACCATTTGCATGTCGTGAACGAGTATATAAACATAAAATTACACTAAAAAGACAAGCATAAATAGAACAAAGGCAATAGAGACTGATTTTGACGAAAAAAAAAACGAAACAAAATAAAAATGAAACAAAAACTAAAATGAAAGAAAAAAAAACAGACTAACAATGCCAGAAACTTAAAAATAATAGTATTATGTAATAGTTTTTGATTTCAATCCTCTATGCTTTAGGTTTTCTTTATGATCTGCGCAAATATCTACATGATATAGGCCCAGAAATGCTTAAAGTCTTCCTTTGCACTTGATCATTTTATTTTCATTCCTGCCATGTTTGATCATTTTTTCAGGGCTTTAAGAGAAAGCAGCCATACCAAAGATTTAGTTTTATTTGTGAACACACTGAGAGTGAGAACATAAAATTGGATTGGGAATGGGATTAGGGCTGGAATAGGCATCGGTGTTGGGATCGAGCGTATATTAAAAATGGTAAGGTTAAGGATATAGCAGAAATAATGGAACCGAGTGGAACCAATGTTAGTTTAAGACAGGGCTGGCGAAGTAGATAAAGAGAGAAAGAGAGAGAGGGAGGGGCAGAGAGTTAGGGAGAGAGACGGAGAGGAGGCATGCAAAAGAGTTAGAAATTAGATGGGTATGTTGTGGAGCTGTAATTATTTTTGTGATAAAATCCGAAGCGCAATTTTTTTCCGAGTGTATGGTAGGTAAGTGTAAGATGAAGGGGTAGAAAGAAGTGGATGGGTAGTAGAAGGTGGTATTGAGTGAATTGAATTGAACTGAGAGCAACCACAGCCACACAAAATGTCTGTAAATAGTTAGAAAAAAGCTGGTAAAGAATGCGAAATGCGGAAACGCGAAATGAGAAGCGAAAAGAAGGGTGACAATTAGAAGCACACATTGCCAGCATTTGTTATGAAGGTGCTACGAACAAAGACGTAATTGAAAATGTGATACAGTTTTTTCCTTAATCAAGTAATTATGTATGTATTTATTGAAACGGTATGCGAAATATGAACAGATTTTTATTATAGCTAACGAGCTAGGAACGGGCTAGATGAGACGAGGTGGGCCAAGAATGAGGCAATCAAGGAGCTGGTTACTTTAAACCTTGTTTATTTAGATCCACGAAACCAATGAAAATATATATTCTTTAAGAGACTTTTGGTTCCATTTAGCGACATTTTAAGTTTGTTTTTAGCAGCCAATAAACTGGAAAGAAATTCAATAAAAATAATATACATTATATAAAACATGTGCAAACAACAACCACAGGAACCATAGACAGAATGAAAAGAACAAAAAATCAAAAACAAAAATCGAAAATCAAATAAAAATATTTAAAAAAAAAAAAAAAATACAAAAAAAAACAGAACAAAAACAAAAATATTGTAAAAATTTTACACTTTAGGAAAATCTCTAAATTTTAAGCTTTCGGTGTTTTTAAGCAACATAAACATTTAAACACACAAGAATATAAATACGAAAATTAGCGAAAAAAATTATATATATATAAATATTTATATATATATATATTTCGATATTTAACATTTAATTCGGAAAAAAGGAGAAACAAAAACAGAACAAAATTTAAGAAACTTTTGAGCAAACTCTCGGTGTTTTAAATTAAGCGCATGAAAAATTAATTACATTAAATGATAACAATTAAATTATTAAAAAATAAAAGCAAAATGAAAAAGAAACACATAATAAATTAAGCAAAACCAGACGTAAACCAAAAACCAAAACCTCTTTCACTTTCGTGTCTTTGACTTAACAAAAGCAAAAACAAAACAAAAAAACAACAAAATATTAAGCATATTTTTAAAATGTAATTTAGCACAAAAAAACAAAAACAAAAACACAATTTTTAAACTAACGTATTGATGTGTATTTAATGTATTAATGAAACAAAAAAAAAAGCGAAAATAAATACAGTATAAAAAATCATTAACAAATGCAGAAAAAAATTCATCTCAAATGTATGTAATAAATATAATTGTTTTTTATTTTACTTTTATTTTTAAACAATATAATTTTTAATTTATCGATTTTTTTTTCAATCGTTTTATCGAAACTTTTACAAAACTACGAAATGCAATGCCTGCCAAAGATTTAATGTTTTTAATGCAACAAAAAAACAAAACAAAAAAAAAAACGAAAGACAAACAAATAAATGTACTTATATGCAACAAAAATCCAAACAACAACAAAAAGTTCAATAAAGCCGTTCCAAACAAGAAACAAACGACAAAGAAAAAATCAAACAGAACTATATTCTTGTTTAGAGATTTTTTGCGTTTCCTTATATACAAAAGAATTAAGAAAGAAAAACACAAAAAAAAAAAATAATAAACAACTAAAAATTAAAGAGAAAAAAACTTAAAAAAAAAACAAAAACAAAATACTTTGCAATTGAGTAACTATTTGTCGTGAGCAAGTGAAATTATTTGTATTAAACTAATAAAGTGAAATGTTTATTGGTTTAATTTTAAAACAACACAATTTTTATGCATTACATTAACAAACACAAAAACCAAAAAAAAAAAAAAAAAAACAAAAAAAATGAAACAAATAAACTAAATAACAAAAAAAAAACAGACAGCGTACTTTTTTTCAAAAATTATCTTCATATTTGGCGCTCAGTTACAGCAACAGCTGTTTTGATTTGAAATGAGCACGCCTAACAAACTAGTCGATACTATCGATACGACTGGCAGCACTAGCACAACAGTGGTAGCTCAGTGGCTACGCGCGCGTCCTTTTTCCCAACAGCTGGCAACGTTATTATGCAATTGACGGTGGCAACGCTTGGCGCATTGAAATTATCTGCGCTGCGCAATGCACAAAAACAGTTCCGGCTGAACGTTTCAGTCGCAAAATAAAGTTGTAGCGCTTAACGAGTTAAGTGCCGCATTTAATTTTGTTCAATACAATACAGTATTATTGTTTTTTTTTTAATACTTTTTTGCGTTGCGTTGAACCAAAAGTGGAGTATCATTTAATATTTGACCAGCGTGTGATTTCTGTGAGTGAGAAAAATCTTGTATTTACATTTACCAATAAGAAACATAATCGTTTGCGATTCGGAACGAAATTGCAACACAGCCCAGAATAAAAGAAAAATAAGTGGAAAGGGGATGAGGAGGTGAATAGCCAAGCCAAAAGTGACGACACCGCAAAACCCAGCAGTAGCAGCAGCATCAAGTTCAAGGCACGTCGCAAACGCACTAAATAAAAGCTTATTGCCAATAGAGAAACAGGCATAGCCGGTGGTGCTCAAAGGTGTGTGTGTGTGTGTGTGAAAACAACGGCATGCAAAGCTATGCAGATGCATTAAGTGCCAAGGGCTATCGCAGCTTTGGCTTTGACACCGACGTTGAAATGGACATGGACCCAGACATGGGCCTGAGCATTCGGCGAATTGAGAAGCGTAAAGGAGGTGAGTGAAGGTCTAACAAATACAAACATAAATACGTACGCGCGCATGTACAGCCACAGACACGAACGCAGCGGGGTCTTGGTTGTATGTGTGTGAGCTGTAATTGCTGGTCATTCATTGAATGGCAGCAAATACAGAAGACGAAGTAGAAGAAGAAGTGAACTTACATACATACATACATGCATACATTCTAGCTTTGAGTTGGCCTACGAATACGACCCCGAAAGCTAAAAACTAATAACTCTATTTGCATGACGTGTGCAATTTTTCGACGTTGAGCTTGTTGCATAGGCAGCGCGTATCCTTTCGCTAATCTGTTACAGCCAACTATCAATGTTGGAAAATTGCGAAAATGCCAAAACTAAGGAGCAGTATAAGCTATCAAAAAATGAAAGAGAAAAATATTAGACATGAAGTATTCTAAAAACTGTAAAATATTGTACCTATAGATAAAGCAATAATTGTTAGTAGTCGGCTCTCCAAAAATATACCTATGTATATACTAGCAATTATTGATAAGCAATTAGAATATTTCTCAAACTAGAATATCTACGTATATAGATCTGCCACAAGTGACTCGTATATGTTTAACCCAAATATTTACCAGGTATACACAGAGTCGCGTTCAATAATCGCCCAAAATATGTGGCAAACATGTTAAGTATAGGAAAAATACCGGCAAACACGTCGATAGACGTTGTCAGACGCAAAGCCATTTAGAAAATTGGATGCCGACGTGTACACGCACGCTCCACTTTTTCTATTGGTATACCATATATGTATAAATATATATATATATATATATATATATATATATATATATATATATATATATATATATATATATATATATATATATGTATATGTATATATACGCATAGTAACTCCTGACTGAAAGGCTGACGGATTGGCGATTAACGCGACGCTTAAGCAATTAAGAACAGGAAAGTAGCCTGGATAAATTTCTGATATATCATATACTACATATGTATATTCAGATATATATAGAAAAAACATCTATGTCAAATTTTAAACAAAATCAATGTTCACGGAAAATTTGCAAATTATTAGTCAGAAAGCGCGACGTATAAGACTTTCAGACTATATGAATGATTTGATTTTAAGTTGTCGTATTAAAAAGTGGTTTTTGGGCGTTCTATAAGCTTTGGTAAAATATGTATGTACGTAATTATGTATATGTGTATGTGTATACATATATTTGCATGATCTAAGCACATGCATTTCCCATCTGCACATAAAAGATAGAAATCATGATACAATCATAGTCATGCCCCACCCGGCGATTCTCATAAAGTATCAAGTAGGCCCTTAAGGCTTTCCAAGAATATTCCTTTGGCAAATTTTGAAATTGAATATCTGCTCCAAATTTATAGTCTTCGGTCCACTCCCCACATTCTCGCTTTCACTGTCTCTGTTGCTCTTCTGTTGTTTCAATGATGTCACCCAATGACAATAAAATGTACCCAACGTGCCCGTCTATATGTATGCATATTGCTGCTGCAATGGAGTCAATAGACTCGAGTTCGTTGGGCTGACCAAATATTTTTAAGCCATAAGCCACAATAACAGTAAATGCACTGCGCAAAAAGAAAATAAAGAAAGCGTGTTGTTTGCATGACCCAATTTTTAGGGATGCTTCACAGAGATCCATCGGAGGACAACTCTAAGCCAATCAACCACAACAAGAACAAACCTAAACTGTAATAATATATAGAGACATAAAATATGTATGTGTATGAGTATGTGTTTATGTATACATGTATGTATGTATGTGTGTGTGTGTGTTTGTCTGTGTTTGTGTTTGTGTTTGTATTATGCCTGTTATCAGCCCCTTTAAATTTCTCTGACGTGGAGCTTATCATTGGCTCTTCGGCTTGGGCTATAAATAGAGCTCATGAATAACAAGCCAACATTGCTGTCCCCAGCACATTTCACCTATTTCACAATAGCACGGCAATTGTAACAGCTGGTAATCATTATAATAAATATTCTATGACTGGGTGTGTGTGTCGAAATTGTCAAACTAAATAGATAAGCCAGAGCATAGCACTTGAATGAGAATCATTAATGATATAGATTACATACAAACAAAACATCACAAGGGAGTTCCAATGTAAGTGACAATAAGCATGAGTAATACAATTACAGCTTAACAAGATTTCACAGGAATTTAGATTAGCATAGCAGGAAATTAGCTACAAATAATATGCGCAAATATTGTATTACTATAGCTTAGAATATGAAAACTTCCTGCAATTCGAGTCCTTACGCAAGTTTTTATATCCTAAACCCAATGTAAAGGGAAACTCTGAGCATACAAATTGGAAGTTTAGGGAACAGATACAAAAATGCCTGGTAGACGCTATAAGGTATATTAATTCTTGATCAGGATATCATGCTAGAATCCGCCCACATGAGCGCAACTATATCCTAAACCAGAAAAACTTTTCTATACCATAGACAGTTCGATAACTTTCTTATCTCCTAGTCGAGCACACCCGACTCAGCACTAACCAAAGCTCCCTGTCAAGAAGAAAACTATTGCTCATTTTTGCAGCTTCGTTGACTCACGTGCTGAATAACTGTTTGTCAGACAATAGGTTCGAAATAAAGAAAACGAATATTTGAAAAATACAATAAAAATTTACCTTAGTAATAACAACTGTGAATCAGTAAAATCGAAATATAGCCGGGTATTATCAGCTGCATAATAAGCGTGGAAATCTATAAAATAACTGATTTAATTTTTTAATAGTGTATTACTCCTATATCTATATCTATATCTATATCTATATCTATATCTATATCTATATCTATATCGAAATCTACATCTATTTCTATATCGAAATCTGTATCTATATCTACATATATCTTCATTCATATGCATGAACCATTTGATATGTCAATAAAATCTTTGCAATATTTTCCCATTTTCATTGACAGACATGTTTCTAATGCAATACTGCGCTGTATGCATAATTTTTATGCACGCTCATAGAGTGAAAAGAGTTTATTGGTTTTTTGTTTTCAATGTTCCTCGGTCTGAATATGGTGATAGATACATCTATGAGTATTTCTATTTTTTACCCGGAACTCACCTCATAAAGCTATGAATCACTTCAATATATTTGCGCATATTAATACTATGTATGTGCACGTGTATGCATGTATGTATGTGTAGGCAACTAGCATGTACATCGTATCCCACGCATTTCGCAATTTGCTCTAATTGAGCTTTTTTTATTCTTGCAAAACGCTCATTGATATTCGCATGACAAACAAATCTAGCCCAATGGGTAACTTTTTCCTAGACATAGGTCAGGTTTTCAATTAGACCAACAACAACAACAATAACATTAAGAAATAATAAAAAAAAAACAACAAAGGAACAATGAACAAGCGGCAAAAGTTTTTTGTTTTGCTATTGAGTTCTTTTTGTTCTCCTTTTGCAACAGCTTTTGGCTAAGTTTCTGACACTCTCTCTCTCACCCTCTCTGTCTCTCGGGCGCTCTTCAATTTCCATTCTTTGCTCAATATATAACAGAACTTTGTCACGCCAAAAAGTTATTTCATAGAATTTCGTCATATTTCTAATGCCCTACCTTTAGACGCTCAATCTGTGACTTGCTTAAGCAAAGGTAGAGCATCTGCCAGTCGTCTATTTCATTGGTGGCAGCATCAGCACTTCGAATCGAACTGCTATTTGTATCATCATTGAATATAACACTTCAATCAATATCTTAAATAAACAAGTTTTATTTTTATATTTCAATTTGAACTATACGAAATTTTTGGATATGTACAAAAAATCATATATTAATTAACAGCTCCAAAGATTTTTATTATTCGGCTAAGAAATTTGAGACATGAAGTGATTCACATTAGAGAGTTGGGCATGAAATATCTCTATTTCATGATTATAAATTTATATATGTATATACATTTTTTTTAAATTAATAAGCTTGTAAAATTATATAAAATTATTTTGCTTATCATCTTTTCATTAAATAATTTAAATAATAAGTTAAGTACTTATTTTTAGTAATTGAAATTTCAATTTTAAGGAATTGCATATACTATATTTATATCCTATAGATAATCAAATCAAAGTCAGCTTGTAGAGTATCTAAGCTGCGTCGTATGCAAGTGTTCATTGACGCATTTATGTGAATAAATTCAACAACAACAACAAAATAACATACATATATTGCATATATTATATATGTATATCTGTCATATTTCGTTTGCTCTGTTGGCGAATGGCTCGAAATGGAAAAATCAGTTTAGTTCGTTTATTCGTTAAGGCAAAAGCTCCAAAAGAAAAATACCCAGAAATCGGTTCAAGTTGCTTCTGGCCAATCTATGTAGGGCATTATGTAATGCAACGTGTGTGTGAACTTTCAGGGTGCAGTTGACAGTTTTATGAAAATCAATTTGAGTGCGGCCAATGGCCAAGAAGCCAAAATGGCAAAGTGCCCGAAATAGAAAGAAATACAAAAAAAAAAAAAAAAAAAAAAAAAATAAAATAAAATAAAAAGACGGCATCAGAATGAAAATAACAGAACGCAGCAATTAATAAGCTCACAATTCGGTCAATAAAATCAACAACAAAAGCCAAAAATAAATGCGAAAACAACAATTATATATGCAAGATATATATAAGTGTATACACACATATATATATATAAATATAGATATATCATTAATATGGTCGAAGAACTTTGACTTTTGGATGTGCGAAACGAAAGCATTGTATTTATTTATTCGTAGCTATTAATTAAATTCTATACAAAGGCCCAGCTTTCATTTATATTCATTAACTGTTTCGTCAATCTGTCTTAAAGAAGAAGATATATTATCGATAATTATAGCAAGTGCTGCTTCTTCTTTAAACTTGAAAACAGAAATACATTAGAATAAAGATTTCAGCAGTGGCTCAGTCAGCACAGCATCGTTCCATAAAAGCTTTACCTACAATCGATGACTATCGGTTTTCGATAACTTGCAAAATCATATACCATACCTTATAGCTAGACTACTCTTACTTATCATCAGCAGAGATCCACGACAACATCATTTATGTTGTCGACCAAAAAAAACAACAAACAAATATATTTCATACAAGTTTCAAATTGTTTTTAATTGCACTAGAATATACTATAAACTATAGCCATAAATTGTCGACGATATTATTTAAATGTCACCGGCTGCTTTACGAGGAATGCGCATTGAAATTTGCATGACAATGCAAAGTTGATTTCCTGCTGTTTAATTAGATTGAATTTTGTGAGATGAACTCTTCTACTCGATTCTCATGAATTCAGCCACTTGCTTGCTTTGTAGGAATATGCATTTAGATAATGAACCAAATTTATTATCTTTATTCTGCTAAACTAGATGGCTTCAATGTATGTTCAGATAGCTGTACACATTCTGTTGAACTAATAGCACCTAGATTTCCCAAGAATTCAATTCACATAGATCCCAGACTTGGACTACGCATTTAGTCTACGTTTTATGTTGTATTACCTAAAGTCCTCAGAAGGTTACGAAAAACTCCGCTCAGAAGCAGGTGTCTGCTAGTCGGATATTTCCAGCAAAAGTTCTTTGACTTCTCATGAACTCAAGCAAGGTTATTGCTCTTATATCACTCGGTTTCAATTACCTATTAATATCACAGATTATTTTAAAATGTAAGTTACAGAACATCCAGAGACTTACTCCAGCTTAACTTGCTCAAAAAGATTCGATTGAGATGCCGCAATCTTGAAAGAGCTTTAAAGGCATTTATAAACATTATATACATACATAAGTGTATATACATATGTATATATAAATATGTTCCCTTGTCCAAGCAATGATTAACGTCTATAATATGTAATGCTTGCGTTGGTTCGCCAAAAACAAAATTGGGCTAATGAACTGCGATTACTTGCAATTTTGAGGGTAAATTTGACTTGCCTTATAGAGCCATCTATATTAAAGGCGGCACAGTTGTTGGGGCTGCGACGTAGCGCTCGTTATCATCGGGCTGCTAATTTTGATAGACTTGTTGTCATATGCAAACAGTTTATCAAATTTGACTTCTGAACAACGACGCCTCACCTCATGCCTCCCCCGATCCCCTCTCCCACACACACACACACGCACATTATTCACTATTGTGTTTGGGCCATTAGCACTGATTGCCATCTGCGAGTGTGTGCCGGCCCCAACAATACCTCAGCTAAGGGAAAATTACCGGCACTCGAAATGCCAGATGTGGTCTCTCTACAATTCCTGAAATCAGTTCTATGTGGGTCCAACGTGTTATCTTCTCGTTGACGTTGAAATAGGAACAATTGCGAAGCTATCAAACTAATTAATGGCACTCAAGCGATAATATATATTCTCTATTTGATATAATAGATTGTCAACTGTCGATTGTTGAATATCGACATCTTTAATCGAATATCTGTATGAAACTGATTAGATTTTGCGCTAATCATAGCAAAAATAGTTATAGATTAGATATTTATATAATCAAATATATAAAGATAAATAGAGGTAATATTTTAGTTTTTGCTAATCTTTAGCTATTCTATCTGTGCACTAATATGCCCTAGCAAAGCTATTGTAGCGCATCGTATTTTGCGCACGATCAGCACTGGATATACCAATATACATATATATATACTTAGCTATATATGTATATATATATATATATATATATATATCTTGATCCAATATACATGCTGTCAACAATAAGGGGAAAAGCCGAAAAGCTTTTCCGAGTACGAGAGCGTGTGAACTAACTGAGCGAAAGCTCTGCACTTGCACTTGACTCTCTCTCTCTCTCTCTCTCTCTGTCTCCCACTCTCGCTTTATCTTTAGCACAGACTAAAACTTTAGCCGATATATAAACTTTGGATGAAATTATCTGGCAGTGAACAACAACTGCCAACCGTTTGACAGAGGGAGCAAAAATAAAATAAATAAAAAACAAAAAAAAGCAGAAACAAATTATAGAAACAAAAATATAGAACAAGAACAAAGAACATATCCAAAAAGGAAAGTATCGCGTAGATGTCGCTTATTGCGTTGCGGCCGCATAGAGAAAACAATTGCAGATCAAATCAAATCGAGTGATCAGTGAATAGTGATAAATATTGCCATATATACCTATATACATATATACAAAGCTATATATGTACAATAAAAATATAAAGTGAATTGGTAAACAACGATAAAACTTCAACCGGCGAACCGAAACTTCGAAACACCCAAAGAGAGAGAGAGACAGAAAGAGAGCAACCCTGTAAATTGTATGTTGAAAGAAAAAGCAAATTGATATATCTTATATAAAAATATATTTATATTTTTTTGTTTTGCGGCAACATCAATGAAAATCTATCGAAATTATCGTAACGAAATAGAAGCTTCCAAAGCATTTGGGGTACACAACAACTTTGCCAAAGGGGCCCCAAATTCTATCCAATCGCGCTCAGCCGCGAGCTGGTGCAGGCATAACTACACTAGAGTGCTGCATTCCTTGCATTGCGTGCCCTGTGGCACAAGCGTCTGCTTCGAATAGAAGATGGCCTATCGCGGCATTATCGGCAACAATGATGGTGCTGATCGCAATAACCAGGATAACGATTCATTTGATGACGTACTCACCGGTTCCAGCAAGGATGTTGTGCCGTCAGTGCAGCAGCGCAACAAGCTACCAAATGCCAAAGCTCGAAGCAACGCAACAAACAGCCAACGCAGCATGCCGATCTCAACGAAATGCAATTGTAAGTGTGATCCACAATCTCAGGCACAGTCTCCTCCGCCGCCGCTCGGCAGACCGGCAGCCTCTCCAGCCATTCGGTCTGGTCCATAGCCAACTGTTGTTTGCACGCGCCCACACACACACACACACACGCACTTGAGGCAACGGCACCTGTTTGATTCAACACTGCACTACAAGCGAATTGGGCCATTGGGGCTAAATATAGAAATTCTATTCATATTCTCCATCATATAATGCTATCCATAATATAGCGTCTCATTTCAGAGCAAATATCCAAAATCTGAAATAAGCAACTTTGCATCTCTGTCAATTTCTCATCGCTATGAAACTTCACAGCGCACTAGCTTTTAGCTGCAGCAGTCGCTTGACTGCAACGGCATATCTGATCACATACAGATTGCATGCTGTCAAAGGCTGATTTGTATGAAACTCTTGGCAATTGTTTCTATATGAATTTTAGACTACAGCTAAAATGTAAAATAATGTTTAATGATAATATTTATTTTCTTTAACTAATTGACAACTAAGATTTGTAGAGCAAGTAATGTACAAAACTAAACTAGCTAACTATACTAATATGCTAATACAAATTTTAACGCGCACAGCTTGAACTAGACTTGGCAAGCTATTACCAT
Source organism: Drosophila mojavensis (assembly GCF_018153725.1). Taxonomy (NCBI): domain Eukaryota; kingdom Metazoa; phylum Arthropoda; class Insecta; order Diptera; family Drosophilidae; genus Drosophila; species Drosophila mojavensis. The sequence goes on from NW_025318667.1 coordinate 10,958,957, forward strand.
ACAGTGTAGTGTTGAATGTCTTGCGCCCACCACAAAGGCCAAGACAAGAAAGTTGATGCATGTCATCTCTCATCTGTCGGACAACTATCTCTTCAACTTGATGCCAGCAGCTCAGTGACTATCTCTCTATATGCCCATCTCGAGCAGCGGGATGCTGGCAGAGCGTGGGCTTGTTTTTGGGCACGTCTGGACTGCTATTCATTTCCCACATGTAAACAGACCACGATAGCTCTGACTACACTTGCCCACTAAAGAGTACCTTTCCTTACTCATCTAATTTGTCGGACATAGATATAGATATAGATATAGATATAGATATAGATATAGATATAGATATAGATATAGATATAGATATAGATATAGATATAGATATAGATATAGATATAGATATAGATATAGATATAGATATAGATATAGATATAGATATAGATATAGATATAGATATAGATATAGATATAGATATAGATATAGATATAGATATAGATATAGATATAGATATAGATATAGATGCAGCGTATCTCTGAGTCGGTGTCGCTGATTGCAGCGCATTTTCGCTATCGCTGTCAGCTATTTGAGCTGCCTTTCGAACTTATTTTCTTATTTGTTTTCGAGCTGTTGCCGCTGCTGCTGCTTCTTCTGTCGATTCGAATACGAATTCTGTATAATCGTGCATCCGAATCGAATTTTGCTGTTTTCGAAAAAAGGAAACAACAACAGCAACGAGAACGACAGCAGCGACAGCAAGCGCATTGTATCGGCTGTCAGGTGTCGGTTCGAGTCGTACTCGAGTCGAGTCGAGTCAGAGTCGAGAGTTGCTCGGTGTTCGGGGCTTGGTCATTAAAGTGCCAGCGCTCATTCAGGCCACAAGCGTTGCGGGAACTACGAAAAGAAACTCATTTCCCGTTCATCCCTCTCTCTCTATATAACTCTTGTTCCCTGATTCGGTATGAACTTCAATCGGATGGACAGTGCGCATCGTATGAAAGTGGATGCACAACTCTTTGGCTCCAACGTCAGGGAGTCCAAGAGCTTCACCAATAATAATAGGAATGGCATCAAAGCTGAATTTGAGCCAGTAGAAACAATTTGTGGGTTGACTATATAGACAACATCAATATATGCATAATATAATCTAGAGCTATAAACATTTATAAAGCGTCAATTAACCGTCAATTTGTTGTGTTTTCCAGGCGATATGATCGACTCAGCGGACACTGATAAGCCAGAGGCCGAAAATGAGCTAAGTAATGAAATTTCGGCACCATATGAAGTACCCCAGTTCCCAATTGAGCAGATTGAGAAGAAATTACAAATACAGCGCCTGCTAAATGAGAAGTGAGTACTACGACTACCTATTCAAAAACGAATCTAAACCTTTATCAAAACTGAAAAGAATTTTCATTTCGAAATAAATAATAATTACATAATTACAAGCACGATAGACATGAACTAAATTTAGATCGCAATAATAATACGTAGCAGATAGTGTAAAATCTGTTTATTTTCGATGTGCATCAATAGGTGCCCCGATCAGATTATTATACTCAGAGATCAGCCACAAAACTAATAGAGATCAAATCGATTTAGATTCGATTCAGAAAGATTTTCAAGTTGGGGACTCTATATTCTATCTTGTAGTTTTGTTTCTATAATCTACCCCTCTTTTCATCTCATATCTTCCACATCTTCCACTTTCTATATTCTTTTATCATTTACTCTATTCTCCGTCCTCTGCCCACCTCATCTATCTTCAATCTTGTATTTGGCATATTGTATCTTGTATCCACTATGTTGCATATTCGACTGAATTTTATCATTAATGTTCTATATTCTGCCTTACCTCTCACCTCTTCTATCATATATTTTGCATATTTTATCATCTATCCTCTGTCTTCCCTCTGTTATCTATTATCTACAATATTATATCTTCTGTTTCCTATCTACTGTTCGCTAATTTCTATATTCTATATTCCATCTTCTATCTTATAAAAACATATATAGTATGAGAAAGTAGTTATATACTGCATACTGCTATCTGGTTCAATGTGAAAATTCACGTAGCTCCACGCATACAAATCTCTATCCCATCTAACGTTTCAAAAGCCCTTTAATGAACAACAACAACAACAGCAGCAGCAAAGTGAACGCTGTGAGTGCGCTGTAATTAAAATGCAATGGGTATATTAAATACTTCATCGACTATGTTAACCATGCACAACAGCAGCTGTAGAGAAATATACTATAACCCCTCGGCAATATGCCGAAAATCTTTTCAGTAATGGATCTTACTTCAATTTCATGCGAAATTTCCCGAACACCAGCTAACTATATCATTATGATGTAATTGATTTATTATAATGAGTACAGTCTTTGAAAATCTATAGCCTTTAAGCATCATCCAATCCAGCTGAAATTCTTTATCAACTCAGCCAGAGCATTGATCTCGCAGAGTGATAGGGGGTATTCAGTATTAAAGAACTGCACTACCATATTGGCATTTCTCTATGTTCGAGTTAGGGTATATAGTCTTCGGATATTCGAAGAGTCATGCGTTCGCTAGTTATCAAGTTCGCATTGTTTTTGGACCCACGGCTAATCCAAGCGACTAGACGAGGACAGATACTTGGTCATGGTCGACAGGGGAGGGAAGGGGGCCGGTAAGGTAGTGGGCGGGAAGAACTTGGGTTCTTTGGCGAATGGGTCGTGCGGGCCAAGCAGGTGCCAAAGCAGAGACGGCAACAGCGTTGGACACGTTTTGATTTTGAATGGGACTGCATTAGGCGATGGCCGGCAATGCGACCGCGTCAACAACGCGGCTTATGGCATAATGATGAAACCACTACGACCACCACGACCACCATGACCAGCACCGCGACTACTACCACCATCGGCGGGCACTGCTGTTAGCCGCATTTTCAATTTCGGATGCCGTCACATTCAGTACAATTTGTGCATCCATATAACTTGGAAGGGCGCATCGCCGCAAGAAAGCGCAAAAGTCGAGGCGCGTATCCGGCAGTCGTTGCCTCAAAGCCCTTAGCCCACAAAGCTCCGGTTGCTTTGGAACGGAACAGTTGTTGCCCCTTCTTTTCATTTCGGTATTTTGGAATACCTTCTCGACCTACGCTGACATTGAGGACGCGCAATCATCCAATCACCCAGGCACTTTGCATTTAGCTCGTGTTCGTGTTCGTGTCACACGCCAAGCGTCGAAAGTTGCGAACTTCACAATTGCACTTGAAGTTCGTTCCGTTGCTGTTCGCTGTTTACTGTTTACTGCTTACTGCTGTTGCCGTACAGTTCAAAAAAGAGATATAGGGTTATTATGTCGCCCAATGGGCTCTCGAGAGACCCTCGCGATTGACACATCAAAATGATTAATGTTCGTTAGACGCTTAAGACCAACTCCCTTAACCCATACTCGGACTCGGACAAACCCAACTCGACCCGGCCCGACCCCACCGGTCAGGGTATTCATAATTATTTTTTGGCAAACAATACAGGTGTGAGTTGTGGGTGGACTCGTTGCCATTGCGTGCTGCTGTGCAAAGTGTATATACATATAGTCGGACGGGCGGGCAGGGTCTATAAATTAATCGCTCAATCGATCATTGGACAACTGTTAACTTTGGCAACTTTCGGAAGTTGGCCAAGTCGGCTCGATAGTGGGCCATTCGCTAGGTGCATTGGTCAGGAGCAGCATGTCTTTTGCGGATGATAGCTATAGCTTCTGTCGCCTATACGAGTATCAGCACGATGAGGAACAATGGTGCAGTTCGGTTGGCCGTTTCGTTATAGAAATTTTGGCTGATGGTTTTTCTTTTTTTTTTTTTTTTTTTGTATTCCCCTCCCTCGTTTCACCTAGGCAATCGACCTGTCAACGCTCGGCTGCGCCCATTACAGCATCGCCACGACGCAGCAGCTCGGATTCGGATGGTCTGACAGAGCAGGCAGTACCGAAACGTAGAACAGATGCTGACATTAATTTTCAGCGTGTTTCCGTGTCCGGCGAGGATACGAGCGGCGTGCCACTAGAGGATCTGGAACGTGCATCGACGCTACTTATCGAGGCACTTAAGCTACGTGCCAAATATATGCAAGTGTCGGATCAATCGTTCCCCACCACCACAGCACGTTTCCTCAAGACGGTGAGTCTGAAGGATCGCTATGAGAATGTGCCAGTTAAGTCGGTTTCAGGTAAGTCCAAATCGCATTTCAACCACCCATCAATCAGCATCAGCAACAATTGGTCTAGCCGAGGCATCTAAGCATCGGTGTGGGCACACCCCCCAAAATACATACATATGTAGTAGAGAGTTCTGCCAGTGTTGTATAGCACCATGAAATGCATATATAACAAATACATGTACATACGTATGCCTGCTGTATGCCGTGTATGATACAAACGAATAGTTTCATTTAATCTTCTTCTTTTACCGTTAGCTTGATGTATATCCATATATATATATGTGTATACACATATAGATTACCGTTATAGTTCAGTTGACCATGCGCTAGGAACGCATTAAGCTCTTTATACTCTTATTTTCAGCTAGAACTCTCCTGCCACCTAACTACCCCAACCAGCTCTCTTTATCAACATTGCTCTCTATCTCTCGCGCGCTCTCTCTCTCTCTCTCTCCCTCTCTGTAGTTCTCTATATGTGTATATACTCATATACATATCTAAATGTATATTTATCTCTTTCTTTTGTACGTCTCGCTCGCTCGTCTTCTTCTATTTCGTTTAGTAAGTTTCTCAGTTCAGGTCTATGTAACTCTCGCTTTTCTTGATTTATTTACATAATTATTTTCTATGCTCCCGGCGCGTACTTTATTCTTTCTTTTCTTTTTTTTTTGATTTTGTACAAAGATTTCTATATATATATATATATATTTATTTTTATTTCATTTTATTATAGACATAATTCGCAAACAGAGTATGGCGAACTATACAGGTAATTCGGTCGCGGCTGCTTCCGTGTTCGGATTGAATTGTTAAGTTCTTTTGTTGCTTTTCCGCTTTTCTCCCCACTCTCTCGTATCACACTCACACCCATAAACACACACACTCTCTCTCTCTCTTTCACACACACTTCCCGAACACCATTGCTTCCATTTGTTGACTGATCCAATATCTACACACACACACACACCTACACACATACAAATGTTGAACCGCTTTACGCTCTCTTGTTTTTGCGTTCCTTGTGCTAATCGCTCGCTCTCTTGCTCGCTCTGTTTATGTTTTTTAATTGCGCGCGCTCTCTGGAGTGCGCGTGTCGTAGTAATTAGGCTTTGTCACGTTCTCCAAGTCTATTTGCAGACTTACCGTTGCTTTTTGTCTCATTGTTTTGTGCACTCAAATGTTGCGTCTCTTTCTACCACATGTAACTATTGCATTTGCTAACACACACACTCTCTCTCTCTCTCTCTATCTCGCTCTCTGTATATCACACCTCTCTCTTGTGTGTTATGTCTGCGTTGAATGCATCGCTTATCTCAGCCGAGTTTGAAACCCGCACTTAAAAAACACTTTAGTAAAAAGTTGCAAATTTGTTTTGTAGACAAGATCAAAAATGTATGAATTAATTAATTACAACAAAACTGAAGGCACAAACTGGCTAAAAATGGGGCATTGACTTTGAGATAAGCAAAAGTCCACCAAGTTCAATTATCTCGGCCAGACTAAGTCACCTATAGAGTATACTGTTTCAATGTTTTATTTTTCTATTTCTTAACATAATTTTCGATACAGAAATATATATTCTTTGTGTTCTTATTGACCAAGCACACAGCAAACAACAAGAACAATTTGTGTGTAGCGCATTTGTAGTTAAAATACCGTTAGTTTGACAAATTAATTGAATTAGTTTGTAACATTTGACAGACAACACTGTTAATTTGTGCTTAATACTCAATATCTCTATATGTATATTTATTGCATAAACACACAAACACACGCGCAGAGCATCACACACTGATGTCGCCCCTAAGATCGAGACATGCCTGGGACGTGGAGTTCGTGCCAGATGAATCGTATTTCATAAAGCCAGTGAATGGAGTCTTTCACATCTACAATGATAAGGTGAGCTCGACACGGAATAACTCCCCTTCAGCTATATATGTATGTATGTATGTGAATATAAACATCTATTTGATTCACAGGAATGCACGAGTGAACTGGACTTTTCGTATCCAGATATGAATCAGTTTGTGAATGACATGCAGGTCATGTGCAATATGATAGCTGATGGGCCACTGTAAGTGTATAAATTCCTCATATACATGTATGTATTTACTTTAATTAAACGTCTTTGTGGATTCGCAGGAAATCATTTTGTTATCGTCGCCTTTGCTATTTGTCGTCCAAGTACCAGATGCACGTTTTGTTGAATGAGCTACGCGAATTGGCCGCCCAGAAGGCTGTACCGCATCGCGACTTTTACAACACTAGGAAAGTGGACACGCATATACATGCAGCGTCCTGCATGAATCAGAAGCATTTGCTGCGCTTCATCAAGAAGACGCTGAAGAACAATGCCAACGAGGTGGTCACCCACACGAACGGCCAGCCGATGACACTGGCCCAGGTCTTTCAATCGATGAATCTGACCACATATGATCTAACCGTTGATATGCTGGATGTTCATGCTGATCGCAATACGTTCCATCGCTTTGATAAATTCAATTCCAAATACAATCCCATTGGCGAGTCGCGCCTCAGGGAGGTCTTCCTCAAGACGGATAATTATTTGAATGGCAAATACTTTGCACAAATTATAAAGGTAGGCAGAAGACTACATACATAGATATGTATATATAGAGATTTGATGTAAATATAATTAATATATGATTATATTTTATTTTTAGGAAGTGGCTTTCGATTTGGAGGAATCGAAATATCAAAATGCAGAGCTGCGTCTCTCCATTTATGGTAAATCGCCCGATGAGTGGAATAAACTTGCCAAATGGGCCATCGATAATGATGTCTATAGCTCGAACATACGTTGGTTGATACAGATACCGCGTCTATTCGATATCTTCAAGTCGAACAAGATGATGACGTCATTCCAGGAGATAATGAATAACATATTTCTGCCGCTATTCGAGGCGACCAACAAGCCAAGTGAAAATGCTAATTTACATCGCTTCTTGACTTACGTGATTGGTTTCGATTCCGTGGATGATGAGTCCAAGCCAGAGAATCCGCTATTCGATAGCGACGTGCCCCGGCCGGAGGAATGGACGTACGAGGATAATCCACCGTATGCTTACTACATATACTACATGTTCGCCAATATGACGGTGCTAAACAAATTTAGAAAGTGAGTTGAGAACGGGCGGGGGACTGATCAAGTATATATGTATATTATATGCAATTTTTATCGTATTCACATTCACAGGCAGCGCGGTCTGAACACATTCGTGCTACGTCCTCATTGCGGCGAGGCTGGACCTGTGCAGCATCTCGTCTGTGGCTATCTGATGGCTGAGAACATTTCGCACGGCCTGCTGCTGCGCAAGGTGCCGGTGCTGCAGTACCTCTACTACTTGACCCAAATTGGCATTGCTATGTCGCCACTGTCGAACAATTCGCTGTTTCTCAACTACCATCGCAATCCACTGCCAGAATATTTGGCTCGTGGACTGATTATCTCACTGTCCACCGATGATCCGTTGCAGTTTCACTTCACCAAGGTAAGTGGACAGAACAAACAGAGAGGAAGAGAGAGAGAGAGAGAGAGTGTGTGGAAATATAAACATGTGTCATTAATTATCTTACGACGTTTTTGATTAGGAACCCCTCATGGAGGAGTACAGCATTGCAGCGCAGGTGTGGAAGCTCAGCTCCTGCGACATGTGCGAGCTGGCACGCAATAGCGTTATTATGAGCGGATTTCCACATAACGTGAGTAAAGACCTCTTGAAGAGTTTTCCGTGCTTTGGCTTATAATCATATGATTTCATATGTTTCCCTCACAGATCAAGCAACAGTGGCTGGGACCCAACTACTATGAGGATGGTATCAATGGCAACGACATAACACGCACCAATGTTCCAGAAATTCGCGTCGCCTATCGCTATGAGACTTTGCTGGATGAACTCTCCAACATATTTAAAGTGAATCAAACCTGTCATCAGAAGGACTCAGATGATAAATGATAGATTCGATATAAAATGCAAACCATATATACTTGCTATTATTATTATATACATTAACATTAACATTAGTTATGTATGTATGCATGATAATTGTGTACTTTGATGTGAAACGTTTCCTCTACTAATCTATTATATTAATCCAACAGACCAAAATTCTACAAACTTATATACAGGGCATTAGCTGGCATTAGCAACGGTAACTTCGATTTCCAGCGAGTGCATCGAGTAATCTTAGCAAATGTGTTTAACGTGTACTTTTATCCGTTGTAGGTAGATTCTTATTATTATTTTTTTTTTTTTCTTTTCTGAGCTGGTGCTGGTGTTGCCGCTGCATTGCAATTAAACTAGACAACATTATATTTCAAAAACAAAAAACAAAAAATCAAACAAAAAAAATCTCCAAAGTGTAAACTCTAAATAAAGCAAAACTGCAGAATTTTAAATATTTGATCATTTATTTAGCAATTCAAATTTAAAGGCCGCAAATCTTGCGGCTAATTTGAAATCCACTCGGGCCATCTTAAATACAATTGTTTTTATTCTGCGATGCTTGTGTTGCCGCTGTATTTCAATTAAGTTAGGCTAAAATAATATTTGAAACAATAAATGTATCTGATGTGTAGCTACAAATAAAGAAAATTGCTAATGGCAAAGAATTGATTGTTTTACTTGTACAACTGTATCTCAAATTATATTATTTTCAAATTTAGCGCCTATTTCTTTCGACATTAGCGCCATCTAGTGCACATTGGAATGTCTCTTGGTGTGTTTTTATTATTTATTGCTGCAAATATACAAGTAAATTCATTTTATTTTCATAAGCAATAAATTTGAGCTGAATTTCTATTTCTGTACAACTGTTTCATAAGTTATCTGAATTCACTTTTCAAGCAGATGACCATAAATTGCCCTTAATTTAGTCAACAGCTGATAAATGAAATATTTAAATATTAAAGCAATGCTGCCATATTCTCACATGATTTGAATTCCACTGGCAGTTGCGCTTAAGCGCCCCTAAAGTCTGTCGATACGGTACGATACGCAAATTTCAAATGAAACTTATCGATGTATCGATATAAGATCAACAACACCAACAAATACATATGCATTTGTGCGTACCTGTGTTATTGTGTCTGAGAGATTCTTCTTTGCAACTTGTCTTTGTTTCGACAAAATTAAACACACAAAAAACTGAATAAAAAATGATGGTGTCACAAAGCTGATAAATAGCACATAAATTGGCAGCGTCAAAAAAGACGGCAGACTGGTAAGACATCATCAAAGGGACAAAAACTCCTTGAGCGAAACAAGTCATCGTCGCTCAACGCTCTCTGTCCGACTCACGCGTATACGTGTGTGTGCGAGTGTGTGTGCGTGTATGTATATGTGTGCACAATGACCACCCAGCGAACGCATCGAAATGCCACCAGCACAGCGGTGGGGAGTGGAGCCGGTGATTCGGATTATGAGACGCTCATGCAGCGGCTGCACATTGGCGGCAGCTATCAGCGCTCGCCCGGCGGCTTTGATAACTTTGTGCACGATGCACCACAACAGCCGCAACAGCAGCAGCAGCAGCACCACCATCAACACCAGCAGCAGCAACAGCACCACCAGCGGCTGTCCAACAGCGAGGATTACAAGCTCTATGAGCGTGGCAATATAATAGCTGCCTCGAAGTACGCCACCGCAATACCCAAGCCCGGCGCGGAGCCCATTATGATAGGCAACGGCAGCAACAGTCAGCCGCCGCTCATATATGCGCCGACGGCTCAGGTGCTTGGCCAGCGCATAGCTCCGCAGAAGCATTCGCCGGTCTATGAGAATCTGGAGTTTTATGGCCAGTTCGATACGAACCAGCGGCGTGCCCAGCCCCAGAGTCCGGCGAGTCGGCAGAGCGTCATGCTGAACGATTATTTGCTGATGCAGCCCATTGGGGGCGGTCGATTCGCACATACGCCCGTGCCGGAGGCGCCCCAGAAGCACACACATCAGCCCATCGAGGAGCTGTCCGCCGTGGCGCCGATCTATGAGAACATTATACCCCATTCCGGGCAGCGGGCCCAGCCGCAGGCATCGCCGGCCACGGCCACCATGTATCAGCACACAGAGATGGCCACGCCCACGCCCACAGCTAACCAAATGGAGCTGAATGCGATGATGCTATCGTCGCCGCTGCACCAGCGCAGCAGCAGCAACAACAGCTCGTCCAATGCCGGTGGCAGCTCCGGTGCCTTGGGCTCGCCCACGCAGCGCTATCGGAATCTATCGCTGCCCAGCCATGGAAGTCCACTGGCCTCGCCGGCTCCGGCGCCGCTGGCCAAACTGCAGCTGCAGCAGCACACGCCCATCAAGCAGCAGCAGCAGCAGCAGGTGGGCATCAATGTGTCCGTCAATCCCAACTACATCGAGGACATCAACAGCTCCGACTATGTCTGCATGACGGCCAATCTGCACCGCAGCACCGCCGCCGCCGTCCCCACCAGCACCGCCGTCAACAGTCGCAGCCCCAACAACAGCAGCAGCAACAGCAACAACAACAACAATGGACGACTGACTGCAGTCAGTCCGCAGCCGCCATTGCCGCCGCCGCCGTTGACAGCGGCCGCAACGCAGACGTCAACGGCAACGACGTCCGCCGCAGCACAAATGCAACCCCTGCAGCTGCGCGCCACGCCCATCGCCACAACGGCGCCACTCGCGGTGGCCACATCGCCAACGCCCTCGCAGAGCAGCACAGGTGAGTGGAGAGGTGGCGAACACTATCCGTGCATCTCGATGCGCACCAATACCAAGACAGCAATATGACTAACCCCTGCACGTAAGCTATACGATACGGCTCAGCTATACGAATATGCATACAGAAAATATATGACTAACTCTTATCAGGTTTTTCTGCTCTAATGGAAGTCATTTTAATGAAAAGCTGGAAGAACTAGGGCAGAGAGAAGTTGAGGGGGAAGCGGAATGTCAGCTGCATTTTCATCGCCTATTTTTTCTCACTGGCTGCGCCTTTCTAAAAGAGTAGCTCCTATGCCAAGTACTTCTCTAATATCCAATAACTCTAATTGAAGAGAAGCTTAAGAGACTTTTTCTCTCTGAAAATATCATACTATTTATTCGAAATAGTAAATCTAATGGAGAATTATTAATTTATCTTGTAATCATATCTTCTATCATAGACATTTTTTTGGCTCTTCGCGCTTGTCTATTTCTTAAGTTTCTCCTAAAGAGCAGCTCTCATTTAAAAGAAGGGAAAAAGGAGTCGAGAGAATGTCGGATGCTATTTCTATATCATTCCCTCTGACTCTCTCTCTCTCTGTCCCTCTCTCTCTCTCTCTCTCTCTCTCTCTCTCTCTCTCTCTCTCTCTCTCTCTCTGTCTCGCAGATTCTTTCAGAAACGTTTTCCTGTCTTATCGACTTTTTTAGGAAAAGTCCTAACTCGCATTCTCTAGAGATAGAGAGAGCGAAACCGACAAAACCTACCATAACTGTTGTCAAAAAGGTTTTACTGGCTTTTAGTAATGCTCTCTAAAGACTTGTAGTTATTTTCGTAATGCTCTCCAAAGAATAGTAGCTCTTTTGGAAAAGGTCTAGCTCGCATTCCCTCTCGAGAACTACCTCAAAAAAAGTTTCTCACGAAAAGGAATAACAAAGAGCTTATACCATTGCAGATGTCGTAAATGTTTTACTGGCTTCATATAGACTACGTTTGAATGGGAACTTGCGGAAATAGGCTAATCATGCTACTAAACCATAAAATATACTTAAATGTATACAATCCTAATCCTAACTCTAATCATAATCTTATGCTCTTTTTAACAATGCTTGCATAGCCGCCTTGCGGCCCAAACGAGGTATGCCTAATCATTTAACCCACTTGCCATGCTTTAAGCGCCTCTTTGCTCGTGTCGCACATACTTAATGTTTACTGTACTTTGCCCACGAAACAGGTCTGACCAAGAATTTGCTGCCATACAGCGTGACTCCGCCGCGTCCGGCTGGCCCGACCGAGGCGCAGCGCAAGATCGAGGAGCTGACGCGCCAGCTGGAGGAGGAGATCGAGCAGAGCGAGGAGCATGGAGAGTATTTTGGTAGGCCAGAGAGTTGAGACCAATATGCAGCTATCTGATCGTTAATCTTCCACTTGCAGGCATTTGCCACACCTGCGGCGAGAAGGTGAAGGGCGCCGGCCAGGCCTGCCAAGCCATGGGCAATCTATATCACACGAATTGCTTCATTTGCTGCTCCTGCGGCCGGGCGCTGCGCGGCAAGGCGTTCTACAATGTGCACGGTCGTGTCTACTGCGAGGAGGACTACATGGTAGCTATTCGGCTCTATACGTGTCTCATTCACACCTTAACTCACCCTCTCTCTCTCTCTCTCTCGCTCTCTTTATCGTCTTTGTAGTATTCGGGCTTCCAGCAGACGGCAGAGAAATGCGCCATTTGTGGCCACCTGATCATGGAAATGGTGTGTACGCCCTGTCCCCGACCCTCTTCCTCTCTGTCCCTCTCTGTCCCTCACTCTATCTGTCTGCCTCTAATTGGTTTCATGCACTTTCAGATTTTGCAAGCCATGGGCAAGTCATATCATCCGGGCTGCTTCCGCTGCTGCATCTGCAATGAGTGCTTGGACGGCGTGCCCTTCACCGTGGATGTGGATCACAAGATTTACTGCGTCAATGACTACCATCGCATGTTTGCGCCCAAGTGCGCCAGCTGCGGCAAAGGTGCGCTGCCCCCAGATCTCATATATGTATATGCATGTCTATTTGTATCTTATTTATAATATGCTCTGCTGCAGGCATCACACCCGTCGAGGGCACCGATGAGACCGTGCGCGTCGTGTCCATGGACAAGGACTTCCATGTCGATTGCTACATCTGCGAGGAGTGCGGCATGCAGCTGACCGATGAGCCGGACAAGCGCTGCTACCCGCTGGACGGCCGCCTGCTCTGCCGCGGCTGCCATCTGCAGCGACTCGCGTTGCAATCGTCACCGCACACGCGCCACCAGGAGCCCGTCTGTGCATCCTATCAGTATATGGGCTGAGGCGAGGAGGCGCCCCGCCCATTCGACTGACGATAGCAACTAAACGCACAAAATAACTATACAACTATACATATACATATATATACAGTATACATCATATATACATACATATATATATATATACAGTAAATAAACAACGCGCATTTCCATTTTTGCAATAACCGATTTAATAAACAAAACTAAATTTCATAAATACAAACGAACATATATTAAATCAGTTAGCTATCCCGTTTCTGATCTTGATAGTAATTGCATTTCTTCTGCTCCCTCCCGCTCGGTTATGCCCCCTTTCCCTTACCCCCTTTCTTTTCGATGTGTTGTTTGGCAGCTGCTTCAGTGCATCAGAATCTCCAGCTGGACGAGGCGATTGTTGGTGTCCGAGGGCATGCGATAGGGCAGCGTGGCAGCCATGTTGGTCAGTGCCTTGGCGCGTTGGCGCAAATGTGAGAGAATCTCCTCCTTGGGCTCAATCAGCAGCTCGTCGTTGGAACTGATGCTGCGGCTACATATGTTGGCGCCGGCCTTCATCTCCAGATACTGGCCGTAGATCAGATCCATGGCGGCCAGCAGCACATCGGGCAGCACTTTGATCAGGTCGGTTCCAACCAGCTTCAGCTTGTTGACACACTCGTCCACCTCGGCACAGCTGTTGGGCGTAATGCGATTCCTGTTGAGGACCTCAACGGCCAAACGCGACTGACCCGAATGGTAATAGTCGAAGAACTTGATTAGCTCCGCCAGCATGCGATAGGTGCGCATCACAGGCTCGTCGATGTCGGCCTTGCGCCGGCTCAGCGACTCATTCATGCGCTCCGACATCACCGTCAGCTGCTCGCGGACGCTGCCCTTCTCCGCCGGCTGGTGCACCACCTGCGTGAGCAGCGAGCAGAGCAGCCGCAAGGCCTTGTCCAGCTGGCCGCCAATGAAGTAGAGACGGATGGCCGCCTCGAATTTGGTGCGATGCGCCAGCTCGTCGCCCACCATGCCGGCCAGGATGTACTTGTCGTAATCCAAGTTGGAGAATTGGGACAAGATGCCGCTGCAGTGGGGTATGGGTAACATTGAGTAAAAGCTATAAGGAATGCCATCATCAACTGCTTACCCAACGTAGCGCCACGGATCAGAGGGATCGGGCGAGCCGAAAATCAAGAGCAACATATTTTCGTCGCAGTTCTCGACGAGCATATCGCAGACGCAGCTCATCATCAGGTTGCGTCCATCGGAGGTCTTGAAGTTGCGCAACAAGTAATAGTATTGCAGTGCCTCGACGGTGTCGGTCTGCTCGAAGCACTTCGTGTACATGATGATCAGGCGCGCCAGATTGAGGCGACGCATGGGCGGCGGATCGGTTGGGTCGGTGGAGAGCAGCGGCTTCTGTATGTCATTGGGCGTTGCGAGCATATACTGCTCGTTGAGGGCGATGGCCATGTGCACGGCATGCGGACGATTGGCATCGGTGCGGGCGAGAAACTCAAGCGCTGCCTCGAACTGGCCAGTGAGGACGAGCACCTGGAAGTAGAGCGGCGTCTTCTCGCGTGCATTGAAATAGTGCTCGCCATACTTCTCCAAGATGAGCGACTGCAGGTCGCCGTAGCTAAGGCGCTCCAAGTCGTAGTCGATGCGCTCGGCGGTGTCCAGTACGCTCAGCTGCATCCAAAGGAAGTCGTCAATGGTGCGCACCACCTCCTGATGCGGATCGTTCGGATCGCAGGCCAAGACAATGGCATAGACCTGCAAATCGGCAAAGAATTAGAAATGTTACAGAGTTATATATAGATGTATATATTGGTATAGCGTACCGCCTTTTTGAAGGGATCTGTGCAGACGCGCAGCTTGTTACAGTACTCGAGCTTGAGCTGCCCCTCGAGCTTGACAGTGGGACGCTCAGTTTCGTTCAGCGGATGCAGATGGTCCTGCTTCTGTTTGAGCTTATGCTTGGCCTGCAGCAGCTTCATCAAATCGGGGCAAACGCCGCCCTCCTTGAGGAACTGCACGGCGGCGCCGAGATCACCGCTGCGCAAGCTGTAGTAGACATGCGGCCACAAGGGACGGCCATCGCTGACGTCGAGCAGCCCGACCAAGGAATGAGGCGACTGGAAGGCGATGGTCACATAGGAGCATACCGTATTGTAGACATTGGGTACGCCGCCGCGTAGGCCAATCAGACGATTCTTCTGGATGACCGTATTCATGTAGCGCTTGTAACACTGCTCCAGATAGCTCAGGGCCTTCTGCACCAATGGTAGGCCGTTCTGGCGTAACTTGGCCGGCTCAACGCTGCGACTGAGGGGCGTCACATTGGCCATGTAGGTCAGAACGCTCCACATTTCGCTAATCTGAACATCCATGACAGTCTCCTGCTCCTTCACCATTTGGGTGAACTGGTTGAGCAAATTGGTGCGTTGGCTGCCCTGATTGTGGACCTCATTGTAGATGGTGATCTGCTGGGCATACAGGGCCTCCACGCGATTCAGGCGAGAGCGCGGCATGGCTGTCTGTGGTAGTACGGTGGACACCATGTGGCGGTGCACCTCGGGAAAGTCTTCCTGATTGGGCCCGACCAGAGCATTAAGCAGATGCTCCTTCTCCTCGCCCCACTCAGCAAGTATGCAGCGCATTTTGTTGCGCTCCACCGATTTGAATATCTATTGGGGAATATATACTATCAAAGGAATTCGAGAAGAGAAAAGAGCATTCACACTTACATTTTTATTGGTCTCCTCAATCACGGCAATTATAGCATTCTCGCGCTCGTTCTTCAGGTAGCCCTCCACATCGGTATCGCCAATGGGGTTGATGGGCTCGAAGGATTGGCTGGCGCTCAAGGTTTCGAGTTTCTGTGTCAGCTTTGGCAGATCGACGCCCCTAGAGCCAAGCAGAATGTGACTGCAGGAGACAAGGCACGGCATACATAAATATACATCATTATAATATACACAGGCAATTGTTAACTTACGCTTGCAAATCGTTTGTGCCGGCTTGTGTGACGCGCTCATGCAGCTCCTGTGTGGCTTGCAGCACCTGCGAGAGCGTACGATCGACGCGCGGCATTTCTGTGTCTATTTGGGTTTCATTGGAGAGGCGCTGTGCCTGCTGCAGCAGCTCGTTCAAATTCAGCGCCATGATTCAACTTTATATTTATTTAGTTTTTTTTTTTTAATAATGGAAATAGAAGCCGACTTGTGTACACCAAATAAATAAATTCAATGCGGCAGCACGATAGCCGGCATGACAAAACGAACAAATCTCAGTGAGACCAGAGGCATGGCTAGCTATCGATAGCACTTTTCAACTCTGCGTTCAGCTGTATATCGATATATTGCAGCGATGTCAACGTCCCAGCGTATCATATGAACAATCCAACACTATTTCATACTGTAACTATAGCAAACAGGCAGCACACCGCAATCGCTTGCAACGGGAAGCAAACGTAATTTTTTTAATACACACAAACACAATCGACACACACATACATATATACTGGCGTACTTAGGTACAGTGAATTTTGAATTAGTGTTTTGTGCTCGTGTGTGCATACATATTGGCAAATATAAATTAGAACAACAATAAAGAGCATAAGAAAAACACGTACGCACGTCACGCGGACGACGACGACGATAACGCACGGAAACAAAAAAAAAAAAGAATTGAAAAGAAGACACCGCAGTAAGAGCGTAAATTTCTAAGTTGTTAACAAGAAAGCTAAAGCTTTACAAAAAAAAAAAAAAAAAACCATGTCAGCCGCCGAAGTTGAGACACAGCCGCAGCAGGAGACGACGAACGGCACCAGCAAATATGATGTGCCCGAGATCGAATTGATCATTAAGGTGGGTTACTTAGCCAACCACATGCAATAACAGACATGTACACATGCATGCACATATTTATACATATGTATGTATGTATATATGCTTGTATTTCGCAGATTTCAATATGCGCGCTTTGCAAATTTTCAGTACATCCAAAAAGTGAAAATTATGTTGTTATTGTGTTGCAAATAACAGAATCAGCACAGACACCTTGTGCTTCTTCTCTGCTTCAGTGTCACTTGAAATACATATGCATATGTACATACATATATACATACTTTCATATATACAAATGTATTCATTATGCTCGTTTTTGGTCTTTTATTTATTCATCATCATCATTGTACTCTGCCGCCCCCTTTTGTATTGTCTGACCGTCTATCTGTCTGCTGGTCTGTTTGTTCTTCTTGTTTTTGTTATTAAGCTAAGCATCGCAAAAACTGGTTTCAACTCTCGCTCGCCCTCTCCGTCTCTGTCTCTCGCTCCTTCGCTCTTCTTTAAGTTCTCGGCCAGCTAAGCTCAACACACACATATACATATGCACATATATCTATGTATGTGTGCATGCTTCAATTTGCATTCGTAGTAACAGTAGCTGTGCTAAATATTCTTGCATTTGCTTTGCGTTTTAATTAATAAGTTCTTATCTGACATAAACTTTAATCGCATTTCATTACTTCAATTGCCTGACATCGCACACGTTCTTATTGCTTGTGCCTATCTGTGTGTGTGAGTGCGTGAGTGTGCTCCAATGTGTAGCTGTGGCTTCGAAATTTCTTGGCGCCTACGTCATGCAAAATCGAAGACGAAATCAACACTTCAACTCGAACATTTTGTTGTTTGCCAACGTAATTGTCTTTGCACACAGTCATTGTTGATTTTATTAGTTAAGCAGCCATTATTTAGGGCCTCATGTGAGCCGGGCTCTGGCAGCACTCCTCAAACGCCCACGTCTTGTATGCGACATTTGGCGCACCTTCGACAAACAATGCGCAGAAGAACGATGACTAATGCAACTCCAACTGCAGGGCATAGAGTTTGCCAATATCTACTACACCTACCACCACCCGCACCCCCTTAGCTACTTCCTGTTAGATTGAGAGAGAAAGTGAAAGATGGCTGCCTGAGCGAGCGCACCTGTTGAACTCAGTGCACTCTCTCAATGAAGCAGAAGCGTCTTTGACATAACACACACACACACACGTACATACATACATAGATAGAGAGAGCAACATGTACATGCCATTTGTAATCAAAGGAAAAACAACAATAAACGTAAATGTACAAATAAAGCGTTTAAGCAAAAAGTGAAAGTTCAATTTGGTTTGCGCCCAAATACATTGCGCCTGGTTGTTGCCGTTGTTATGTTGCATAGATGAAGAAAGCAGCAGCAACAGCAGCAGCAGCAGCAGTAGTAGCGGCATTCACTCTTCCCCAACAACTGGCTCTGCGCGCTGCTTGTCGCGTGCAGCAAACAAAACATATGTGTGTTCGGTTGTCCGAGGTCCAACAACAAACCAACAAAATACAACCATTGAACGCTAAACAGGTTTTTCTCGTGTGCAGTTTTCCGCCTCCTTGGCCAAAGCCAAAGGCCCAGCCGCAGTCATCGCCCACACAAACACACTCCATACAACACGTACAGACTCCATGTATGTATGTATTATTATATCTCAACGGCAACAATTGCGCTTATTGTTGTTCGCTTTGATGCAGACTTACCAAAAAAAAAAAAAAGAAAAAAGAAAAAGCAAAATTCAATGCCTTTTTGTTTGGCATCGAAAATGTATCGATATGTGTGGAAATTCCATGCAGTCTTAAGGTGTTAACTTTTTGCTCCGATAGTTAATTGTTATACCACACATACTGTGAATATATGCACATAAGTATGTATGTATGTATGTGCTTTATCGGCTTGACATGTGAGCATGGAGGCGCACAGCAAGCAAGCATATTCCCTTGCAATGCATTATGCATTATGTGCGCTCACTATCCACTCACGCGTCCATCTCTAAAGCGCTGCTCCATGACATTTAACAAAGCACGCAAGAGAGGCTTGTCTTGCCATTGCCATTGTTGTTGTTGTTGTTGTTGTTTGCTTTGTAGTTGGCGTGTGTGCAGATGCATTTCATTGACAAATTCAGAAAAAAAAAAAAAATAAATAAATAAACTCGCGCAATGCTCACATTTAATGTTGCTTGTCTTTTGCCTGTGTTCCTTTTTACATACATTTCGCAATGGAAAAATAATTTATTTTAGAAATTACTTAACATCGTTGTACTTTATCTTCAATGTTTACTAAAATAGCAATTAAGTCACAAAGTTCGCAAAATGAAATTGACAAGCGTCTCAGCACGCCATAAATAAAAATAATAATAGTAAGACATGAACATGAAGACGCGTCGCGAGCAGTACAACAACAACAACAAAGAATGGAAGAAAAAAAAAACCCATTAGCCATTTACCAATTTAGGCCAAGATACGAGCCAGCGAGCATTCTTGAAGCTCACGTTCCTTGCCTTCACTCACAAATGATTATAATTTTTATTATTATTTTATTTTGTGTTTTTGGCTATTACTTCATCACCTCGAAGCCGTTGCTCGTGCAGTTTCTATTTGGGCGAATGCTTCCGCCGCTACCCTGATAAGATATGTGTGTAAGTGTTGAAATATGCGGCAATTTGGATAGGGAGAAGCAAGAACAAGAAAGCTCCCAAACCCAAGGTTGACATCTCTTTCCCTCTCACTCTCATTTAGGCAGATTGCTTATGACAATAAAATATTGCGCGCTGCAGCTGTCAACGCGAACCGGTTCCAAAAATAACGCATTCTCTCAAACGAAGAACACGCACAGACTGCACAAATACAATCATATGTACATATTCAGGCATGTCGTGCGTTAGTATTTATGAGAGCTTTCCATATTTATTTATGATTGTTGTTGTTGCTACTCGCTCTAACCGTGCTGACAATTTGTGTTTTTTTTTTTTTATCTTATCTCACTTTTATTTCTGATGAATTACGTTGGCCCTTTTAGAATAACAAATTTAACGAAACAAGAATCGAAGATGATTCGTAGATGTTCTCTAACTACAGTGAGAAGGCAGAGCGAGAAAGAGATGGAAACCACACACACACATACACACACACATACACACACACACACAAACAAACTATAGATTTGTCTCGCTTGTGTGTGAATGATGCCATTTAAATTTTTGCGACGGCTGTCGTTGTTGCTTCTTTTCCGTAAACCGCAGTTGTTTTTTTTTTGCAAGTTAAATGAAATGTATTTAAAGAAAAAAAATAACGTTTTTATTGCTGATCATCGTTTGTTGCTTTTTGGGCAGGCGCATTTATTATATTTTCTTTTTCGGTTATGAGATTGCTGGTTTTATGCCACTTGACATTTGCCGACGCGGTCGCTTCTGGCATATTTTACGTTCGTCATTTCTATTTTCAATCGGCAAATGCAATTTTACAATCTTTTTTGAGCTGCATGCAATGGTGAAATGATGAAGAGCGAGCGAATGGCAGCGGCAAACACATCAACTTGACCTTTGCTGTAACCCCAAATGAGCGTGTTGTACAATTTATTTTGCAATTCATACAGCAATGTAATTACTTTTCAACCGCATTCACACGAGTGTGTACACCCTTGCATACACACACACGCACACAGTCACACACTTACATACATATGTATGTGTGGCTGCAAGTGCAAGTGAGAAAGTAATCAGGTCATTTGGGAATTTTATGTGTGACAAATGTGTGCACACACATACATACATACATATATACATATGTATGTATGTACATAGGTATAGAGACATGCACATGCAGGCGCTCGTATCAGTAAATATCAGCAAACAGTTAATAACATTGCTGGGCGTTCACCGGCTGCTAATAATGCGACAAGGCACATATACAATATTTCTGCCACAATATAAAATAAACCGTTAAAGCGCCAAGCGTTAAATGCTTTGAGTGACGACGCACCCGTGACGACGCTCCCCTTTCATTCCACCTTCATAGCGACGCACGCATCAGTGCTTAATAGGGGGCGGCGTGGGCGCGGCTTCTTTAGCTACACACATGCATAAGCCTACAATGTGTGTGTGTGTAAATAGCTATAAATATTTATATGTATGTACATACATACATGTAGTTATTTTTATGTATGATAAATTTTAAAATGATTGATTGTGTAAGTGTGTATGTGCGTGTGCGTGTGAAGCTATTAAGCTTTTAATGATATTTTTTGTGAATACATGTTAATTAGTTCTTATTTAAAACTATTAACATAATTGCCAAGAATAATTGATGCGCGTAAGTGCTAAATCAGCTGATTACGAGCGTTTAGCTGCGCACAGGTAATCGCAGCCAATTCAATTATTTAGCTACATTTGGCCGACTGGCGACTATTACAAGATTTCTATTTTAGGCAGCAGCTGGCCGGCAACCTTGTAAGCAATGTACGCTGTAAATGGAGTTGTATTGCACTGAGCAAACACACACACACACATGCGGACAAACACAATTACTTGAGTTTATCTAACACAAATAAGCGAGCATGCATGCATGCATGCATGTGTGTGTGTGTGTGTGTGTGTGTGTGTGTGTGTGTGTGTGTGTATGCGCACATATAAATTACCGGCTGTCGATAAATCAACAAGTCAAGCTAAGAGAGCAAAGCTGATGACATCATCATCCCACATTTGCTGGTCAAATGCCACGCAGGCGTGCCCGCCGTTCGCATGCAAAATAATGGCGGCCAGGAACTGTCTGTGTGCACTTCCTTCTGGCGGCAAGCGGATATCGATGCCGGCACACAGACACATGCATATGGGTGTGTTTACATATTTGTGTGGCTGTGTGTGTGTGTGTGTGCATATATCATGCGCCAACAATTCATCACGCAAAATGATATTATGAATGATGATGTCACATGATTAAATCTATATTGCAAACAGCAATTGACGAACTAACGATGTGATAATAATAATAAATAAATAAAAATCTATGAAAATAGTCAAAAATCAAATTGCGAATTATAAAAATAATCAAAAGTCAAACAAAAGAACTATAAAAATAAACAATTGCAAAAAACGAAAATAACAATAGATATAATTTAAAAAATAAATAAATAAATAAAATAAATAAATAAATAAATAAATAAATAAAATAAATAAATAAAATAAAATAAAAATAATAATAATAAAGACTAAGAAAAAAAAATAATAAAAGTAAAAGTAAATAATAAATTATTATAATTTGAAAAATACCAAAACTCAATTACAAAATACTAAATAAAAATACAAAAGCAAAATTCATCATAATCCACTGTATTTCGTCTCTTGACAATATGCAAAACAATATAAATTATTATACTGGTTTGCTTTGAACATTGTGCCGTGCTTTGTTGTTTATTTTATCGAGCGGCCACTGTACGTTGACTTATTTCATTAAAACGAATTTGATTTATTTGTTTGCTAAACGCCTGGCACGCGATCGCCATTTATTGTAGATAATTTATACTCATGTATGTGTGCGTGTATATTTATATAAAACGATACTTGACCCAATTAATATTGATATAAATTAATTAATTATCGTTAACTAGGCCTCGACCATTGATGGACGTCGCAAGGGCGCCTGCCTGTTCTGCCAGGAGTACTTCATGGATCTGTATCTGCTGGCCGAGCTGAAGACAATCAGTCTGAAGGTGACCACAGTGGACATGCAGAAACCGCCGCCAGATTTCCGCACCAACTTCGAGGCGACGCATCCGCCGATCCTGATTGACAACGGCCTGGCCATACTGGAGAACGAGAAGATCGAGCGGCACATCATGAAGCATATACCCGGCGGCTACAATCTGTTCGTGCAGGACAAGGAGGTGGCGACGCTAATTGAGAATTTGTATGTGAAATTGAAGCTGATGCTGGTGAAGAAGGACGAGGCCAAGAACAATGCGCTGCTCACCCATCTGCGCAAGATCAACGATCATTTGGCCAATCGCAACACTCGCTTCCTGACGGGCGACACCATGTGCTGCTTCGACTGTGAGCTGATGCCGCGCCTGCAGCACATTCGCGTCGCTGGCAAATACTTTGTTGACTTTGAGATACCGGTAAGTGGCTAAAGCTCTAGTTCTCTATTACACCTGTTAACACTTTCCCTGTCTCTCTCTCTCTCTCTAACTCTCTCTCTGTCTGTCTGTCTGTCTCTTTCGCTTTCGTGCAGACACATTTGACGGCGCTGTGGCGATACATGTATCACATGTATCAGCTGGACGCATTCACACAATCATGCCCAGCCGATCAGGACATTATAAATCACTATAAGCTGCAACAGGTGAGTGGATGAATACTTTAACTAGGCACTGTAACTAAAGTATCCCATCTCTCTGTCTGTCTCTCCCTCTACAGAGTCTCAAAATGAAGAAGCACGAGGAGCTGGAGACGCCCACGTTTACCACATCCATTCCAATTGATATTTCGGAGTAAAGTTTTCTAGAGCCATGCACAGTTATTATTATTTTAAACTTTTATTATTTTTTTTTGACAACTTTACAACTATATCTACTATATATATCAGCTACTTTATATAGAGAACAACTTCTGAATGACAACCGTACGAAAAAGAAAACAAAAACATAAATGTATATGTATATATATGTACTTATATAATATATACATGTATATATATATGTCTATATGTATACCACATAACTATAATATATTATATAAACGCGAGTTTTGTAAGCAGCCACCGTTGCCTTTCTTAAAATTTTAATTTACATTTGACTTTGTGTATTTTTAACTTAATTGCCCGCCTGCGTGAACGTATTGTTTAATTAATTAATTAATTAATTTACCTATATATATATATATATATATATATATATATATATATATATATATATATATATCTGTATATGTATGTATTTGATATACATTGGCATTACACATACATGTGTATGTATTTAATACAGCTGTGAAAGCTATTCAAACCCTTAACGTTCTTTGAGTCCTCCCAGAAACCCGCCACCTCGCCTCTCCCTGACAACTCCTTCTTATTAGATATTTTTATTTTTGTTCTTTATTTCAGCAAGGAGCTTTTCTATGTAGGCAATCAATATTATTGTTTAGCTTTTTTTAAATCTTTTTTTTTTTTTTTTTATTTGCTTTATTATTTTGGCTCCCTGGCGCAAGTTGCCATTTTGTTTGCTTTTAATTTTTATTTAATACCATAACAAGGAAAAAACTAAAAAAAAAAAAAAGATATAAGAATATGAGAAGAGGAAATTAAGAGTATTTTTTGTATTAAGTGAGAAATTATAAATAAAATACAAACAATTTGAAATACACACATGGGTTTTTTTAATTTGGGAAACTTTGACCAATTGAAGAATGTATACATATGTATAATACATGCAAAATGTTGCATTAAAAAATAAACATTTAATTTTGATTTTATTTACGTCTTCTATTAGATTGGGAAGAATTCTTCTGAAAGCAGACAAAAAATCAAAGACAAAAATGTTTAAAACAAAACAGTTCTAAACAAAAACAATTTTTTTTTTTCATAATATTTTAGCTACGTATTTGGTATTAATATAAATTATAATACAGCAAAAAACATTAGGCTTTATAAATTCCTTAATATTTAAAGCTTTGCTTTAACCATGATCTTGAATGATCGCCAAGTTGAAGCTTCGCAAAATAAGATTTTAGCAACTGATATGCCGAAAATTGAGGAAAACAATCGCAGGTACTCCTAAAATAAATTATGCGAATAAAATAACATTTGAGAAAACCGGGAGCTAGATAAATCAAAATTTATGACAACCCTAACCCTAACAACCCTTTTTTGTCACTGTGTATATTCCTTCAATTGGAATCGATAACACTATAAAATGAATAAGAGTCCCGATATACAGAGATATCGATAACAATTGCTGCAATGTGTTCAATTGGTAATTGTTATGGAACTACTTATCGAACAATTTTAATTTAAAAAATATATTTTGAAGATCTAAATGTTACGAGCTTTAAAATACATTTTCATTGCAGAACTTGTATTTTTTTTTTTTTAGTATTTTTTAACTTTCATTTTCGTTAAGATCTAATAAGATTGAATTTCGATTTCGATTCCGCCACCTAGTTTGAATATTCAGTAAAAAGAAATAGCACATATGGGAATACCATAATGATATCTTTGTTAGCACATAAGACAATCTATTCAATTTATTTTCTTTTTTTCAAATATATTGAAAAATATATCGCATGCAATATGCGCAAGACAATGATCGCGGAACCAGACTGGTTCAAATGTTTTCACCCTCGTTATTGTGATATAACAACGGATGATGGAATGAAATGACTAAGAAACGGTTCCAAGTGCCTCGTGTACGTTAGTGATAGACAAGCGGGCACACTTCCACGATGGTATTTTTAGGTGCAACTCTGCTTCGTAACATTCACAAGTCGTCGGCACTTCGCTTAGCTGGGTCCGCCATTTTACCTCAAAAATCTATAACCCCAGCTCGAATTGCCAGTAACAGAGGTCAGTTGCAATTTGGAATTCAGTTTGTTCGCGAATATTCGAAGCAGTCCAAAATGAGTACTTTACCGCGAGTATTCTTCGATATGACCGCCGATGGCGAGCCCGTCGGTAGGATAGTAATGGAGGTGAGTTTACTAATTTTGCCGGTTTTTTTATTTTTCATCGTTATTTGCAATTTGACAATAGACTGTTAACTTTTTGCAGTAATTTAACATAAGTATGTATGTATATGTACGTATGTGTATACATATGTATGTATCTAGTATACACGTGTGTACGTGCATATGCATACATGCATGTATTTTTGTGTACATACACTAATTTTTTACCAGAGTTTACAGTATGTTTGCACGAGAGAATGAGAGAGAGAGAGACACGTGATTAACTATTTATATTGTAGGCATACTGTGTCCTTTCGTACTCACATACTGAAACTAATTACATTAAATACACAAGTGCATATTTGTCTATGCATACATATGTGTGTGTCTATGACTTCAAGTGGCAATTACCGTTTAGTCACCTTTGAGTTTGTGTATACACGAGTACATATACATTTCAATCAAAAATGCATGTATTCAGGTACATCTGCATGTATGTATGTATACACACACACACCGGGCTAAATGGGCGTGTATGTGTTGAGATAGCGCAATTAAAGTTCGCCGCTTATATTTTTAGTTGCCGAGTTGAATATATGCCAAGTAATGCAGCTCATATCACCTTTTTTTTCTAAGTTAATACAATGAAGAAAATAAGAAGTGACAAAAATGCCGGCATTTGTACATACATATGGATGTACACACAAATCAATACAGGCAAACATAACCTCAATTTCTAAACGTAGAAAGGCTGCTTGTATGTCATGCGATACATGCTTGCATATGTGTGTGTGTGTGTAAGAATACAGTAAACCCGTTTGACTTTGATGAACAAAGTTGATAGAAAGAAATGATTTTATTTTGATGATGTAATTGGCTTACGTCAATTTCATTTTTTAAATATATATTTTAGCATTTAGACAATAGACGATTTCAGTGACATTCCACGCGCTAACTCTCCGCTGCAATTTGCCGTATTTGACTATGTGAGTGTGAGAGAGCGAGAGAGTGTGTGTGTATCTGTGTGTGCGTGTGTGCATACATGTAGTTTTGGTAATTTTCCGGTCATTGTACATTGTACATTATATGTACATATGTATATATTTATTAATATATGTGCATGCATTTGATTTCATTTGACACTTGTCTGATTTGATTTATTTATTCATTATTTCGATTTCGATTTTCTAGCTGCGCTCTGACGTCGTGCCGAAGACAGCGGAGAATTTCCGTGCTCTGTGCACCGGCGAGAAGGGCTTTGGCTACAAGGGCTCCAGTTTCCATCGCGTCATTCCAAACTTCATGTGCCAGGGCGGCGATTTCACCAACCACAATGGCACTGGCGGCAAGTCCATCTATGGCAACAAGTTCCCCGATGAGAACTTCCGCCTGAAGCACACCGGCCCCGGCATCCTGTCGATGGCGAACGCTGGCGCCAACACCAACGGCTCCCAGTTCTTCATTTGCACCGTGAAGACCGCTTGGCTGGACAACAAGCATGTCGTCTTCGGCGAGGTCGTCGAGGGCCTTGACGTCGTCAAGAAGATCGAGTCTTACGGCTCACAGTCCGGCAAGACCTCAAAGAAAATTGTGGTCGAGGACTGTGGTGCACTTTAAGCTGGAAATTCTGCTAAGACGAAAACCCGTTCGCATTTTCTCCAATTTTTTTTTTACCAATTACTGTAATAATATGAAATACACAACATATTTTCAATAGACATTTTATGTTATCAATCAATATACATATGTATGTATGAATATATATTACATATAATATAAGGGGCAACTTTTCAGGTAAACATTGTCAATGCAAGATAGAATCGCACAATAGTGTACCTTACGCGTCTGATTGTAATACCAGCACTACTCGGTACCAAAAACGATTCTAAACAGACTAACTAAAAAAAAAAAAAAAAAGAAAAGAAAACGAAGAGAACAAAGAAGTGAAACTAACCCAATTGGCGTGACTATCATATGAGATCTAAATTGAATGTTGAATTCAAGCACTTTGTACTATTTGTGTTTAATCCTAAGTGTAACGCTATGAAAATTCTATCGTAATATCTAAATATTGTATGCGCACTCGAAGGACTTCGTGTGCGTCGTTAACTCACAAGGACGCGACCTTCGTGTCCAGTTGTTGTATTTTTCATGCATTTACATATTTATACATACATATATACCCTTTGTGATTTGACACAATTTGAAGAACTTGCAGTAGCATGAAGTGCCCTCAGTAATAACTAACCATAACATGTAGTCTAACAACAAGTTAAACCAGCTAACTTACATGGATAACAAATGTTTTTTGAAACTCAATTTTACCAAACGTCAAATTTATAATTTCGTCTTAATAAAGTGAAATTAGAAAAGGAAAATATAAAAAATATAACCAAATCCAAACAGACTTTTACTCCAAATGAATCTAAATATTAATATAATATTTTTCAATTTATTTTACAAACATTATGAGAGATGGGTTCCATAATCTGGGAAGCGCGAATCTTGTTCCAAAAATATCACAAGCACAAGATTATTTACTTTAACAATTTTGATAAATTTCATTAACATTTTGTCGATTTTGAAATACATGAACTGAGCTGAGCTCGGTTTTTATAAGTGTAAAATTTAAAAAAAAAATTCAATATATATAATATAGTATATCTTTAAACGTAGTAACAAATTCTAAACTTGATCTTCAGCTTTGGCTCCAATATGGAGCTCTATTGAAAAAAGATTTCCGCACTGCTCAAGGTGGCATAGAGTAAATTGTATTCCTGCTCAAAGGCATTCACGTGCCTCTCGGTGATGGCGACAGTTTGGAGTAGCTTCTCGTCGATGGCCGTTGGGTGTGTGGAATTGCTCGGATTCTTGGCTTGTGTGGCCAGCGTATTCTTGAGCTTCATGCGTTCGGCATTTAGTTGATGTGTGGTCGTCAGTTGCCAGCCGAGCTCATGGAAGTCACCCAGCTGATTCAGCATGTTGAGAATGTAGACGAGGCCGATGGCAAAGCCATCCTCGAATAGCGAACACTTTGATTGATCCTTTTTGTACATTTTCAGTTTCTCCTTGACCCGATAGTCGATGTAGTTCATGATCAGAGCGGGCGCGATGAGAAAGAATGTGCGCAGGTGATGATTGTGTGGATTGCAAAGGAATGGCTGGAATCCTTGCATCAATAGCTGTGCAAGTAAACCAAAAATTAGGCATAATCCTAAACGAATTGAAGTTAAAGTAGCTATACCTTAAAGTAGTTGGTGCAGTCCGAATAGCATTCTTTGAGATGCTCCACACTCTTCTCGTATTCCCTGATGGAGCCCATGGTCGTCGGGTCCAAATCTTTGGCCTCGCCGCGCATAAAGTTGCTGTGGAATCTGGACATGAAGGAGCGGCTTCTAAAGTTGGCGTTTTTGCTGCCCGATTGCAGCAGACGTACATAGCCCACGGCATTGCCTGCAGCCGGATAATGGCGGATAATAAATTTGATTTTTTTAAAATGATTTTATGAGTCTATCAAAAACCTACCAACTTGTGTTATAACCTTCCTAAATAGATCCATATACGTCTCGCCATTGCTGGACACGCCCAGTTTGCGTATTTTCTTGATGAAGCTCTCGGCCCTCTCGTAAGGATACGATTGGTAGGGTTTCTTATGCTTCTGCTCGGCATGATAGCGATACTCCTTTAGGAGTCGCGACTTAATATGCTCATCGTGCAAGAATGTTGAGAACGTATAGAACTTCTGGCGTAAGAACTGATAGATGAAATTCACGGTCGTATTTATAATGCCCGTGCCATGGGTCTGCACGGAATTGGCCACATGACGCGTTCCGATTATATCCAAATGCTTGTTCCGACTCTGCATCTCCACAAACAGTTGCAAATTCATATTGTAGGCGTAGGAGGAGGCAAACGTGTGGATATTGCGCATTATCTGAAGGACGTCAATGCCCTAAGTAAAATAAAGTAAAGATTTGATATATTAAGGGATACGAATTTGGATAATAATTATGAAGTCTGTATAGATTTAATATTAATTGTAAAAAAAAAGGAAGAGCTGATATATATAAAAGTTTGCAGTATGGATAATAGTTATGCATTCTCGGATAAAAAATATGGATAAAGAATATGTAGAATATGGATAAAAATATGTTTGTCTATATACAAATTTTGCGTACTTTTTAAAAAACATCTAAGCAGGCATCAAATATTTCGGATAAATATATCCTAAATGGTACGGATACGCCCGTTTTACAGATTTCAATTTCCAGATGTTCGACAATGTTTGCGAAAAAGGGTACAAAAGTGCTCAATCCCTTATCCATGTACCTATCTAAACCAGTTTATGTCGTTACGGATTATCTTTACATCATTTTTGAGCTCTTATCCAAGCTGTTTTACAATGAACTATACAATATATATTTAGTTACGTCACCTGATCAATTATCTGATTGGGCAAGTAGTCGTCGACAGGCCGTAGTTGTAGTAATTTATTGGCGAGATGACGCATCTTCTCATATGACTTCCAATCGTGAGGCGCAATCGTTGTTAAATTATAGAACGTGGCCGTAAAATAGTTCTCAAGGTTATCTAGCAGTAAGACAAGGTGAGTAACTCTCCACATACATATGCATATAGACTATAGTAATTGTAAACCTTTTAGTATGTTATAAGCGCCGTTCACTTCTGTTGCCGGCACCTGGATGCAGCTCCTGTAATCGATCGTTGTTTGTGTGAACGGATGCTCCTGACTGAGGAATAGATGGGACAGCGCCTCGACACGCAGCAGATACTCCAGATGATTGCACAGGAAGTCCCGCTCGCAGTCCAGTAATTTCTGTGTGGTCAGACAGCTCCCATCGCTGAGCTGGAATAAGCCCAGATTTTTGTCCAATTTACTGCTGGCTGCAAACAGATTCTAATTTTAGAGAAATGTGTATTAGTCAAGGATAGAAGATGGGCATACAAAATCGCTGCTCCAACCTGCAGTTGATAGGGATTATGCTGCTGCTGCACATACTCCTTGAGCCCGGCTTCGGAGGCCAGCGCCAACGCGTCGTAATTGCTGATCAGCTGCGTCGCATCGAACTGGCCCAGCATATTCCTTTGCAGACGACAGAGATTGTGGGTGCGCTGCGAAATGGACTTGAGCAGCTTCTGCTTGTCGGCGGGCAGTGTGCGATCCTTGTCCAGATATTCGCTGAGCGCCAGATTCACCATGTTCAGTTGCCGTTTGTTGGGATAGCCCTTGATGGACTTCTCCGACAATTTCAGGGTAGTCAAAATACTCATCTTTTTCTGCATTAGCTTGAGATCCACAATACTCTTCTTGGTCAGCATGAGGAGATGCTGAATCTTTTGCTTTTGCCATTGCAGCAGGCTGCTCATGAAGCGTATGCACAATGTTTGATTGTCAGCAAAGATTTTCTGCAGCACTTGCAGGTATTGCATGAGCTTACAGATCGTGAATAGGGTGGCCTTGCCTACGGGCAGATTCAGGGTCAAATGCCGCTTGATGAGGCCGTCGATGAGGTTATTCACCTGGTTAGCATAGCCCTGCCCCTGGATGATCAGCTTCGAGAAGCTCTTCAGCTGGTCAAAGGAGCCGGTCGTGAACATCCTTTGCATGCTGATCGACCACAGGGTCAGTTGGGTGCCCAGTTGGCGACAGGTCTTGAAATCGTTGCCGTTTATCCGCTCCACTGTGGCCAGATATTGCTTGAGGTTATCATGTGGCTTGTCCTGCGCCTTGAGCAGCGTCTTCGCGTGCTTGGCGATGAATGCCTGCGGTGACCAATAGACGTTTCGCTCCAAGGACACACGCTGATAGCGCAGCAGTGTGTCCAGGGCGTTCTTCAGCAGCTTGCCATCGAGCAGAATGCCCAGCTGATGCAGCACGCAGATAAATGCAGTGAGTCGCAGCAAATGCTTGGGGTCCTCGTAGTGCTTAAATTCGTGCGCCTGATTCGCTTCCAGGCAGCTCATCAGCTTGCGTATATAGGCATTGGAATGTTGCGTTATATAATTAACATTGGCATCCTTCATATTCAGCTGTCGCTTGGTCTCCAGCAAGCTGTGCAGGAATATCTATAAAATAGGACAATTTAGTTAACCTATATCTATTTGTTATGGTCTTCCTAGTTTACCCGAAAGATATTGCCAGTTATCACATTTTCTATATCATTGAGCGATGTCTCCAGGCCATTTAGCTCGAAGCTGCTGCAGCGCTCAAATGTTTCACTGTTCTTGGCCAACGTCTGAAGCCATTTCCTGTAGAAGCTCCATTTGTTCGATAGATTCGACTGCTCGGTGATCTCGTTAAAGGTCACAATGTGCTGCAGCAGCTCGGCCATTGCATCAAAGATATTCTGCACAAAAATATGCAAATACAGTTAACAGTTAATAGGAATTCATTTACCGTTATATCCTACGATACTCACAAAGAGATGCGCCTCGTGTATATCGATAGCGATGGACGCATAGCTTGTGATTTGCATCCAAATATTCTGGAGCACAGCAATCGCTCGCTTGAGCATGAAATACACCTGACAGAAGAAATCAATGGCTGAGCTCATTTTACACAGTATGTGCTCGAGGCTCATGTTCGGACTTATGCCTAATGAAATTTGCAGAGTCTCTATCTGGTTGCTCGTGCTCAGGAATTTCAATTGCAATTGTTGTGCGATTTGTGTTAAGTCGTTGCACTGATTACACAAATTGGACAAAGTTGTGAGTGGTTTGTTGGCCAGCAGCTCTGGCTCAGTGAGTCTCAGGTTGAAGAATCCATTTATGCTATCGTTCTCTATGTACTTAATCTCAATAGCCGGCACTACTGATGTCAACAATTGCTCTTCTGTGCCATTGTTGAGCATTTGTTTTCGTAACAATTGCATTTTGCTATCGTGTTGCTCCATAAATGTGCCATAATCCTTTAGAATGTCTTCGGCAAATATAGCTACATTAGGGAAGGTCAAAATTAATGCAGAGCAATGTGATTAGATTGCACATTAAGTACATACATAAGGAACTTTGTTTCATTTTACTGTTTGTAATTTTTTTCAGATTTGACTTTTCTTTGTTATTAATCGAACCGATGACATATTTTAAATGGGCGAGTTTCATCTGAGCTATCGATATTTGAATTTTAGATATTTTCAAATACCGACTAAAAAATACTACACATTCACTTGTTTGTTTTGACTGATTATTTTCCTATTGGATTGAGTGTCTGTGAGACACTTGGTTAAAACTTTAACTGGAATTTATACTTTAAATTATAATCTATAATTATAATATAATTATCATATAAATTAATTATAATTTGCTATAGTTAACATATGAGAGATAGTTGATGTGTTGCTTAGAGTTTTTATTATGTCATTTTACTTTAGTGATGAACATGAACTTAAAACATTTAAGATTTGGTCAATAATCTTCTTCAAATTTCTTTTTTAAAATTGAAGAACCGTTGATTTTGGTGGAATGGCCGTTTCTCTGGTATTTTTGTGGAACGTGTCCCTTATCGATTTATCATTCTGAGCAGCTTAAGCATCGATATATTTGCATATAAGAATACACGCATACACGCTTGACAGCGGCAACAGCTGATTTTTGTTTTGCGGCTACGTAGCCAGAACCGCAAATCGCACTCGTTGATTCCGCTAGCGATGTGGACTTGACAATGCTCGTAATTTAATTAGGGACGCATGGAATGATTGTAACAAATCTCTTAAAATATGCAAAACGTTTGTAAAGCCCTGCAGGTCATCGGCACTCTGTGTATCCTACTCAGCCTCGCCAAACAGCTCGTTGGGCAGAAGCATTATTCACGTTCGCGCAAATTGGAGCTGCGGTAGGAGTTATATTTATTTGAGTATGATCTGTGTATATATGTATATGATGTGTGCTTGCTATGCAGGGAGGATGTGCGCCGCATGTTCCAGCACGCCTACGACGGCTATCTCAAGTACGCCGGCAGCTATGATGAACTGCGTCCGCTCACCTGCGATGGCCACGATACGTGGGGCAGCTATTCGCTGACCCTGATCGATGCCCTGGACACACTGGCCACCATGGGCAACTTTACGGAGTTCCGTCGCGTCCATGCGCTCATCGAGAAGATGAACTTCAACAAGGACATCAACGTGTCGGTGTTCGAGACGAACATCCGCATTGTTGGCGGCTTGCTGTCGGCGCATCTTCTATCGCGTCGCGCCGGCATAGATGTGGAGCCGGGCTGGCCCTGCGCCGGCCCCCTGTTGCGCATGGCCGAGGATGTGGCGCGGCGTCTGCTGCCAGCCTTCGACACGAACACGGGCATGCCGTACGGCACGGTCAATCTGCGATACGGCGTGCCCAATGGCGAGACCTCCGTCACTTGTACGGCGGGCGTGGGCACCTTTCTGGTGGAGTTCGGCACTTTGAGCCGGCTCACGGGCAAGAGCATATACGAGGAGGTGGCCCTCCAAGCGATCTATGCGCTCTGGGAGCGACGCTCGTCCATTGGACTCTTTGGCAATCACATCGATGTGCAGAGCGGACGTTGGACGGCTCTGGACTCGGGCATCGGCGCCGGCGTCGATTCCCTGTTCGAGTATCTGGTCAAGGGGGCCATCCTGCTGAATCGCCCCGAGCTGCTGGAGTTGTTCGCCGAGGCGCGGACGCCCATTGACAAGTACATGCGAAAGGACGATTGGTATGTGTGGGTGGGCATGAACAAGGGCCAGGTGACGCTGCCCGTCTTCCAGTCGCTCGAGTCCTTCTGGCCGGGCGTACTGAGTATCGTGGGCGACACAGAGTCCGCCATGCGCACGATGATGCGCTACATTAGCGTGTGGAAGAAGTACGGCTTCCTGCCCGAATTCTTTAACATTCCAGCCGGCGAAGCGGCGCCCAATCGCGAGGTCTATCCCCTGCGGCCCGAGCTCATCGAGTCGGCCATGTACCTCTACCGGGCCACCAAGAACCAGTATCTGCTCGAGCTGGGCGAGCACATGCTGGAGACGATCGAGTTCAGTGCGAAGACCAAGTGCGGCTATGCGACGGTAAGACTTGAGCTTGAGATTCCCTCACTGCAACTCATTCCTCCTCCCATTAGATACGCAATGTGGTCACCCACGAGAAGGAGAATCGCATGGAGTCCTTCTTCCTGGCCGAGACCACCAAGTATCTGTATCTGCTGTTCGACGAGGACAACTTCCTGCACAACGCCGGCGACGATGCCCACGGCGTGCTGCTGGACACGGAGCAGAATGTGTGCGTGGTGCAGGCGGGCGCCTATATCTTCAATACGGAGGCCCATCCCATGGACATGTCGGCGCTGCACTGCTGTCACAATGCCAAGGATGACATCTTCACAATGCTCGATCTGTCCGCGTTCACGCCGCGAGCTCTCGCCGAGCGCAGCAGCAAACAGCGCCTGGCCGCGCAGGAGAAGTGGAAGCCGCAGTGCCAGTCGTCCAGGCCGGAGTACAGCCACGAGGCAGCTGGCGGGGCGAGCAAGGCACCACCTAGCCCCAGCATCGGTAGCAGCAGCAGCAGCACCGTCCCCTCTCCCCCAACCATGGCCGTGGACATCGAGGTGTTCGATGAGTTCCAGCAGCCGGCGGCGGATGTGCTGGTCAGCAATTTCGAACGGATACGCGAGGAGCGCGAACTCAATCGGACGGATCAGAGCGGCGCCATCGCACGCAATCAGTTGACCGTCACGGATCTGGACGACTTCTTTGGGCAGCGGCGCGAGCACTTCGCCACAGCGCAGGAGGTGCTCAGCTATGTGTCCAGCTTCATGGGCAACTACACCATGGACGTGACCTTCATACGGGGCCTGCAGCTCTTCGATGGCAACATCAGCAGCGTCCTGGGCGTTGCCGCCCAAAAGGAGTACGAGAGCCGGATGCGCTCGCTGTGGCAGCTCTTCGAGCTGGAGCAACAGTTTGCGGTAAATGTGCGACTGATTCGCCGCCTGGGGCTGCTCAAGGTGGAGCCGGAGGCCGACAGCGAGATGATGCGCAGCTACCTGGCCAACATACTGGACACGCTCGATCACTTCGAGCAGCTGCAGCAGCAGCAGCTCGCCTCAGTCAACGACAGCGAGGTGGAGCTGATCCGCAATGCCATTGAGGCGGCGCGTCTGGACTACGAGCTGGCCATGCTGAATACGACGGCCATGCAGCAGTTCATGCATCGCGTCTATCTGATGGGCACCAACGAGGCGCAGCTGCAGCAGTTCCAGCCGTTGCTCAGCGACGAGGAGCTGGGCACGTTGCACGTTGCCGTCAGGCAGCAGCAGCAGCAGCAACAGCCGTCGCCAGTGGGAGCCGTCGAGCAAAGGGAGCGGGAGCTGCGGGAGTTGCTCAAGTATACGCGACGCATCGTGGACTTTCGGAAGCGAATGTCCGAGACGGTGGATCGGCTGCAGACGATTATGCAGGATTTGAAGACGGCCAAGACGGAGCCAACGACGCCGGGGCCAGTGCCAATGCCGCCCATAGAAAACACTGCCACGCCCACCGATGCAGCAACAACAGACCTCGCAGACAAGCAGAAACAGCAGCAGCAGGAGAAGCAGCAGGTGCAGCAGCAACAGCAACAGCAAAAGGAGCCGCCGTCCGATGATGAGGGCTCCGTGTGGTCGCAGCTGGTGCAGAATATCCTACGGAAAACGACCGTGAAACGCATCAAATTCGATGAGGCCGTGCTCCTGGAGAAGACGCGCAAATCCCTCGAGAAGCACGCCCACAAGCAGCTGTCCTACGAGCTCTTCAGCTGTCGCCGGCCGGA
Organism: Drosophila mojavensis; assembly: GCF_018153725.1. Lineage (NCBI taxonomy): Eukaryota > Metazoa > Arthropoda > Insecta > Diptera > Drosophilidae > Drosophila > Drosophila mojavensis. The sequence goes on from NW_025318667.1 coordinate 10,995,439, forward strand.
ATATATCGAGGCGTTTGCCTACCGTGAATTCTATCCGGATGCGATATGATCTGATCTGCTGTTGACTGATCCTGTAGATAATTAGCCATTATACATAAGTCTAAACATGTATATATATATATATATATAGAGTCAGATATATATACATATATATATGGTTAAGTGCATATTCAGTTGTTGTCTGGAATTAGTTAATGCTATTATATAATTTATTAATAGTTGTGTAAACGTCAGCCCAGCTCCATTCCCTTCTCCCTTCCATTCGTTGCCTCGGTTGGGTTTGTTTGCTCGGGCCGTAATTAATTCTGATTGACTGTTGACTTTATTTCCGATTAAATCGGTGTATTTAATGTCTTCGATTAAGCCCAAGGGATTGCACAATCCTCTGGGGCAGAGGCCCGGCGCCTGGCTCCAGCTGTGGGCGTCCGTTTTTGATTCCTTCAAGCGTCAGGCTTCCTTCGGCTGAGGCGACGGCACGCAATGCCATTTACAATACCCTGTACATCATGCGAATGGGGTATGTGCAGGCTGTACACTAACTAAACATTTATGGTTAAATAACATCGGATTGAAGTCAAATTAGTTCCTTTCAAATGCATTTACACATGGCGAACTTCTATGCGATTCTCAATATCATTTAAATGAGTGTATAAAACAGTTATTTCAACTATAATTATAATTGTATAAATACACTGAAACTATGTATGGTATAAAATAGTTTTTTTTATATATTTTTTATATAAGAAGATAAATAATGCTATTCCATGCGATTTCAAAGGTATTTGTTGAAGTATAAAATGAGCAAATAAATAAATTTAATAATAAATTAACATTATTTCACCCTTTTTATTGCTTGATTTTAAAATGTAATAATCCAACAATCCCAAATGCACTACACTATCGCACAAAACCTTAAGCTACCGGGTAATCTGTAGTCGATCATGTCTTTGCTTGTATTTATTTTCGTACTATTGCTGCATACTTCAGGGGCTCGCGTTCGGTTTCGCTTTGCGGAAACGTAACGACAGCGAATGACGTGAAATGAACGGTGGAAGCAGCGAAAGGGAAAACTTTTTGCAGTCATGGATAGCGATAACGATAATGATGATGATGATGATGATGATCGACTTTGTCCCCATTGCAAAATAATAAATGGCAAAACGAGCTGTGACGTTGACGTCGAATTGTGTGTGTGTGTGTGTGAGACAGAGAAAGTATGCTGGCGCACGTGTGTGTGTATGTAGGTCACGCCGCTGCTGCCGGTATCCATTTGTATGCGTTATATATATTATATATTTACATATATATATATATGTACATATATATGTGTATATTTGTGGGTGCGTGTGTACACTGGCGAAATTGCCTGTCATGGGCTGCAGTAATAACAGTAGCAAGTACGAAAAACAATAACAACAACAAAAACAACAACTAGAACAACAATAAGAATGGCAAAAGTTTAATGAGTTCAAGTTTTATAAATGAAAAGACAGGTGTCCTTGCAGCACAAATCCCAATCGCAGACGTCGACGGCACGCTACGCGCCACAGACGTTGTCCTCGCCCGGCCGGATGAAGCCAAAAAGCGGTGACAAGGAAGACGAGGATGGCGATGATCAGGACGATCACTTCGAGGGCGATCCACGGCCCATGCCTTACGACTTTGAAAAGGAGTTGATTAACAATTCGAATAAGCATATACGCATATCTGAAGTCTTTGGGCCGCCTAATATAGGTATTTACATATGTGTTCTATTATATAAGCTAGTTTTTTATTTGCAACTATTTTCTGGTTGACTTTGTGGCTTTAAGACTGTAAGTTATAGTGCAATTAAAACTGTGTGCCGTTTCAATTCCTAATTCCATACAAGCGAGAACAGAGCACGAATACATATACTCTCCCTCTCTTATCCGTTGACGAAATGCTACGAAAATTGTGCGAAAGAAACTAAGTAAATATCGGTTCATCTACAAATTAGAACTAGTTTGAATATTCATTCAAAAGCGCGTAAAGATGAAGTGAAGTGCCACAGTCAAATAGTTTAAAAATCATTTAATTTTACAAAAAATTAATATTAAATATTTTTTCATTTCAGTATATCCAATCACTTCCAAATTTTATTCCAAATACGAGCCACAGTCAATTTTAAAGAAACCAGCGCAGGCGCAGCGCCACAGATTCCATAAAGCACCGCCAGATTATCCGTTGCTGGAGTCACAGATGTACGGCTGGATGCCGTTGCAGTGTCGAGAAGCTGCCACATATTTAAATTGCATACACGCGCCAAAACGGCGCTGCCGCATGACAATACATGGAGAACAAATTATAGCGGGCCGAATTACTGAGCGTCCGCCTTTCAACGGTCTAAAATTCATACTTCATTAACATATGTTACTTATACGAGATAATTATCACATGCCCTGATGAAGTAAACTAATTTTATTTTTTTTTTAAATTGTTTAGCTATGATTTGGGGACCTGTATTATCGGCAGTTCCATATTTTCAAGCTTTGATTCAATTCCATCCACAAAGTGTGGAACAAATTAAAAAAATTTCTAAATTCTGGCAGCGCTGCAGTCGAGGACAAGTTGGCAGCTCTGTTGTTTTTAATGTTTACTTTTTAATGTTTGTGGGTTCTGGGGACATAAAATGGAAATAAATGCGGCTTGTTACTAATATTGTAATTATACGCTGCACCTGGAGAACATGGTAAGCACGCAAATCCCAAAATAAACTTTGAAGTAGCAAAATCGAAGTTTATGACATTTGTTGCCCTTGCAGCGGCATTTGCCGCTTAATTTGCCCCGATTTTAATGCCTCATTTATTAACAGACACAATCAAATAATACGCACGCAAACCGCAAAGGCGCCGATGAGGATTCGCAGTCTTTGAATCCAGAACAACTGTTAGAAGGCCTCTTCCAAGCATTATATAGGCTATGTAAGTAAACTATATTTAATAAGCCCAAACATTCCCTTTTCTTTTGTATAGTGATCAAGCTTTTCCTTTATAGGGCTGCAGGGACGCCGGGTCGTTTGCTTCATCATGAGCGAACTGGGCGGCAATGAGTTGTTCGAAGCTGTCATCTCCTGGTCGGTCCAGCATCCAGATCTGGCGATCTGTCTGCTGGCTGCATGTTTTGTTTTCCTTTTGCCTTTGCTCATCATTTTTGGCTTTGGTTTCATAACCTTGCTAGTAACGTTTACAGGCATTCTTGTACTGGAAGGTAGTTAATAATAATAGTATAAACTATCTCTATAGTTGATATTAATATCCGATTTTAATTACAGGCACTTTACTGACGTTTGTTTTTATGATATTTTTCGCCTGCATTGGCAGTTTGGCTATTGCCTTTCTCGTTTTTGCTGTTGTTGCATATTTTGGATTTTCGCAAATCTATGGATTCCTTGGCATGGAGCGTTATCGAGATGCATTTCTAAGATTTTTACAGGAAAATATAAGTGCAACAACTGCTAACGAACCAAATTAGAAATAGATTAAGCAGGGCATAATAATAGGTTAAGGCTATCGAAATGAAAATATGTAGAAGTTCAAGTAAGAAATAGATTGTAGTATGAATTATTTGATCATCAGGGTTTTTTTATTGTTAGCTTTTATTCTTTTTTGTTTATTTGCCGACTGTTTAATTTATCGACTACAATTCGTGCACGATTGCTATCGATAGTTGTTTTGTGGTCACCCTAATATATACAAATAGTGTTTGCTGCAGAGATTTGTTTATAAATTATTATTAATTCGGTGCATATATATTCGTGTATAAGTCCTGTGTCGCAGCAGAGAATTTTGTTGCTGACACGGTAAGTAAAACAATTACGTTAATTATTATTAACAATTCTGTTAATTATTCTATATGAAGTATTAACAAGAAAACAATTAGATTGTTGACAATGGATACACATGACATACAAACATACATATGTACATACTTAAAGACAAATCTACCCAATCTGATCTTGAACAAGTACTACTCCCTATAAAATAGGCTAAACGTTTTATGCATCAGCTAATTTAAGTTATCCCTTAAATAAAAACAACAAAAGATGAAAACAATTGTATCGAGTATATTAACTTAAGCAATCGATAATAAGTACAAGAATCGCGATATCCACCGATAGTATCGCTGAAGGTGTTGCAGGTCTTTTCTATGTACACACATACTTAGTTTTCGCTGGAAAATATTTAGTAATTTTCGTGTATTTAAGTGCGAGAAAATAAATAAACCCTGCTTTTAAGCAGACTAAATTCCTATTGACGCGGTAAGTAGTTGAAGTTAAGTAAGTTGAATGTTGAAAGTGGAGATGGCTGATGTGGAAAATTTTGTGTTAAAAGAAACGTAAGAAAGCTGCTTATGAGCAAGAGAAACAAGTAAGCAGCGGGGGTGTGGTAGATTCACATATACAGCCATAAACACTGTTAGTTGGATATGTATGTATTTATGTATGGAGTCTCCATGTTGTTTAAATTGCTATAAACATAAACAAAGCCAGGTAGACAAGTGGTAATTATTTATTGTGTGAATGTGATATAAATTAATTATGAATTAACTCATAAATACTGCCAAAATAAGGAAAACATGTATTTCTATGCTGTGCACGGCGTATATATGTATGTACAAATGTATGTTTGTATGTATGTATGCGTGCAAGGGAGCTGTCACCTTTCTGCGCAGCATAAGACATACATATGTACATACTTAAGTACTCAAAACAGATAAATGAATATATAGAAATACCTAGTTTAGTGTAGTTTGCTAATGGTTGATCCTACTATTTGTAAATGTTGTCATTAAAAATAATTACAAGCAAGAACAATTTCCATGAAAATGTATGTAAATATGTATTTTATTACCATTTTGTATCGCAGCATATGGCAACACTGTTAAGCTGCATTGGAGTTTCTGCCTTGTGTACACAGTCTCTCTCACTCTCTCGCTCCCTCTCTCTGTCTGCTTCCCGATACATCTCGCTCACTCTCGCTGCACAATGTATATATGTATATGCGTGCAACGCGGCCGCTACGGCGTCGTTCTCACTGTTTTCCAGTCACTTGTCTGCTTCGTTCGGTGCTGGTCGTTCGTTTCTTTGGTTGCGTGTGCCTAGAACCAGTATAAGGCTTGCCACAAAAAAAAGTAAATAGGCAAAGCAGTGAAAACTCGACTACATACAAATATTTTGTTTTTTTTTTTCTCTGTGAATTATTAAAGAAAAGGAAAATAATTGATTTTGTGTTGAATTAAAATTGGTTTTATAACTTGCGTATTTAAAGCGCGTCAGGTTTTTAGCTGTGCTCTTCGCATTGCAGGTAATTTTCAAAATCTACGCTTGTTGCCCTACATGCAGACACACCACACACACATACGTCCGTATATCTGTATGCACATACAAATGTATGTACGCACTATCTAAAGTATGCACCTTAGCATATTTTGTTTGCGCCGCAACGTCTTAAAACGGAAATACATGTTTGTTCGTACCAATACATACATACATATGTACGCATGCATGTGTGTGTGTGCTTTGCTTTGCTTATACAGTAAAAGAAGCGAGTAACGATGCTCGTGTTACCTGCCGTTTTCAATGTATATGTGAGTGTGAGTTGAGGGAGTTAGTGTTCCATCTCACGTTTCCTTCTGAAACTTGAGTCAGCAGCAGCTCTCACGCTTAATTTTTAAACGAAGAGTATGCCAATGTTAATGTTATTATATATGTACAAACATACATTGTATATGCTCATACAATCATAATAGATACTTCAGTTTTCTGGAAATTTTGTGAATGAAAGCCATAGAAACGATTAAGACTATGTGTACATATGTACTTAGAGAAGTATATATGTATGTATATGGAGAGTTTAGGTTCATGCAGGTAGCAAGCCGGTTTAAAAAGAGAGAAAAGTACAGAAACCATGTTTATTTACAGTATTTGCCCATGTTAAGCTATTTGGTATGGAAAATCTAATGCTAATCTACATTTTAATTTATTTGTTTCTTTTAGGTGTGGTGTAAATCGCCTAAATCACCAAGATGAGTTACATGCCAGCCCAGAACCGTACAAGTAAGTCCATACATAAATAATGCTTAAATAATATATATGGGGATACTAGAATTTCAGTACATTTTGTTCTTTAACTGCTTTTTTTTTTTGTTCAACAACAACCGAACTCGTTTCTAAACATTTCAATTATTCACAAATCTTTAAACCAGTTCGATTCCACATGAGCTGCAATAGTGCGTAACTGTAAAATTCTCTGAAGCCTGCGGAAATAATTAGAGAACTATTCTCTTTGTTGTTGCATTGCATAAGTGATTCACTTTGCACTCGCATTCCCTGTCTTCTTCATTGCAACTGATTGAATGTGTAAAAAGGCTTGTGGCTGGGCGGGGCTGGACCCCAATCAATGTTATTGTACAGAGCAGAGCCGAGCAGAGCAGAGCGGTGCAGAACTGCAGCACTAATGCGCCTCAATGGCCATTGACAAACGATTATTTTGCAGAGGCAGTGGCAGGGGAAACGAGGTAAAGGCATAGTTGTTGTTGTAATCGAATACAGCAAACAAATTGTGAGCTAGCTCGCTCCACTGCACTTTTACAGCAAAACCAACAATAACAACAACGAATGAATCTATCGAACGCCATTGTTGTTTATGTTCTTTTGTCAGTATTTCTCTTATTTTCTTTTATTTTTTTTTTTCGAGCTGTAATGCATCTGTCCTTCTGCTTGAGTGCGGCCATCCCTGCCAACTTGTTCATTTTGTTCTTTGCGCTTTCAACATGTTTTTTCTTTTACTTTTTGCTGCCTTTGCAAATTGCGCTTTGTAACGGCAGTTGTTGCTGTTGCCTCAACCACAGCTTCTCATGCTACTGCTGCTGCTGCTGATGTTGCTGTTCTTGTTGTTGCTGCTGCCACTTCATTTGCAATTCGTTTGGTTTGGGTCGTGTGGGTGTATGGGTGTGGGTGTGGGTGTGTGCGTGTGTGCTCTCTTGCTGTTTCGATACGCCATCTCCTTCGCACACGCTCGTTAACTCTTCTAGATATACAAATGTATGCGAGTATGCATGCATATATGCATATACATACATATGCATGTATGCATGTATTTTTTGCCATTGCTACTTCACTTGGGCTGGCGCACGTTTCGGATTTATTTCTGATTTTTGCTCAAAAATTTAATTAGAGCAACGCAGTGAGCAGCGGCTGCTCGGTGGGTTGGGCTCGACTGAAGGGCGTGTTTTTTTTTGTTTGTTTGTCGAGCCGCCCGAGAATATGGCACAAAGTGCGTTTAATCGATCTGGGAAATATGCATGAATAGAGGCTTCAAGGCGGCCTCAAGGACCTGCCAGTTGCAGCGCATAAATAGCGCAAATTAAAAAACAAAGCGAATTGCTGAGCAGGCATAATTAAGGCAAAGTGGCAAACAAAACGCCCAACGCATTTGGAGCTCGATTACCGCCCTATGCTAACACACACACACACATATATATATATATATAGAGAGAGACTATATACATAGACTGCTGTGAAGCATCAACCCTTGGAACTGAGTCATTTGTCCTGGTAGCGCGCTTTTTGGCTTTGATTGCTCGTTGAGACACAAACGACGCTGATGGTTCCGTCTTTTTTTTAATACATATATAAAACATATATACATTTCTTTATTTTTTCAAATTTTGAAAGGGGCCGTCGCTTTTATAATATGCAAAAAAATGTCCTGCAGCACCCATCCTGTCAGATTATTCCTATTTCAGTTGCTGTTTCCACTGCCTCCTCCTCCTCCTCCTCCCTTTTGCTGTCACATTTCGCTTGTCATCGTGTCGCATTTCAAATCCGACAAGAAGCCAGACATCGCCTTTGCGCTCAGCTCCTCTTTAACCCATTAGAGAGCGAGACAAAAGAGAACGAGAGAGCGGGAGAGAGAGAGAGAGAGAGAGAGAGGCAGTGTTCTGCTGTGGGCTTTAATCCTAGATATGAAGTGCACTTGGTATTTCCACAACGGAAACACAAATCCAATAAAAATGTGTTGGTTCGCTGAGTATCTTTGAGTATCTTGAGTTGATGGGATCTGAGGCAAGAGTGTGTGAACTGTGCTGAAAGGATTGTGGGCTGTCCCATTGCAGGATAATGTCTTAAGTGTAGCCCGTCTAGCTTCTAGTTAAGTTTGGCCAGCATATAGTCGGATTCTGCAAATTGTCAACAATTGGTTATACCTTCTCCATAATCATCTTTCGCAGTGTCCCATAACAATCAATACAATCCGCCGGATTTGCCGCCCATGGTGTCCGCCAAGGAGCAGACACTGATGTGGCAACAGAACTCGTATTTGGGTGACTCCGGCATACATTCGGGCGCCGTCACCCAGGTGCCATCGCTCTCCGGCAAGGAGGATGAGGAGATGGAGGGAGATCCGCTTATGTTCGATCTGGACACCGGATTTCCGCAAAACTTTACACAGGATCAGGTGGACGATATGAATCAACAGCTGAGCCAGACGCGGTCGCAACGCGTACGCGCCGCCATGTTCCCGGAGACGCTCGAGGAGGGCATCGAGATACCATCAACACAGTTTGATCCACAGCAGCCGACCGCTGTGCAGCGCCTCTCGGAGCCGTCGCAGATGCTGAAGCATGCCGTCGTCAATTTGATCAACTATCAGGACGACGCTGAGCTGGCCACGCGCGCCATACCGGAGCTGATCAAGCTGTTGAACGATGAGGATCAGGTGGTCGTCTCGCAGGCAGCCATGATGGTGCACCAGCTGTCCAAGAAGGAGGCCTCGCGTCACGCCATCATGAACAGTCCCCAGATGGTGGCCGCCCTTGTGCGCGCCATCTCGAATAGCAACGATCTGGAGAGCACCAAGGCAGCGGTCGGCACACTCCACAATTTGTCCCATCATCGCCAGGGCCTGTTGGCCATCTTCAAGAGCGGCGGCATACCCGCTCTCGTCAAGCTGCTCTCCTCGCCCGTGGAGAGCGTGCTCTTCTATGCGATCACCACGCTGCACAATCTCCTGCTGCACCAGGACGGCTCCAAGATGGCCGTCCGCCTGGCCGGCGGCCTCCAGAAGATGGTGACGCTCTTGCAGCGCAACAATGTCAAGTTCTTGGCCATTGTCACCGATTGTCTGCAGATTCTGGCCTACGGCAACCAGGAGAGCAAACTGATCATTCTCGCTTCCGGCGGACCCAATGAGCTGGTCCGCATCATGCGCTCCTACGACTACGAGAAGCTCTTGTGGACCACATCGCGTGTGCTCAAGGTGCTCTCGGTGTGCTCCAGCAACAAGCCGGCCATCGTCGATGCTGGCGGCATGCAGGCCTTGGCCATGCACTTGGGCAACATGTCGCCGCGTCTGGTCCAGAACTGTCTCTGGACGCTGCGCAATCTGTCGGATGCGGCCACCAAGGTGGAGGGATTGGAGGCGCTGCTGCAGTCGCTCGTCCAGGTCCTGGGCTCAACGGATGTCAATGTGGTCACCTGTGCCGCCGGCATTCTCTCGAATTTGACGTGCAACAATCAGCGCAACAAGGCGACCGTTTGCCAGGTGGGCGGCGTCGATGCGCTCGTTCGCACCATCATCAATGCCGGCGATCGCGAGGAGATCACCGAGCCGGCCGTCTGTGCTCTGCGTCACCTGACCTCGCGCCATGTCGACTCGGAGCTCGCCCAGAATGCGGTGCGTCTCAATTATGGTCTGTCCGTAATTGTGAAGCTATTGCATCCTCCATCGCGCTGGCCCCTGATCAAGGCCGTCATCGGACTCATTCGGAATCTGGCCCTCTGCCCGGCCAATCATGCGCCGTTGCGGGAGCACGGCGCCATCCATCATCTGGTGCGTCTGCTGATGCGCGCATTCCAGGACACAGAGCGTGTAAGTAGTGAAGTGAGCTAGACAGAGATTGAAGCAAGGTCAGATCACATTCGTATTAGATTCATCTATCTATGGCTGAATGGACTATCTGAGGAGAGGAGCTGCTCCTCCTCCTCTTCAATCTGTACCTTGATATACACACACACACATATATATTTATGATTTGCAATTTATGATTAGCAACGTTCGTCTATTGCCACCACTGGGTCGCAGCAGCCATCCGCGTACGCCGATGGCGTTCGCATGGAGGAGATTGTCGAGGGAACTGTGGGCGCCTTGCATATCCTGGCGCGCGAGTCGCACAATCGCGCCCTCATACGCCAACAGTCGGTCATACCGATCTTTGTGCGTTTGCTCTTCAACGAAATCGAGAACATTCAGGTGAGTGGATGAATATTGAACGAATGAATGAAGTAAATAAACAATATATATATATATATATATATATATATACATATACATATATATATTTATGCATTTTCAGCGCGTCGCTGCTGGCGTGCTCTGTGAGCTGGCCGCCGATAAGGAGGGCGCCGAGATCATCGAACAGGAGGGCGCCACTGGGCCGCTCACCGATCTGTTGCATTCGCGCAACGAGGGCGTGGCCACCTACGCCGCCGCCGTGCTGTTCCGCATGAGCGAGGACAAGCCGCAGGACTACAAGAAGCGTCTCTCCATCGAGCTGACCAACTCGCTGCTCCGCGAGGAGAACAACATCTGGGCCAACGCTGACCTCGGCATGGGTCCAGACTTACAGGTGCGTAACGCTCCATTTCTAAACAAATATGCCAAACGATTTCCACTTTGGAGTTGAATTTTCATTTCAATGTTTGTAAATACATTATACAATATAAAACCTATGTTTCAATACCCCCCAAACTCCACAAATTTGTACATAAAAACAACAACTGTAGCAATACATAGATATAAACTATTTGTAAGCCGCAGATCAGTATTATGTATATAATATTTATATATATATATATATATATATTTTAAACAAATTGCCAACATATCTATTATTATTCATTGTTTTCGAATCATTTTTAATGTTAGTTTTAAGTAGAATTTGATTGCAAGCATCTGGCCGTAGCAACAACTACAATTTGAAAAAAAAAAAAAAAAAAAAAAAAATATTTTGAACATCGTTAAATTACATCCTTGATTATATATATAAATATATATACATTATTTAGCTATTTTAATTTAAATATGTTTACTAATTACCGTTTAATTTTTGATTTTGTAATTAATTTGAATTTTGATTTATTTCGTTTCTTTTTTTCTTACATTATGTTTTGTTTGTGTGCAAAAAAAAAAAAAAAACATTACCGAAATCGAACCAAACACACCGATCTCACTTGCATCACGCACAACAACAACAACAACAACGAACACATCCTCTCTCTCTTTCTCTGTCTCTCTCACACACATAAACGCAACACAAAAACTCGTGTTCTGTGTCTGTGTCTCTCTTCTATTTCCTAACAACTTTTCACTTCTGATCCATCAAAAAAAAAAAAAAAAAAAAATAAAAAAAAAAAAATGAAAAAATAACACACACACACACACTCCAACCCACTTTTCGCACACACATATACACACACAATACACACACTCAAATTGACAACACGTACACGTACACAATCACGTTCACGTTCACAATCACGAACACGATCACGATCACGATCACAGGATATGCTTGGACCCGAAGAAGCATATGAGGGCCTGTACGGACAAGGTCCGCCCAGTGTGCACAGTTCGCACGGAGGTCGCGCATTCCATCAGCAAGGTATGTATGCTCGCTTCCACCTACCTAGTACGGCTTTAAGGATCTCTACTACAGTCAACACTAATCAATCACAAGTCTTAACCCTGCCCATCGCCACAGCCTCTGGCCCTGCCCCTGCCCCTGCCCCTGCCCCAGCCCTCATTTAATTGCAATTAATCAATTTATGAATGTGTGTGTCTATTCATTATATTTGTTCAAGCCGAAACCATCAGATGACAAAAAATGGATAACCCAAATGCAAAACAAAAAAAATGCTGCGAAAACGCTAAATTGACAAGTTTTGCCCCCTCCCCCTACCTCACCGTAGTTAAAACACTAACCCCATCATGGTCCAACACACCCCAAGGAGCCAACCGCTATCATCATCATCATTAATCAATTAGTATTTAAGTGTCCTTATTAACAATTATTGCAAACATACATACTAAGTGTCTAAGCGATTGCTGAACAAGTGTCGTTCGTTGGTCAAACCTGAGTGCACTTATATATCGATATATACAAACATAAGTGATTAACCGTTATGCATATACTATATATAAATACATATTTCAATGTCTTATCGATTAATACACGAGTGTTGTCCTTCCCACCCACCCCTTAATCGATTACAAGTCATCGAACTGAAAAGTGAAATTCACATGAACCAGTTCTAATTAGGATTTGCCCACCAAATCGAAATGTAGATCATGTGAACTTTTCTTAAATCTTCGACTCTCTTATGCTTGACACATGTTTATCATTTATGTGCCCTGTATCCCATTCAGAAACCCAGACACAGTCGCTATGGATAGCGCAATCTCCCCCCTAGTCAATCACTGCCATCCATTGACAATGTGCATGTAAAATGTGCTACATACATATATATATATATATATATATATATATATATATGTATGTGTGTGTGTGCATTCATCCAAATTCATCAAAACTTTACTTCATTTCTCTTTGCGTCTGTTTAGTTAGTTATAAACCAACCCTATTATCCGCTAATAATTTAAACTGTCTCTGCTCTTTAGAAAATGGGGACAAATGGGGTTTACTTAACTTGGAGTGGAAATATTAGCATTAGCATTTATTTGGAATCATTTAGCAACTGGATCAACTTGTCTTCGGTGCTTTCATGTGTTCCATTCCATTTCATTTCTCATAGGGGAGCTAGCATAGTTAGTTTATATATACACATACATACATACATACTTACCATAATCACAGAAACACACATACACATTCACACACAGAAACTCACAATTTTGACATGAAGCAGGAGACGCCCTCAACAATTTCAGTTCTTAAACAATTTACCAAATATGATTTATTACGTTTATGTTGACGTTAATTAAACATTAATTTTGCATGTTTCTTTAATGAACAATAAATCATATAATTATATACAAATATATATGTATATGTACATGCAAAAGTAAAAGTAAAAGCATGTTCTATATATTCTATGGTATTATTCGATATATTTCTTTATAGCGAAAACTGTATATATTTGATTGATTTGCTTTAATTATTTTTGGTTTGACTTCTCATTCGTGCAGGATATGATACTCTACCAATAGATTCAATGCAAGGTCTCGAGATCAGCAGTCCGGTAGGTGGTGGTGCTGGCGCTGCTGGCAATGCTGCTGGCGGTGGTGCTGGCGCCGGTGGCGCTGCTCCGCCCGGTGGGGCACCCACATCGCCCTACTCCATGGATATGGATGTCGGCGAGATTGATGCGGGCGCTTTGAACTTTGATTTGGATGCCATGCCCACGCCACCCAATGACAACAATAACTTGGCTGCCTGGTACGATACCGACTGTTAAGCACACATGATAAACGGATGATGCAAGGAGAAGATCACGACAACTAAGACGATGACGACGACGACGATGACGATTTCGACGGCGATTATGAAAGTCGTGCAATTAAAATACACACATTACATTATATATTAACATAAAGCAGAACAAACATATATAAAGTACGAAATCTTACATATTACCCATATACACAAAAACAAAAAATGGAAATTAAACGAATGTTTGCAATAGAATCATAAATTAAAACAAAAAACGTTTTTCAACTCAAAAACTTGGAATTGCATGTATTTCCTTCTCTTTCTTTGTCGAATGGCAACGCCAACAGTTTGGAAGCAACTGAAATGACGCACGTGCTATCGATAACCCTTGTGTTGGTTGTGTGCAGTCAAGCACGGGCAAATTGTTGATGTACAGTAGACTCTGGCTAGGCGAGACATCCATAATGTGTGAGCACTGTACTTGGATATTTCAATAGACATTAATTCGTTTGGCCAACACAACAATTTCATGTTTTATTAAAACATTTACTTAATCAGATATGAGTTATCTATAAATGCTTGCCGAACCACTTGTGATCCACGGGCGACAGCCATCGATGGCAACCATTTAGATTATTTTGTACAACATATTTGAATGTGAATGGGTTTTGGTTTTCGCGTGCCAATTGCTCCTCCTTGGCCTGCTGTTCATCCAGCATCTCCTGCGAGACGACCATGGCCTGGAATGGCAGCTGATTGGCCACCTGCTCCAGGAAGCCCTTGCATTCCACGAACTCACATTTGCCAGCGATTTCGACTATGACACGACCGGCCTTAATCGGGGTCACGTAATGATCGATGGCGCCCTTGCCACCGCCCATACGCTGGCCTTGACCCTTCTTGGTGATTGGCTGCCAGGGCGCTGGCACTCGCCATGTGGCGAACATTGTGTTCACATTCATCTTGCGACCGATGGTCAGACGCATCATTTCGTAGTGGCCCCAGCGCAAGCGACCGCCACCTGTGGCAATGATCCCATACTGTTTGTGGAGCAGCTGGTTGTGGACGAGCTCAGGGCCGCGCATGTAGCGC